>NC_069507.1:6910899-6930899 GCF_027579735.1 Bombina bombina
GCATGAAAATCATGTTTTTCTTGAAGGATGCAGACTTCTTCCTGTACCACTGCTTGAAGAAGGTGTCTTCCAGAAACTGGCAGTAGGACTGGGAGTTGAGCTTGACTCCATCCTCAACCCGAAAAGGCCCCACAAGCTCATCTTTGATGATACCAGCACAAACCAGTACTCCACCTCCACCTTGCTGGCGTCTGAGTCGGACTGGAGCTCTCTGCCCTTTACCAATCCAGCCACGGGCCCATCCATCTGGCCCATCAAGACTCACTCTCATTTCATCAGTCCATAAAACCTTAGAAAAATCAGTCTTGAGATATTTCTTGGCCCAGTCTTGACGTTTCAGCTTGTGTGTCTTGTTCAGTGGTGGTCGTCTTTCAGCCTTTCTTACCTTGGCCATGTCTCTGAGTATTGCACACCTTGAGCTTTTGGGCACTCCAGTGATGTTGCAGCTCTGAAATATGGCCAAACTGGTGGCAAGTGGCATCTTGGCAGCTGCACGCTTGACTTTTCTCAGTTCATGGGCAGTTATTTTGCGCCTTGGTTTTTCCACACGCTTCTTGCGACTCTGTTGACTATTTTGAATGAAACGCTTGATTGTTCGATGATCACGCTTCAGAAGCTTTGCCATTTTAAGAGTGCTGCATCCCTCTGCAAGATATCTCACTATTTTTTACTTTTCTGAGCCTGTCAAGTCCTTCTTTTGACCCATTTTGCTAAAGGAAAGGAAGTTGCCTAATAATTATGCACACCTGATATAGGGTGTTGATGTCATTAGACCACACCCCTTCTCATTACAGAGATGCACATCACCTAATATGCTTAATTGGTAGTAGGCTTTCGAGCCTATACAGCTTGGAGTAAGACAACATGCATAGAAGAGGATGATGTGGTCAAAATACTCATTTCCCTAATAATTCTGCACACAGTGTAATTTGAGGAATATTGTGTGACAAAAGTTACTTGCCCTCCATCATAATTGTATCTTGATGTAGTTGCTTTCTGTGTGTCTTTTAGTAAGTCCTTCCTGTCCATCACATCTACCTCCTTCTCTAGTTTTATCTACCAATGTTTTTTTGTACCCCCTGTCTTGCAGTCTTTTTTTCAAGTCCTCACTGTGTCTCTTATATTCTTGGTCATTCGAGCAATTTCTTTTTATTCTAATCAGTTGTCCCTTAGCTATTGATTTTTGTACACTGGCGGGATGGCTACTCTTTCCGTGCAATAGAGTGTTACCCGAAATCGGTTTTCTATAATTAGTGGTTTCTACACTATTAGTTACTATATTTGATGATGATTTAAGATCCAGATAACACATGGTGGATTTATTAAACTCAAAAGTGAATTTTAAGCCCCATATGTTGTGATTGAGGTTATTTACAAAATCACAAGCCTCAGTCTCACTACCCATCCAAATGAATATCAGATCATCTATATATCTATAGTATGATTTTATTTTATTGGCAAAGTGATTGTGATCTCCATATATGGTATTGAGCTCCCACCAGCCCATTGTGAGATTCGCAAATGAGGGGGCAAATTTTGCCACCATCATTGTACCTCTTGTTTGAATAAAATAATTCCCATCAAACCTGAAGTAATTGTTTTTGCGTAGAAAGTTTGTCACTTCTAATATGAAGTTGATGAAATTGGATGTATAAGGGGTGTCCCTCTCTAGAAAGAACCTGATGGCTGCCAGACCCATGTCATGGGGTATCGAAGAGTAAAGGGACACCACGTCCACAGTTAACCAACTGTAGTGTGGTTCCCATTTACTGTTTTCCAGGATCTGCAGAAGATGTTTAGTATCGCTCAGATAACTGTTTAGTTTGGATACCAGAGGTTGGAGCAAATCATCCAGCCATTCTGAGAGTGGTTCACATATTGAACCTATGCCAGAGACAATTGGACGACCTTTTACCTCAACTAGGGATTTGTGTACCTTTGGAAGAATATGGAAAATAGGTGTAATTGGTTCCTGAACAGTCAAAAGTGTCTTGGTCTATATGTCCCTCTTCTAGGCCATCGTTTAACAATGACTTGATTTCCTTTGAGAAGACTGACGTACGGTCACCATGAAGTGACCTATAGTCATCTTGGCAACTCAATTGTCTCATTATCTCGTTCTGATATGCTTCTTTGCTCCACACGACTAAACTTCCTCCCTTATCTGCCATCTTTATCACTAGATGGTCATTCCTTTTTAGGGACTCAATAGCCTTTCTCTCTTCTTTAGAGAATTGGGTAGCATGTAGCAGGTTTATTTGCTAATTCTATCAGATCTGCCTCTATCCTTTGTTGAAAGCTCAAAAGAATGTCCCCCCTCGATTGAATGGGATAGAATACTGATTTGCGTCTAAAAACCCCATGTGAATTGATTTCTAATACCTCTGTATCTCCCTCTCCCATAAGACCTGTCATACTAACAATGTCTTGGAATTCTGAGAAATCTAAGTGTACATTATCATTAATGGGATTTGTGTATCTTGTTGTGAAATCCCTTCTGCTCTCTATGTCCGATCCCTAAAATGTTTTTTAAGTGTCATATTGCGTTAGCTTATTTACATCCACCAAGGTCTGAAAAAGATTGAATTTATTTGTAGGTACAAAACCTAACCCATAGCTCAATACCTTTAGTTCATTGTTATTTAGCTGATAGTCAGTGAGATTGATTACATTATTAATCATACCAATGTTGTTTGTAATTATTGGTACTTGACTTGCTATCTGTTCTGCCTCAGGTAATACTGTGAGTGATTTGCTCTCCCTCTTCCTGTTCTTCTTCCTTCCCCTCCTCTTTCTCCTCTTACAGAGGGGTTCATGGGGGTTGTGTAAAAAACCTGATCAAGTTCACTTGTCTCTTTATTTACCGCAAATGTGCCGTCATTCCCTGTGGGCCCTGCGTGGGGGGATGGTCTACCATCTACAGAATTTCCTACAAATTTTACAGTTTTATGATCTTTGCTATTTTTTAATATTTATTTCGGATTGTTAACTGTTGCTATGATCATTTTCAGATAAATCATTATCTGAGTGACTGGTACCCCCTGAATCAGAGCCCCCTAAGTTAGAATCTGAGTTTTCGCTAGCAGGATGATCACCTTTTCCTAGGAATCTTCTTCTATTCCTATCTCTTGTTCTATTTCTTGAAGCTCTTTGCCATATGTAAACTCTATTTTGTGAGTAATCTTGTTGATCTCTCTTAAACTTATTATGCTTATTTTCAATTGGTTCTTTTTTTAGTGCCGCTATAGTTTCCTTCAGTATACTTTCTCTTCAGCAGTGTGTGTCTAAATCAGTTTGTAGTTTTTCTATTTCCTCCCTGACTTTCAATAGTTGGGAGTCCTTATATTCAATTATCAAATTCATAAGCTTAAAGGGAGACTGAACCCAAATTTTGTCTTTCGCAATTCAGATAGAGCATGCAATTTAAGCAACTCTCTAATTTACTTCTATTATCAATTGTTCGTTCTCTTGCTATCTTTATTTGAAAAGAAGGCATCTAAGCTTTTTTTGGGTTTCAGAACTCTGGCCAGCAATTTGTTATTGGTGGATGAATTTATCCACCAATCAGCAAGGACAACCCAGGTTGTTCACCAAAAATGGGCCGGCATCTAAACTTACATTCTTGCATTTCAAATACATATACTAAGAGAATGAAGAAAATTTGATAATAGGAGTAAAATAGAAAGTTGATTAAAATATCATGCTCTATCTGAATCTTGAAAGAAAACATTTGGGTTCAGTGTCCCTTTAAATGAACAATCAGACAAACTGTTATTCCAATTGTCTATGAATATCTTGTCTTCTACTATAAATGTTGGAAATTTCCTAATCCTGAGTCCCCTAGGGACAATTCTTAGTCTAATATATCTTTCAAGGGTCCATAACATGACACTATCAGAATGGTAAATAACCAACTATTAATTGAGGTTCTGTGGATTGATACAAATAAATATTAGGGTTCATTTACATAGGAGCCAATGCAAGTGTAAATCTCTTTTGTATAAATAATGAACAAAGTATCATAACATATATACCTATAGTGATTTATTCTCTTTATCACTAGTATCATAACATATATACCTATAGTGATTTATTCTCTTTATCACTAGTATCATAACATATATACCTATAGTGATTTATTCTCTTTATCCCTAGTATCATAACATATATACCTATAGTGATTTATTCTCTTTATCACTAGTATCATAACATATATACCTATAGTGATTTATTCTCTTTATCACTAGTATCATAACATATATACCTATAGTGATTTATTCTCTTTATCCCTAGTATCAAAGTAATAGTTCATGCAGTAGCAATGAATAGAAAATAAACTATCAGAGGCTTTTTAGGCATGGCACATTCAACCGGTTTAAACAGTTAACATTGTTAAATATGTTAATATTGAATTTGCGACTTTATCAAAATTATAATATACTAAAGTGTTGTCGCTGTGGATATTTAAGTGTTTAAACTTGTAACACGTTTTGTGCATTATACTACGAATTATGGTTCAAGTAATAAAAATGACAGCTTATGATATGGAGCTAATTCAGGGGTTAATATTGGCTCTAGTGAGTTAACTCCTATGAAGTTTAAATGATCAAATTCTATCCAATGAGCATTAAGCTAAGGGTATATATTTTAATTGCATATATGTTTTTATTTATGTCTATGATTAAGGCTACGGCCGAAATTTATTATTATTTAATAAAGGATATATTTTTGATGAATAAGTGGGTGCTGACGTCCTTCTCCTTTTAACTTAAATTCAATAAAGAATTGAACACAAGGATACTATAGTAGCACTCCTAAGACTGTGGGAACAATTTGTGTAGGAGAACTTGGTAGGTCACATAGGTTAAAAAAAATATTAATCTTTATTAGAACGTATTTTAAAAAATGGGTATAGTTAAAACTAAAGGGTTAGCAGAAATTAATGATAGTTCAATATCTGACTAATAGTGGGTTGGTGCTGGTAGTTAAATTAATGCAGGCTCAATATTACCTGGTGTGGTAGCAAAGTGATAGGAATTGCCAATCTAAAGATGACATGAATATACCAACTGATAGATTGTATATAAGTTCTATCAATTTTACACTAAAGGTATTGTTACTTCCAGAACTCCATTATTATTGTGGAGCTAAGATAGTATCAGTTCCACTTTATTAGAGTTGTAATATCAATATTGAGGTGAATTGTTCTTAAGTGTCGATTGTTGAACAATATATTAAGGTATAAAGTTATCTGATTGGTATATTTGCAAATAACAGCTAACCACTAGTATAGTATTAGGCTATGATATAGCTTATGAATCCAAGATTTATTGGCAGATATTGTGTATTTCAGCATGTTTGGTGCATACTTGATTTATTTGCATAATTTCCCTATTATCTCTGAATCTTTGATTGTATATTTGGGTATAGTACTAAATATAATATCGTTTAGTTCTGGAATTAGACCACCAGTATCCAAGGTGGTATTCCCCAATATAGATTCAGATATAATGATAAATACTGTTAAATCACTCTTATATTATATCATGGCAGAGAGTGCTGGTCCGTTTTTATAGAAAATAAACGTTGACTAATTATCAACTGTTACCAGCTAAAGAGTATAGGTAAACACACGCTTTGGTAATAAAGTTTTTGGTATTTATATACTCATACAGGATTACTGTTATATTATTATGAGACTAGTAAACTGTGATATCTGTCATCACTTGTCCTGCTAAGCATCAGTAACCAAATAAAGCGTGTTGTTATATGACTATCAGCTGTTTACAAAATGGAGACCGGTATGAACTCTCACGCTTATTGCACAAACTGCTTGTTAAGTTTTAGGTCTAAGAAGGAACCAACATAAGCCCCAGTAGTGAGTATATAATATGCTTCTACCACAGCACCACGTTCACCCAAATAATTAGGGCTAACAAGTTTTTTAAAAAATTGGCTATAGAGCTCCCATCAGCTCACTCCCTCCCTGACATGTTTCGCCGGGTTCCCGTCTTTCTCAAAGGCGAGGCGCCACTGCGGCTTTTTGTGACTTGCGGTCCGCCTCTCTGTTAGAATGTAGCCAATCAATGCCCTAGAATATCGGGCTTACTCTGACAAACAGCTTGATTTGATTGACGCAAGGACCGTCCAATAGTGGACCTGGAATTCAGATAAAATGTTATTGGGGGTGTTATGTGTATACGAATTACTATACACAATGTAGCGGTTATTTAGCCGAGTGTTAATCCGCTCATTCTATTATAGAATGAACTTGTCTACAATAAAAAGTTAAAAAGTTTATTGCCAATTAAAACTAACCTAAGTGACAAAATGTGATGGGAAAAACGGAACAAACAGTGCTACATTATATTTAATGAAATGACAAAAAACAGAATTTATGCTTACCTGATAAATTACTTTCTCTTGTGGTGTATCCAGTCCAAGGATTCATCCTTTACTTGTGGGATATTCTCCTTCCCAACAGGAAGTGGCAAAGAGAGCACACAGCAGAGCTGTCCATATAGCTTCCCCTCTAGCTGCACCCCCCAGTCATTCGACCGGAGGTTAGGAAGAAAAAGGAGAAACCATAGGGTGCAGTGGTGACTGTAGTTTAAACCAAAAATCTACCTAATAGCCAGGGCGGGCCGTGGACTGGATACACCACAAGAGAAAGTAATTTATCAGGTAAGCATAAATTCTGTTTTCTCTTGTAAGGTGTATCCAGTCCACGGATTCATCCTTTACTTGTGGGATACCAATACCAAAGCTTTAGGACACGGATGAAGGGAGGGAACAAGACAGGTACCTTAAACGGAAGGCACCACTGTTTGTAAAACCTTTCTCCCAAAAATAGCCTCAGAAGAAGCAAAAGTATCGAATTTGGAAAATTTGGAAAAAGTATGCAGCGAAGAACAAGTCGCTGCCTTACAAATCTGTTCAACAGAAGCCTAATTTTTAAAAGCCCATGTGGAAGCCACAGCTCTGGTAGAATGAGCAGTAATTGTTTCAGGAGGCTGCTGGCCAGCAGTCTCATATGCCAGACGGATGATGCTTTTCAGCCAAAAGGAGAGGTAGCAGTCGCCTTCTGACCTCTCCTCTTACCAGAATAGATAACAAACAATGAAGTTGTTTGTCTGAAATCTTTAGTTGTTTGTAAATAGAACTTTAAAGCACGAACCACATCAAGATTGTGTAACAGACGTTCCTTCTTCGAAGAAGGATTAGGACACAGAGAAGGAACCACAATTTCCTGGTTAATATTCTTATTAGACACAACCTTAGGAAGAAAACCGGGTTTGGTATGCAAAACTACCTTATCTGCATGGAACACCAAGTAAGGTGAGTCACACTTTAAAGCAGATAACTCTGAAACTCTTCGAGCAGAAGAGATAGCTACCAAAAACAAAACTTTCCAAGATAAAAGCTTAATATCTACGGAATGTAAAGGTTCAAACGGAACCCCTTGCAGAACTGAAAGAACTAAATTCAGACTCCATGGCGGAGCCACAGGTCTATAAACAGGCTTGATTCTGACTAAAGCCTGAGTAAACGCTTGAACGTCTGGTATCTCCACCAGACGTTTGTGTAAAAGAATAGACAAAGCAGATATCTGTCCTTTTAAGGAACTAGCTGACAATCCTTTCTCCAAACCATCTTGGAGAAAGGACAATATCCTGGGAATCCTAATTTTACTCCATGAGTAACCCTTGGATTCACACCAACAAAGATATTTTCGCCAAATCTTATGGTAGATTTTTCTGGTGACAGGCTTTCTAGCCTGAATCAGGGTATCGATAACCGACTCGGAGAAAACACGCTTTGATAGAACTAGGCGTTCAATCTCCAAGCAGTCAGACGCAGAGAAATTAGATTTGGATGTTTGAAAGGACCTTGTAGTAGAAGGTCCTGCCTCATTGGCAGAGTCCATGGTGGAATGGATGACATGTCCACTAGGTCTGCATAGCAGGTCCTGCGTGGCCACACAGGCGCTATTAGAATCACAGGCGCCCTCTCCTGTTTGATTCTGGCAACCAGACGGGGAAGGAGAAGAAACGGTGGAAACACATAGGCCAGATTGAAGGACCAAGGCGCTGCTAGAACATCTATCAGCACTGCCTGAGGATCCCGGGACATGGACCCATAAAGAGGAAGTTTGTTATTCTGACGGGACACCATCAGATCCAATTCTGGAGTGCCCCATTGCTGAGTCAGCTGGGCAAATACCTCCGGGTGGAGTTCCCACTCCCCCAGGTGAAAAGTCTGACGACTTAGAAAATCCACCTCCCATTGCTGAGAGGTGGCAAGAGTGATCCTCCGCCCACCTGATTATTTTGGTTACTTCCATCATTGCTAAGGAACTCCTTGTTCCCCCTTGATGATTGACATAAGCTAAAGTCATGATGTTGTCCGACTGAAATCTGATGAATTTGGCCGCAGCTAGCTGAGGCCATGCCTGAAGCGCGTTGAATATCGCCCTCAGTTCCAGAATGTTTATCGGGAGAAGAGCTTCTTCCCGAGACCATAAGCCTTGAGCTTTCAGGGAGTCCCAGACTGCACCCCAGCCCAACAGACTGGCGTCGGTCATTACGATGATCCACTCTGGTCTGCGGAAACACATTCCCTGAGACAGGTGATCCTGAGACAACCACCAGAGAAGAGAATCTCTGGTCCCCTGGTCCAACTGTATTTGAGGAGACAAATCTGCATAATCCCCATTCCACTGTTTAAACATGCATAGTTGCAGTGGTCTGAGATGAATCCGTGCAAAAGGGACTATGTCCATTGCCGCTACCATTAATCCGATTGTCTCCATGCACTGAGCTACAGATGGCCGAGGAATGGAATGAAGAGCTCGGCAAGTAGTTAAGAGTTTTAACTTTCTGACCTACGTCAGAAATATTTTCATTTCTACCGAGTCTATTAGTGTTCCTAGGAAGGGAACTCTTGTGAGGGGGGAGAGAGAACTCTTTTTGATGTTCACCTTCCACCCGTGATATCTCAGAAAGGCCACTACAATTTCCGTGTGAGACTTGGCTCTTTGAAAAGTTGACGCCTGAATTAAGATGTCGTCTAGATAAGGCGCCACTGCTATGCCCCGCGGTCTTAGCAACGCCAGGAGGGACCCTAGCACCTTTGTGAAAATTCTGGGAGCAGTGGCCAACCCGAAAGGGAGAGCCACAAACTGATAATGCTTGTCCAGAAAGGCGAACCTGAGAAACTGGGGATGATCTTTGTGGATAGGAATGTGTAGATATGCACCCTTTAGATCCACGGTAGTCATATATTGACCCTCCTGGATCATTGGTAAGATTGTCCGAATGGTCTCCATCTTGAATGATGGGACTCTGAGGAATTTGTTTAGAATTTTGAGATCCAGGATTGGTCTGAAAGTTCCTTCTTTTTTGGGAACCACAAACAGGTTTGAGTAAAACCCCAGCCCTTGTTCCGAAATTGGAACTGGGTGGATCACTCCCATTGTATGTAGGTCTTCTACACAGCGTAAGAACGCCTCTTTCTTTGTCGTGTCAGTAGACAGACGAGAAATATGGAACCTTCCCCTTGGAGGGGAGTCCTTAAATTCTAGAAGATATCCCTGGGATACAATCTCTAAGGCCCAGGGATCGTGTACGTCTCTTGCCCAGCCCTGAGCGAAGAGAGAGAGTCTGCCCCCTACTAGATCTGGTCCCGGATCTGGGGCTACCCCATCATGCTGTCTTGGAGGCAGCTGCAGGCTTCTTGGCCTGTTTACCCTTGTTCCAGCCCTGGTAAGGTTTCCAGGCTGCCCTGGGTTGTGAAGTGTTACCCTCTTGCTTTGCAGCAGGGGAGGATGAAGCGAGACCGCTCCTGAAATTCCGAAAGGAACGAAACGAAAATAATTTTGTTTGTTCTTCGTCTTGAAGGACTTGTCCTGGCAGAGAGCATGGCATTTTCCCCCAGTGATTTCTGAAATAATCTCTTTCAATTCAGGCCCAAAGAGGGACTTTCCTTTGAAAGGGATGTTCAATAGTTTGGATTTTGACGACACATCGGCCGACCAGGACTTTAGCCATAACGCCCTGCGCGCTAAAATGGCGAAACCTGATTTTTTTTGCCGCTAACCTAGCTAGCTGGAAAGCGGCATCTGTGATAAAAGAATTAGCCAGCTTAAGAGCCTTAATTCTGTCCATAATGTCCTCATATGAGGTCTCCGTCTGGAGCGCATCTTCCAGCGCCTCGAACCAGAAAGCCGCTGCAGTAGTTACAGGAACAATGCACGCAATAGGCTGGAGAAGAAAACCTTGTTGAACAAAAATTTTCTTACGTAAACCCTCTAATTTTTTATCCATAGGGTCTTTAAAAGCACAACTGTCTTCGATTGGTATAGTTGTGCGTTTAGCAAGTGAAGAAACCGCCCCCTCCACCTTAGGGACCGTCTGCCACGAGTCCCGCATGGGGTTAGATATAGGGAACATTTTCTTAAAAACAGGAGGGGGAACGAAGGGAATACCTGGTTTATCCCACTCCCTAGTAACGATATCCGCAATCCTCTTAGGGACCGGGAACACATCAGTGTAAACAGGAACTTCTAGGTACTTGTCCATTTTACACAATTTCTCTGGAACCACCATAGGGTCGCAGTCATCCAGAGTAACTAATACCTCCCTGAGCAACAAGCGGAGGTGTTCTAGTTTAAATTTAAAAGCCAACGTATCTGAGTCTGTCTGAGGAGCAACCTTTCCCGAATCAGAAATTTCTCCCTCAGACAGCACATCCCTCGCCCCCATTTCAGAGCGTTGTGAGTGTATATCGGATACGGCTACTAAAGCGCCAGAATGCTCATAATCTGTTCTTAAAACAGAGCTATCACGCTTTGCAGGTAACACGGGCAGTTTAGATAAGAAGGCTGTAAGAGAATTATCCATGACTGCCGCTAAGTCTTGTAATGTAAAAGGGTTAAACGCACTAGAGGTGCTAGGCGTCGCTTGCGCGGGCGTAACTGGTTGTGACACTTGGGGAGAGGCAGACGGGCTACCCTCGTTACCTTTAGTCTGAGAATCATCCTGGGCCACATTCTTAAGTGCAACAATATGATCTTTAAAGTGTATAGACATATCAGTACAAGTGGGACACATTCTGAGAGGGGGTTCCACCATGGCTTCTAAACACATTGAACAAGGGTATTCCTTGGTGTCAGACATGTTTAACAGACTAGTAGTAAGACAAACAGGCTTAGAAATCACTTTAATCAAGTAAAAACACACTTTGCAAAAAACGTTACTGTGCCTTTTAAGAGATAAAAAAAAGGCACACAATTTTCCAAAACAGTGAAAAATGCAGCAAACTTTTCGAAATGTTCACAGTATGTACCTAAAGCATTGGTAAGATTGCACAACTAGCAACAAAAATGATTAACCCCTTAATGCCCAAACCGGATCAATAGTAAGCTAACAACCGGTTAAAACAACTTCAGCACCTTGCCACAGCTCTGCTGTGGCCCTACCTGCCCTTAGGAACCAGATTTGTGGGGGAAAAAAGCTTCTTATAGGCCCTCAAACTGCAGCAGGACCCTCCATGTGAAACAGCCTGAAGATCTAGTCAGTATAACTGCGCATCTGAGACGCAAATTTAGGCCCCTCCCACCTTACTCCGGTGCTGTGAGGCCTAAAGAAACCCTCCTAAGAGTTTTAATAATAGCCATGTGGGTAACAACCCCTGAAAGCAACCCAAAGGAACCTTCAAAGTGTCTCAAAAAACGATATATATCAGTAAAAACAGTTTGCCATAAAATAGTGTCAACCAGCATAAATTAGCCCTGTTATGTAAGCTTGCAATTCCATACTTAGTTTCTGAATAAAGCTTACCCTTCCCTCATGGGGATCTTATCAGTCTTTTCTAGCATTATCACAGTCTTGTCTAGAAATAAATGACTGAACATACCTTATTGCAGCCTAACCTGCAAACCGTTCCCCCCAACTGAAGTTTTCTTGTACTCCTCAGTCCTGTGTGGGAACAGCAGTGGATTTTAGTTACAACATGCTAAAATCATCTTCCTCCCTGCAGAAATCTTTGTCTCTTTTCTGCTAGAGAGTAAATAGTACACACCGGTACCATTTAAAATAACAAAATCTTGCTTGTAGAAAACAAAACTACAATCTAACACCACATTCACTTTACCCTTCCGAGAGGGACCCTATTGCTTAGAGCCGGCAAAGAGAATGACTGGGGGGTGGAGCTAGAGGGGGAGCTATATGGACAGCTCTGCTGTGTGCTCTCTTTGCCACTTCCTGTTAGGAAGGAGAATATCCCACAAGTAAAGGATTAAACCGTGGACTGGATACACCTTACAAGAGAAAATGAATTTGTATGTTCTGTGAGTGATTGTGGTTATCAAATTATATTTATACCATAAAGGCACTAAACTTAAAATAAAAATTCATAAAAGTGATATAAAATTAAAAGAACAGTTTATATGAAATTAATTATAATTTTTATTCTCTATGCTTATGTTTTGAATTAATGTGAACCTGAGGTGCAACAGAAAAACCCATAGATGGTCAAGTGTATGTGTCCCTTTATTAATTTTGTGTGCATGTCCCTTTATATATTGTGTTAAAAATATTATTTACATAGCATTGATGTTGATTATGTTGTGCCTGGTGCTGTATGGGTCTGAAGAAAGACCTACATTATACATTAACAACATATTCTTGTTAGTTTAAATAGCTCGCAATGACGTCAATTCGTGTTAATATTTATTTAGACAAAATATTTTACTTTGTATTGATTATATATTTATAGATATGAGAAAAAGTTATTATGTTCGTTTAATCCATTATGGTGTACCGAATTCAACAGCTATATCCACCGACTTTCCATTTGTAAGAGAAGATTCTCAATGTCTCCTCCTCTAATTCCTAGTCTTACCCTCTGAATCCCAAAACATTGGAATTCTGTGGTACTTGATTTATGGTATTTGAGGTAGTGGGATGCAACTGTCGTTATAATTTTCTTGGCTTTGATATCTTTTTCAGCATTCCTAATATTACTTAGGTGTTTCAACATTCTCGTTTTCAATTGACGGGTAGTCATACCAACAAAGGTTTCACGTAATACCATATATTAGGCCTTCTGTGTTGCAATTGATGTGACTAGTGATTTTATGTACTTTCCCAAATCTGTCAGAGATAGATTTGAGCGGCAAGAGGTGTTTGCAAATTGAACAATTTCTACATTTGAAGTTACCCATTGAAATGGGATTAATTTTTCTCTGTTTCTGTTCAAAATGACTAGGACTGAGTATATCTTTCAGATTCTTAGATCTCCTGTATCCTAGTTGTATTCTATCCGCTACGACTGAATTTAATAATGGATCAGTCTTGAGGATTCCTAAATGTTTATTAAGGATATTGACTACCTCTTTAGTCTGGGGTGAATACGTCATAATGAATCTGGTAGTTGTATCATCTTCTTTCACCTTTTTGTGTAGTAATTGCTGCCTGTCTGTAAGTTCAGCTCTGTGTTTTAGCTTTTTTAATCGAGCGATTGCTGTAGCCTCTTGCCTTCAGTCGGTTTTGTAGCTCAATTGCTCTTGGTTGGTATGTTTTAGGATCTGAGCAATTTCTTTTCATTCTAAGAAATTCTCCAATCGGGAGTGATCTTACTGTATGTGGACAATGAGCACTTTCTGAATGGAGCAAACTATTCGTGGCTGTCTCTTTTCTATACAAGTCAGTAGTGATACCGATCTTGATTTTTGATGATCTTTAAATCTAGAAAGGTGATGCTCTCATTACTCTGTTCCCAAGTTAATTTAATATTGAGATTATTGGAATTTAGTTTGGTCAGAAATTCATCTAGTTTATTTTGGGGGCTTCTCCACAGGAAAAACACATCGTCAATAAATCTCAACCATAGTGGCATTTTTATGGATCTTTGGAATCATGTAAAATGTAGCTATTTTTGGGTTTTCTACCCATAGAAATTTCTTCTCTTTGGTTGTTATCACATTGTCATCTTCCGCTTCCAATATGATGCGATTATACTGGTTCAGAAATTGCTTAGTGGGGTTAAAAAAAATAGCTTTTTATAACAATCTTGGTTTCTCAGTTGTTTTAATGCTTCCTGTAGGTACATTTTTTTTGGCCAGATGACCACATTGGCACCCTTGTCTGAATTTCTGATTAACACGTCGTCCCAAGTTCTCATTTCTTTGAGAGCAATCATTTCCTGGGTAGTTAGATTAGTAGAAATAGGTATAGCTGTAAATGCAGCTATTTCTTTACTGACTATTTGGTTATATACTTCAAAATGTTTTGAGGCAGACATTTTTGGTACATACTTAGATTTCTTTCTGATCTTAGTTCTCCATTCTTCATTTGCTGAAGTTTCATTACCATTAAGTAATACCTCCATGATTTGTATTGTTGTGTGATCCTCTTCTGTCAAAATTGAATCACCTGTCTCTATTTCAGTTGGTCTCTCCTCATTTTTTCATATATTGAGTTTTCTCAGGAATAACTGGCGGACCGCAAGTCACAAAAAGCCGCAGCGGCGCCTCGCCTTTGAGAAAGCCGGGAACCCAGGGAAACATGTCTGGGAGGGAGTGAGCTGATGGGAGCTCTATAGCCAATTTTTTAAAAAACTTGTTAGCCCTAATTATTTGGGTGAACGTGGTGCTGTGGTAGAAGCATATTATATACTCACTACTGGGGCTTATGTTGGTTCCTTCTTAGACCTAAAACTTAACAAGCAGTTTGTGTAATAAGCGTGAGAGTTCATACCGGTCTCCATTTTGTAAACAGCTGATAGTCATATAACAACACGCTTTATTTGGTTACTGATGCTTAGCAGGACAAGTGATGACAGATATCACAGTTTACTAGTCTCATAATAATATAACAGTAATCCTGTATGAGTATATAAATACCAAAAACTTTATTACCAAAGCGTGTGTTTACCTATACTATTTAGCTGGTAACAGTTGATAATTAGTCAACGTTTATTTTCTATAAAAACGGACCAGCACTCTCTGCCATGATATAATATAAGAGTGATTTAACAGTATTTATCATTATATCTGAATCTATATTGGGGAATACCACCTTGGATACTGGTGGTCTAATTCCAGAACTAAACGATATTATATTTAGTACTATACCCAAATATACAATCAAAGATTCAGAGATAATAGGGAAATTATGCAAATAAATCAAGTATGCACCAAACATGCTGAAATACATAATATCTGCCAATAAATCTTGGATTCATAAGCTATATCATAGCCTAATACTATACTAGTGGTTAGCTGTTATTTGCAAATATACCAATCAGATAACTTTATACCTTAATATATTGTTCAACAATCGACACTTAAGAACAATTCACCTCAATATTGATATTACAACTCTAATAAAGTGGAACTGATACTATCTTAGCTCCACAATAATAATGGAGTTCTGGAAGTAACAATACCTTTAGTGTAAAATTGATAGAACTTATATACAATCTATCAGTTGGTATATTCATGTCATCTTTAGATTGGCAATTCCTATCACTTTGCTACCACACCAGGTAATATTGAGCCTGCATTAATTTAACTACCAGCACCAACCCACTATTAGTCAGATATTGAACTATCATTAATTTCTGCTAACCCTTTAGTTTTAACTATACCCATTTTTTTAAATACGTTATAATAAAGATTAATATTTTTTTTAACCTATGTGACCTACCAAGTTCTCCTACACAAATTGTTCCCACAGTCTTAGGAGTGCTACTATAGTATCCTTGTGTTCAATTCTTTATTGAATTTAAGTTAAATGTAACTTTAGATACTAAGCACCACACCACAATTTAATATTACATTTTTAGGCCAATTCGCCCTAATTGTAGATAGAGAAAAGACTCTGTTTGTAGTGGTGCCATCAAATTTTTCGTCCTTCTCCTTTTGCCTTACATTAAAGGTGTGCAGGACCCTCTGACGTTTGTGCACCCCACAAAGCAAAGAAAATTGATTTTCCATCTACTTGGTAACTGTGCTGGAACCTCCAATTTTTGAATATATATATATATATATATATATATATATATATATATATACACACACAGATACATATATATACAATTGTGTGCTATACACTTCCATTTGTGCAGCTAGATTTGTGTCTGTGGTATCCATGACTTTTTTTTATTACACATTTGAAAGAAATCCTGCAGAATCTCAAGATTAACAGGCTGTAAAGCAGAAATAATATAATGCTTATAGCTAAGGGCATGTTGTTATGGCCATTAAACCTCAGAGGAATTATTCAGTCTGTGGTGGGGGAGGCAAGTAATAGGGAGATATAAGCAACAAGAAAGGACCCCCCGCAAGCAAAGGGAATAACAATGAGTTCCTTTGCACCCCAAAACAGACAAGCATAAACATTTGTATTATCTCCTAATCTGCCATACATCCATCCCTTAAAAATTCCAGTGATTGTTACACAAATGATCATTAAATCAATGTATGTTTAATCATCCAGTACATTTGTGCCTTTGATAGTTTAGGAAATATTTATAAACAACAAAGAATGTTATAATATTGCAAAATATTACACCAACCCTACCCATACAGACTGACAATGTTTCCTGTGGGTAACACTGAATTAGGTTGGCACAAGATATATTCCTTCTTCATTTCTTGTATAAATTGAATAAATACAATAACACATTGGATAATTACATTTATAAAGAAAGGGGTGGATGCACTTTTTTTTCTCTATTCTTTTAATATTGTGGCAGTATATTTCTGTTCTCTGTGAAGCTAAATGCAACTTCAGAGTATTGTCTGAGACATAAAAAAGCTACATTTAAAGCATTGAATTACATGTAGTATTATATAAAATATATGCCTGTACTTCATGGTAACACAGGCAAGTTAAGAACTTTAGACTATTTCTGTGCTTTCAGTTTAACCTTTTAGGTCTGGTGCAAAACAGCAACCTTTTTTTATACAATTTTCTTGCTGTGGGGTAGAAAAGGATTCTGCTACAACTTTAGATACAGTGAATTCTTCTAATCTGATTGTCACATTGTCCCTGAACAGCTGGAACCCACTGAGACCATACTAGTATCCTGAACAGTTAGCTACTTATAACAATCTGAATTCATGTAATCAGTGTTATTTTACTGCTCAAGCATTGTCTGTTCTTAGTAAAAATCTAAGGTTTTATAGGTTGTGAAGTTGCTGGTTAGAGCTATATTGTCAGCTACAATGTCTAAGAGTTCTGCGGGTTGTAGTGCGACCCATGAATAGCATTGGCTGCTGGGCATGAGAAAAAGGTTCAAGTAGATGTAGAACGTGGTCAAGTGGGAGTAAAAGATGCTAGATGATCTCCCAGTGAACCACCTAAACCTTTTACCTTCAATGCTGTAGGATTGCAAGCAGGTTGATCTGTATGTTGAAACATTCAGACCTTTGGTGGACTTGCTTGGTATTGCATTGTTGTTTGTTGCTGGTGCATGCTGGGATTTGTAGTTCTATCTTTGCATATGGGCAGACAGGGAACACATTCACTATGGAAGGAGTGAGAGGTCATACCTAACTGATTTGAACATATATTCACCCACGTCTAACTCATCCAAGCTCCACACTACTCTCACCGTCTCCCGGTTAGCTCTGAATCTCTTTTTCTTTGGGATAATCAGTGACCCTTTCCAAGTCAGCCGCTCCACTGTCATGTTGTCTGCAATTTCGAGCTCCATTTCCACATCTCTTTCAGCCGCCATGTTTCCCACCTGGACCGGTGTTCTAAAATAAGTTGTCACCTATTCTGCCTTAAACAGCTGTTTGTAGGAGGTTGGGCCTCTAGCGCATGCGCAGTGAGCGCCACAACCCTCCAGCAGCTGATTTCAAGTCATCAGAAGTGACGTATGTTGCGCATTCCTATGGTAGACAACTTAGAACAGCGGCGATTACTAATGACGTCCCTAACAGGCGTTCTAGCTGCATGAAGCGCTAGATATTGACATCACTGCTCAGGAACAAGGGTGGAGTTTGTCAGTATAAAACACAGAATCACTGCTGGGCTATGGTAGTGTCCGTGAGAAAAGACTGATTTATTCCCTATGGTGCTACTCATAGCTTTAATATCAGGGGCTGTACACGTTACATACTGGCACCTAAAAGGGACAGTCTAGTCAATTTTCTCATTTATTTATATGATCAATTTTTCTTCATTCATTTGCTATCTTTATTTGAAAAAGCAGGAAGGTGTGATTGAAAGTTTGTATTATTAAAGGGACAGTCTAGGCCAAAATAAACTTTCATGATTCAGATAGAGCATGTAATTTTAAACAATTTTCCAATTTACTTTTATCACCAATTTTGCTTTGTTCTCTTGGTATTCTTAGTTGAAAGCTTAACCTAGGAGGTTCATATGCTAATTTCTTAGACCTTGAAGCCCACCTCTTTCAGATTGCATTTTAACAGTTTTTCACCACTAGAGGGTGTTAGTTCACGTATTTCATATAGATAACACTGTGCTCGTGCACGAGAAATTATCTGGGAGCAGGCACTGATTGGCTAGACTGCAATTCTCTCAAAAGAACTGAAAAAAGGGGCAGTTTGCAGAGGCTTAGATACAAGATAATCACAAAGGTAAAAAGTACATTAATATAACTGTGTTGGTTATGCAAAACTGGGGAATGGGTAATAAAGGGATTATCTATCTTTTAAAACAATAACAATTCTGGTGTAGACTGTCCCTTTAACAAGCTTCCAATGAATTAAACTAATACATAAATGTATGTAATGCTCAAGCATGTCTTGCACAAACCTGGTGTAAGACTTTTTGCAGCAGTTATTTATGAAATAGGACAAATACAGGTGTTGACAATGACATTGAGGGTTCCATTCATGTTTACAAGAGTCAGGTTCCTGCTATTGCTAAAGTGTAAGGGAAGGTCACACTAAATACTTGCCACTTTACCCTATAGAAGCTGGGTTTTTTTCCAATACTGCATACAAATATTCTATATTTTCTGGTTGTATTCTAATAAAGAGACTGAGAAATAATTATAAATTGTCATTATACCATTGCTAAAACAACCTAATGGTGGCCTAAGACGTACGTGTTTACATACATAAACCAACTGTCCCGATTTTCGCGGGACAGTGCCGATTTAAGGGGTCTGTCCAGGGTTGCCCCATGCACATACTCAGAAGCAGCTGGCTTTTCTCTCCCAGGATTATATATCTGTTAGATTCCTTGTGGAAAAGTAATGGTGTGTGGGTTAAGCAGGAAGGCTGTATACCCTCTGACCTCAGGTAATGATGACCTCTAACCCCTGGGGATAATACTAGCATGCCTTCAGTTTTATACAATGAGCAGTGCTAATACCAGGGTAACGAACAGTGGCAGCCGCAGACTGCCAGCTAATGGGCTTGCCAACCCCAGGACCCCATACAATGAATTACAGATACCCATATATGATGTAGTGTGTGTGTCTATCTGTATCCATAACTGTGTGTGTGTATCTGTATGTATAAGTGTATGCTATGTAGAGTGTGTGTATCTGCATGTATAAGTGTATGCTATGTAGAGTGTGTGTATCTGCATGTATAAGTGTATGCTATGTAGTGTGTGTGTATCTGCATGTGTAAGTGTATGCTATGTAGAGTGTGTGTATCTGCATGTGTAAGTTTATGCTATGTAGTGTGTGTGTATCTGCATGTGTAAGTGTATGCTATGTAGTGTGTGTGTATCTGCATGTATAAGTGTATGCTATGTAGTGTGTGTGTGTATCTGCATGTGTAAGTGTATGTTATGTAGTGTGTGTGTGTATCTGCATGTGTAGGTGTATGCTATGTAGTGTGTGTGTATCTGCATGTGTAGGTGTATGCTATGTAGTGTGTGTGTATCTGCATGTGTAGGTGTATGCTATGTAGTGTGTGTGTGTATCTGCATGTGTAGGTGTATGCTATGTAGTGTGTGTGTGTATCTGCATGTGTAGGTGTATGCTATGTAGTGTGTATCTGC
>NC_069507.1:6933399-6949940 GCF_027579735.1 Bombina bombina
GTAATTCTTTCAGGAGGCTGCTGTCCAGCAGTCTCATAGGCTAAACGTATTATGCTACGAAGCCAGAAGGAGAGAGAGGTAGCCGAAGCCTTTTGACCTCTCCTCTGTCCAGAATAAACGACAAACAGGGAAGAAGTTTGGCGAAAATCTTTAGTTGCCTGCAAATAAAATTTCAGGGCACGGACGACGTCCAGATTGTGCAGAAGTCGTTCCTTCTTTGAAGAAGGGTTAGGGCACAATGATGGAACAACACTCTCTTGATTGATATTCCTGTTAGTGACTACCTTAGGTAAGAACCCAGGTTTAGTTCGCAGAACTACCTTGTCTGAATGAAAAATCAGATAAGGAGAATCACAATGTAAGGCCGATAACTCAGAGACTCTTCGAGCCGAGGAAATAGCCATTAAAAACAGAACTTTCCAAGATAACAGCTTGATGTCAATGGAATGAAGGGGTTCAAACGGAACACCCTGTAAAACGTTAAGAACTAAGTTTAAGCTCCATGGCGGAGCAACAGTTTTAAACACAGGCTTAATCCTGGCCAAAGCCTGACAAAAAGCCTGAACGTCTGGAACTTTTGACAGACGTTTGTGTAAAAGGATGGACAGAGCTGAGATCTGTCCCTTTAACGAACTAGCAGATAAACCCTTTTCTAAACCTTCTTGTAGAAAAGACAATATCCTAGGAATCCTAACCTTACTCCATGAGTAACTCTTGGATTCGCACCAATGCAAGTATTTACGCCATATTTTATGGTAAATTTTCCTGGTAACAGGTTTCCTAGCCTGTATTAAGGTATCAATCACTGACTCCGAGAATCCACGCTTTGATAGAATCAAGCGTTCAATCTCCATGCAGTCAGCCTCAGAGAAATTAGATTTGGATGTTTGAAAGGACCCTGAACCAGAAGGTCCTGTCTCAGAGGCAGAGACCATGGTGGACAGGACGACATGTCCACTAGATCTGCATACCAGGTCCTGCGTGGCCACGCAGGCGCTATTAGAATCACTGATGCTCTCCTGTTTGATCCTGGCAATCAATCGAGGAAGCATCGGGAAGGGTGGAAACACATAGGCCATGTTGAAGACCAAAGGTGCTGTCAGAGCATCTATCAGTACCGCTCCTGGGTCCCTGGACCTGGATCCGTAACAAGGAAGCTTGGCGTTCTGGCGAGACGCCATGAGATCCAGATCTGGTTTGCCCCAACGCCGAAGCAGTTGGGCAAACACCTCCGGATGAAGTTCCCACTCCCCCGGATGAAAAGTCTGACGACTTAGAAAATCCGCCTCCCAGTTCTCAATGCCTGGGATGTGGATCGCTGACAGGTGGCAAGAGTGAGACTCTGCCCAGCGAATTATCTTTGAGACTTCCATCATCGCTAGGGAACTCCTTGTCCCTCCCGGATGGTTGATGTAAGCCACAGTCGTGATGTTGTCCAACTGAAACCTGATGAACCTCAGAGTTGCTAACTGAGGCCAAGCCAGAAGGGCATTGAAAACTGTTCTTAATTCCAGAATGTTTATTGGGAGGAGACTCTCCTCCTGAGTCCATGATCCCTGAGCCTTCAGGGAATTCCAGACAGCGCCCCAACCTAGCAGGCTGGCGTCTGTTGTTACAATCGTCCAATCTGGCCTGCTGAAGGGCATCCCCCTGGACAGATGTGGTCGAGAAAGCCACCATAGAAGAGAATCTCTGGTCTCTTGATCCAGATTCAGCATAGGGGACAAATCTGAGTAATCCCCATTCCACTGACTTAGCATGCACAATTGCAGTGGTCTGAGATGCAGGCGCGCAAAAGGTACTATGTCCATTGCCGCTACCATTAAGCCGATTACCTCCATGCATTGAGCCACTGACGGGTGTTGAATGGAATGAAGGACACGGCAAGCATTTAGAAGTTTTGTTAACCTGTCCTCTGTCAGGTAAATTTTCATTTCTACAGAATCTATAAGAGTCCCCAAGAAGGGAACTCTTGTGAGTGGTAATAGAGAACTCTTTTCTACGTTCACCTTCCACCCATGCGACCTTAGAAATGCCAGAACTAACTCTGTATGAGACTTGGCAGTCTGGAAACTTGACGCTTGAATCAGAATGTCGTCTAGGTACGGAGCTACCGATATTCCTCGCGGTCTTAGTACCGCCAGAAGAGAGCCCAGAACCTTTGTAAAGATTCTTGGAGCCGTAGCTAACCCGAAGGGAAGAGCTACAAACTGGTAATGCCTGTTTAGGAAGGCAAACCTTAGGTACCGATAATGATCCTTGTGAATCGGAATGTGAAGATAGGCATCCTTTAAATCAACTGTGGTCATGTACTGACCCTTTTGGATCATAGGTAAGATTGTCCGAATAGTTTCCATTTTGAACGATGGAACTCTTAGGAATTTGTTTAGGATCTTTAAGTCCAAGATTGGTCTGAAGGTTCCCTCTTTTTTGGGAACCACAAACAGATTTGAGTAAAACCCTTGTCCGTGTTCCGACCGCGGAACCGGGTGGATCACTCCCATTAGTAAAAGGTCTTGTACACAGCGTAGAAACGCCTCTTTCTTTATCTGGTTTGCTGACAACCTTGAAAGATGAAATCTCCCTTTTGGAGGAGAAGCTTTGAAGTCCAGAAGATATCCCTGGGATATGATCTCTAACGCCCAGGGATCCTGGACATCTCTTGCCCAAGCCTGGGCGAAGAGAGAAAGTCTGCCCCCCACTAGATCCGTTTCCGGATCGGGGGCCCTCACTTCATGCTGTCTTAGGGGCAGCAGCAGGCTTTCTGGCCTGCTTCCCCTTGTTCCAGGACTGGTTAGGTTTCCAGCCCTGTCTGTAGCGAGCAACAGTTCCTCCCTGTCTTGGAGCGGAGGAAGTTGATGCTGCTCCTGCCTTGAAGTTAAGAAAGGCACGAAAATTAGACTGTTTAGCCTTTGGTTTGGCCCTGTCTTGAGGCAGGGCATGGCCCTTACCTCCAGTAATGTCAGCGATAATTTCTTTCAAACCGGGCCTGAATAATGTCTGCCCTTTGAAAGGTATGTTAAGCAATTTAGATTTAGAAGTCACATCGGCTGACCAGGATTTAAGCCACAGCGCTCTACGCGCTTGAATGGCGAATCCGGAGTTCTTAGCCGTAAGCTTAGTTAAGTGTACTACGGCATCAGAAATAAATGAATTAGCTAGCTTAAGGACTTTAAGCTTGTCTATAATCTCATCCAATGGAGCTGAGCTAATGGTCTCTTCCAGAGACTCAAACCAGAATGCCGCCGCAGCCGTGACAGGCGCAATGCATGCAAGGGGTTGTAATATAAAACCTTGTTGAACAAACATTTTCTTAAGGTAACCCTCTTTTTATCCATTGGATCTGAAAAAGCACAGCTATCCTCCACCGGGATAGTGGTGCGCTTAGCCAGAGTAGAAACTGCTCCCTCCACCTTAGGGACCGTCTGCCATAAGTCCCGTGTGGTGGCATCTATTGGAAACATTTTTCTAAATATAGGAGGGGGTGAAAAAGGCACACCGGGTCTATCCCACTCCTTGTTAATAATTTCTGTAAGCCTCTTAGGTATAGGAAAAACGTCAGTACACACCGGTACCGCATAGTATCTATCCAGCCTACATAATTTCTCTGGAATTGCAACCGTGTTACAATCATTCAGAACCGCTAATACCTCCCCTAGTAATACACGGAGGTTCTCAAGCTTAAATTTAAAATGTCTGAGTCCAGTTTACTTGGATCAGATCCGTCACCCACAGAATGAAGCTCTCCGTCCTCATGTTCTGCAAATTGTGACGCAGAATCAGACATGGCTCTAATATTATCAGTGCACTCTGTTCTTACCCCAGAGTGATCGCGTTTACCCCTAAATTCTGGCAATTTAGATAGTACTTCAGTCATAACATTAGCCATGTCTTGCAAAGTGATTTGTAAGGGCCGCCCTGATGTACTTGGCGCCACAATATCACGCACCTCCTGAGCGGGAGGCGAAGGTACTGACACGTGAGGAAAGTTAGTTGGCATAACTTCCCCCTCGTTGTCTGGTGAAATTTTCTTTACATGTACAGATTGGCTTTTATTTAAAGTAGCATCAATGCAATTAGTACACAAATTTCTATTGGGCTCCACATTGGCCTTTAAACATATTGCACAAAGAGATTCCTCTGTGTCAGACATGTTTAAACAAACTAGCAATGAAACTAGCAAGCTTGGAAAATACTTTTCAAATAAATTTACAAGCAATATAAAAAACGTTACTGTGCCTTTAAGAAGCACAAAAAAACTGTCACAGTTGAAATAACAATGAACCAAATTAGTTATAGCAACCAAATTTTCACAGTAAATGTAATTAGTTAGCAAAGGATTGCACCCACTAGCAAATGGATGATTAACCCCTTAGTACCCAAAAACGGATAACAATTTAATATAAACGTTTTTATCACAGTCAAAACACAGTCTCACAGGTCTGCTGTGAGTGATTACCTCCCTCAAAACTAGTTTTGGAGACCCCTGGGCTCTGTAGAGACGTCCTGGATCATGGAGGAAGAAATAGGAAGACTGTGACTGAATTTTTACTGCGCAATAAAGCGCCAAAATAGGCCCCTCCCACTCATAATACAACAGTGGGGAAGCTCAGTAAACTGATTTTATTCATAAATAAACGACAGCCATGTGGTAAAATAATGCCCATAAAGTTTTATCACCAAGTACCTCAGAGAAAAACGATTAACATGCCAGTAAACGTTTAAAATAAAATTATGAAATGTTATTAATAAGCCTGCTGCTAGTCGCTTTCACTGCAGTGGAGGCTCAAATATAAGTTAAATGTATACAGTATTTTCTTAGTGAAGTTCCATTCCCTAGAAATACCACAGTGTAAACATACATACATATCAGCCTGATACCAGTCCCTACTACTGCATTTAAGGCTGCACTTACATTACATCGGTATTAGCAGTATTTTCTCAGTCAATTCCATTCCTTAGAAAATAATATACTGCAACATACCTCTTTGCAGGTGAACCCTGCCCGCTGTCCCCTGTTCTGAAGTTACCTCACTCCTCAGAATGGCCGAGAACAGCAAATGGATCTTAGTTACGACCGTTAAGATCATACACAAACTCAGGTAGATTCTTCTTCTAATGCTGCCTGAGAAAAAACAACACACTCCGGTGCTGTTTAAAATAACAAACTTTTGATTGAAGAAATAAAAACTAAGTTTAACAACCACAGTCCTCTCACACGTCCTATCTATTAGTTAGGTGCAAGAGAATGACTGGGTATGACGTAGAGGGGAGGAGCTATATAGCAGCTCTGCTTGGGTGATCCTCTTGCACTTCCTGTTAGGGAGGAGATATAATCCCATAAGTAATGGATGACCCGTGGACTGACTACACTTAACAGGAGAAAATGTGGGCGTTTAAAATAAAATTCTAGAAACTGCAACATTTAAGTCTGATGTGCAAAATAACAGAGGCACCAAGGTGTTTAGAAGAGAGATTTTATTTTTAATCAATAGTATTTCCCCCAAACATGAATATAAAATACTTATACAATATAATAAAGTAATTTATATACAATATGAATTAATTGTGTACTTAACTAGTTTTGTTGTTTATTGTGGCACTGATAAATTGCAACCTTTTTAGTGATTCTGTAGGATGTTGGGAGATTGGCCATGATACTTCGTTCTAAAAAAATAGAAGTTTAGGGGTAAACTGAACACTTGGCCTAGAAAGCACAGAGGCTCCTTACGGAGAGCAATAAACTGCGCACATTGTCTTTGTGAGAAGCCCTAAGTGGATAATGGATCATTTTCCAAGAGATGTCTGTGGGACTGTGGCTTATGGGAGCCTCATGCTGTTTGGGTTAATGCAACATTTTCCAAAAAAAGGATGAAAGGAGAAATATAAAATGCTAGTTTGCTAAAGTTCTGGTGTTCCAGCAGAAGCGGCAGTATTTATGTACATTTGGGATACACGCAGGCCGTTAGTGTGGTGAAATAACGCAGCAACGCTCCGTGAAGTTTGGCCTTTTGCCCTCTGGCTAATCCTTCAGAAAAATCAGATTTCGGGCTCCTCCGCTGACGCCTGTGGATCTGGGGACTCAAAACGCTGATGAAAGTTTGTCCTTTTCCTTATTTTTTCTGGTGCTTTTCTCCATAAAATGATTTCCTGTTTGGGACATCACAAACCATAAGAATACACACGTCCTGCTAGCAAAGCTCCCACCACCTGAGCAAGTCATATCATTGTCTATGATTAACGGCATCAGAAGCCCCCCCGCCCACGTTACAATTCCCACAGAGAAAGATTCAGGGGCCACACTTTACCTGTTGTTTGAAGTATCGTCTGTCTTCCTCATCCACAAGTACCAAGTTCAGGAAATACCGGACAGAAAATTTCTTATTCACATCTCTCATTGTGGGTGTGGGGTCATATCCTGCGAGGAACAGCCTGATTGGGATGGATTCCCCTAAAGGGTTAAAAACAGCAGGTTTTTATTTTAAAAAATAAGCTGTTTCTAGAAGAGGAGCAATTTGATGCTACATCAACTGACTATATCTAAACCAAACTAAGGTAGTCACTGACGGATTAACAATAGGAAGACACATTTGAACAATACATGCTGGGTCCCCCCTTTCCCACGGCCTCTGTGTTTTGTTTGGAGATGTCGGCATTAGGAGCTTCTGTTACTACTTTCTATATTTTCTGGATCTCTCTGGTGCAAAGGTCCAGTGAGACCTTCTGGTGTTCTGCTCACCACTTACCCTACCGGTAAATGCCAATAATAAAGTTGTACCGAGTAGCACTGTGTATTTCTTCTTGCAGCTGATAACACCGCAGATCACTTTCTTTCATGTAATTGGCAAGAGTCCATGAGCTAGTGACATATGGGATATACAATCCTACCAGGAGGGGCAAAGTTTCCCAAACCTCAAAATGCCTATAAATACACCCCTCACCACACCCACAATTCAGTTTTACAAACTTTGCCTCCTATGGAGGTGGTGAAGTAAGTTTGTGCTAAGATTTCTACGTTGATATGCGCTTCTCAGCATTGTTGAAGCCCGATTCCTCTCAGAGTACAGCGAATGTCAGAGGGACGTGAAGGGAGTATCACCTATTGAATACGATGATTTCCCTAACGGGGGTCTTTTTCATGGGTTCTCTGTTATCGGTCGTAGAGATTCATCTCCTACCTCCCTTTTCAGATCGACGATATACTCTCAAATTACCATTACCTCTACTGATAACCGTTTCTGTACTGGTTTGGCTATATGTGGATGGGTGTCTTTTTGGTAAGTATGTTTTTTATTACTTAAGGCACCCCAGCTATGGTTTGGCACTTTATGCATTTATATAAAGTTCTAAATATATGTATTGTACTTATATTTGCCATGAGTCAGGTTCATGTATTTCCTTCTGCAGACTGTCAGTTTCATATTTGGGAATGTAAACACTTTAAGAAATGTATTTCTTACCTGGGGTTTAGTCTTTTTTTTTCATTTTGACTACTTTTTTGCAATTGCGGGTGTTAGGCCCACGGGTGCGTCAAATGCTAGACTTTATTGCGTCATTTTTGGCGCAAACTTTTTTTGGCGCGAAAAGATACGTTCATGGCACAACTTTGTCATTTCCGGCATCATATGTGATGCCGAGACCTTTCACACAGCGGCGTCAGTGACGCAAGTGTGTCATTTCCGGTCATTTTTTGGTGCCAAAAAAGTTTACGTTACGTTGTGCGTCATACTTGCCGCCAAATTTTTCATTATTTCAATACCCCATTCATGTTTGCCTCCTGCTTTCTTCTCTATCAAGAGGCCTATGCTTTTGCATTTTTTCCCATTCCTGAAACTGTCATTTAAGGAAATAGATCATCTTGCTTTATATGTTGTTTTTTCTTTTACATTGAGCAAGATGTCCCAATCCGATCCTGTCTCTGAAGTTTCTGCTGGAACATTGCTGCCTGACATCGGTTCTACCAAAGCTAAGTGCATTTGTTGTAAAATTGTAGAAATTATTCCACCGAATGTCATTTGTAATAGTTGTCATGATAAACTTTTACATGCAGATAGTGTTTCTATCAGTAATAGTACATTGCCAGTTGCAGTTCCTTCAACTTCTAATGTGCATGATATACCTGTAAATTTTAAAGATTTTGAATCTATTATGGAGGCTTTGTCTGCATTTCCACCTTCTAATAAACGTAAAAGGTCTTTTAAAACTTCTCATTTAGCTGATGAAATTTCAAATGACCAACAACATAATAATTTATCCTCTTCTGCTGAGGATCTATCTGAAACAGAAGATCCTTCCTCAGATATTGACACTGACAAATCTACTTATTTATTTAAAATAGAGTATATGCGTTCTTTATTAAAGGAAGTGTTAATTACTTTGGATATTGAGGTAACCAGTCCTATTGACGTTCAGTCTAATAAACGTTTAAATGCTGTTTTTAAACCTCCTGTGGTTTCCCCAGGTGTTTTTCCCATTCCTGAGGTTATTTCTATGATTTATAGGGAATGGAAGCAGCCAGGTACTTCCTTTATTCCTTCTTCAAGGTTTAAGAGATTGTATCCTTTACCAGCAAAATCTATAGAGTTTTGGGAAAAGATCCCCAAAGTTGATGGGGCTATTTCTACTCTTGCTAAACGTACCACTATTCCTATGGAAGATAGCACTTCCTTTAAGGATCCTTTAGATAGGAAGCTTGAATCTTATCTAAGGAAGGCCTATTTATATTCAGGTCATCTTCTCAGACCTGCTATTTCTTTGGGTGATGTTGCGGCTGCATCAACTTTCTGGTTGGAAAATTTAGCGCAACATGAATTGGATTCTGACATATCTAGCATTGTTCGCTTACTGCAACATGCTAATCATTTTATTTGTGATGCCATTTTTTATATTATAAAAATTGATATTAGATCCATGTCTTTAGCTGTATTAGCTAGAAGAGCTTTGTGTCTTAAATCTTGGAATGCTGATATGACATCTAAATCTAGATTACTCTCTCTTTCTTTCCAAGGTAATAATTTATTTGGTTCTCAATTGGATTCTATTAATTCAACTACGGTATCACTGGAGGAAAAGGAGTTTTTTTGCCTCAGGATAAAAAAACCTAAGGGTAAATCTAAGGCTTCTAACAGTTTTCGTTCCTTTCGTCAGAATAAGGAACAAAAACTCAATCCTCCTCCCAAGGAATCTGCTTCCAGTTGGAAGCCTTCCTCAAATTGGAATAAATCCAAGCCATTTAGGAAACCAAAGTCTGCCCCTAAGTCCGCATGAAGGTGCGGCCCTCATTCCAGCTCAGCTGGTAGGGGGCAGATTAAGGTTTTTCAAGGATTGTTTGATAAAATCTGTCCAAAATCATTGGATTCAGAGCATTGTCTCTCAAGGGTATCGAATAGGATTCAAAGTAAGACCTCCAGTGAGAAGATTTTTTCTCTCACACATTCCTGTAAATCCAGTAAAAGCTCAGGCTTTTCTGAAGTGTGTTTCAGACATGGAGTCTTCAGGGGTAATCATGCCAGTTCCTCCTCAGGAACAAGGTTTGGGGTTTTATTCAAACCTATTCATTGTACCGAAGAAAGAAAATTTGTTCAGACCAGTTCTGGATCTGAAAATTTTGAATCGTTATGTAAGAGTACCAACTTTCAAGATGGTGACTATAAGGACTATTCTGCCTTTTGTTCAGCAAGGACATTATATGTCCACAATAGACTTGCAGGATGCATACCTTCATATTCCGATTCATCCAGAACACTATCAGTTTCTGAGATTCTCTTTTCTAGACAAGCATTACCAATTTGTTGCTCTTCCATTTGGCCTAGCAACAGCTCCAAGAATCTTTTCAAAAGGTTCTGGGTGCCCTACTATCTGTAATCAGAGAACAGGGTATTGCAGTATTTCCTTATTTGGACGATATCTTGGTACTAGCTCAGTCTTTACATACTGCAGAATCTCACACAAATCAACTAGTGTTGTTTCTTCGGAAACATGGTTGGAGGATCAATTTACCAAAAAGTTTCTTGATTCCTCAGACAAGGGTCACCTTTTTAGGCTTCCAGATAGATTCAGTGTCCATGACTCTGTCTCTAACAGACAAGAGACGTTAAAAATTGGTCGCAGCATGTCGGCTCCTTCAGTCTCAGTCATTCCCTTCAGTGGCTATGTGCATGGAAGTTTTAGGTCTCATGACTGCAGCATCGGACGCAATCCCCTTTGCTCGTTTTCACATGAGACCTCTACAGCTTTGTATGCTGAATCAATGGTGCAGGGATTATACAAAGATATCACAATTAATATCCTTGAATCCCAATGTACGACACTCTCTGACATGGTGGATAGATCACCATCGTTTGGTTCAAGGGGCTTCTTTTGTTCGCCCAACCTGGACTGTGATCACAACAGATGCAAGTCTTTCAGGTTGGGGAGCTGTTTGGGGGTCTCTGACAGCACAAGGGGTTTGGAAATCTCAAGAGGCGAGATTACCAATAAATATTTTAGAACTGCGTGCAATTCTCAGGGCTCTTCAGTTCTGGCCTCTGCTAAAGAGAGAACCGTTCATTTGTTTTCAGACAGACAATATCACAACTGTGGCTTATGTCAATCATCAGGGTGGGACTCACAGTCCCCAAGCTACGAAAGTAGTATCTCGGATACTTGCTTGGGCGGAATCCAGCTCCTGTCTAATCTCTGCGGTACATATCCCAGGTGTAGACAATTGGGAGGTGGATTATCTCAGCCGCCAGACTTTACATCCAGATGTATTCTCTCAGATTGTTCAGATGTGGGGGCTTCCAGAGATAGATCTCATGGCCTCTCATCTAAACAAGAAACTTCCCAGATACCTGTCCAGGTCCAGGGATGTTCAGGCGGAAGCAGTGGATGCGCTGACACTTCCTTGGTGTTATCAACCTGCTTACATCTTCCCGCCTCTAGTTCTCCTTCCAAGAGCGATTTCCAAAATCATCATGGAACAGTCTTTTGTGTTGCTGGTGGCTCCAGCATGGCCACACAGGTTTTGGTATGCGGATCTGGTTCGGATGTCCAGTTGCCCGCCTTGGCCACTTCCGTTACGGCCGGACCTACTATCTCAAGGTCTGTTTTTCCATCAGGATCTCAAATCATTAAATTTGAAGGTATGGAAATTGAACGTTAGTTCTAAGTCATAGAGGTTTCTCTGATTCAGTAATTAATACTATGTTACAAGCTCGTAAATCTGTCTCTAGAAAGATTTATTACAGAGTTTGGAAGACTTACATTTCATGGTGTTCTTCTCATAAATTCTCCTGGCATTCTTTCAGAATTCCTAGAATTTTGCAGTTTCTTCAGGATGGTTTGGATAAGGGTTTGTCTGCAAGTTCCTTGAAAGGACAAATCTCCGCTCTGTTTTATTTCACAGAAAGATTGCTATACTTCCTGATATACACTGTTTTGTACAGGCTTTAGTTCGTATTAAGCCTGTCATTAAGTCAATTTCTCCTCCTTGGAGTCTTAATTTGGTTCTGAGGGCTTTACAGGCTCCTCCATTTGAACCTATGCATTCTTTGGACATTAAACTACTTTCTTGGAAAGTGTTGTTCCTTTTGGCTATCTCTTCTGCTAGAAGAGTTTCTGAGCTATCTGCTCTTTCTTGTGAGTCTCCATTTCTGATTTTTCATCAAGATAAGGCAGTTTTGCGGACTTCTTTTCAATTTTTAACTAAGGTTGTGAATTCTAACAACATTAGTAGGGAAATTGTTGTCCCTTCTTTATGTCCTAATCCTAAGAATTCTCTGGAGAGATCCTTACATTCTTTGGATGTGGTAAGAGCTTTGAAGTATTATGTGTAAGCTACTAAAAATTCAGGAAGACTTCTAGTCTATTTGTTTTATTTTCTGGTCCTAGGAAAGGTCAGAAAGCTTCTGCTATTTCCTTGGCTTCTTGGTTGAAACTTTTGATTCATCAAGCTTATTTGGAGTCAGGTCAATCCCTGCCTCAGAGAATTACAGCTCATTCTACTAGATCAGTCTCCACTTCATGGGCTTTTAAGAATGAAGCTTTAGTCGATCAGATTTGCAAAGCAGCCACTTGGTCCTCTTTGCATACATTTACGAAATTCTACCATTTTGATGCATTTGCTTATTCGGAAGCAGTTTTTGGTAGAAAAGTTCTTCAGGCAGCTGTTTCAGTTTGATTCTTCTGCTTTTTGATTTAAGTTTTTTTCTTTCAAAAGTGAAAATAAACTTATTTTTGGGTTGTGGATTATTTTCTCAGCGGAATATGGCTGTTTTTGTTTTAGTCCCTCCCTCTCTAGTGACTCTTGAGTGGAAGACTCCACATCTTGGGTATTGATATCCCATATGTCACTAAGCTCATGGACTCTTGCCAATTACATGAAAGAAAACATAATTTATGTAAGAACTTACCTGATAAATTCATTTCTTTCATATTGGCAAGAGTCCATGAGGCCCACCCTTTTTATGGTGGTTATGATTTTTTGTATAAAGCATTATTTCCAAATTTCCTTTATTGATGCTTTCTACTCCTTTCTTTATCACCCCACTGCTTGGCTATTCGTTAAACTGAATTGTGGGTGTGGTGAGGGGTGTATTTATAGGCATTTTGAGGTTTGGGAAACTTTGCCCCTCCTGGTAGGATTGTATATCCCATATGTCACTAGCTCATGGTCTCTTGCCAATATGAAAGAAATGAATTTATCTGTTAAGTTCTTACATAAATTATGTTTTTCCTCCCCAGAAACCAAGTTACAAACCGGCTACACACAGGAAGGTTTGGGGAACACAAGGCAAGAACAGAAACAAGTTACAAACCGGCTACACACAGGAAGGTTTGGGGAACACAAGGCACGAACAGAAACAAGTTACAAACCAGCTACACACAGGAAGGTTTGGGGAACACAAGGCATGAACAAACAAGTTACAAACCGGCTACACACAGGAAGGTTTGGGGAACACAAGGCACGAACAGAAACAAGTTACAAACCAGCTACACACAGGAAGGTTTGGGGAACACAAGGCATGAACAAACAAGTTACAAACCGGCTACACACAGGAAGGTTTGGGGAACACAAGGCATGAACAGAAACAAGTTACAAACCGGCTACACACAGGAAGGTTTGGGGAACACAAGGCACGAACAGAAACAAGTTACAAACCGGCTACACACAGGAAGGTTTGGGGAACACAAGGCATGAACAGAAACAAGTTACAAACCGGCTACACACAGGAAGGTTTGGGGAACACAAGGCATGAACAGAAACAAGTTACAAACCGGCTACACACAGGAAGGTTTGGGGAACACAAGGCATGAACAAACAAGTTACAAACCGGCTACACACAGGAAGGTTTGGGGAACACAAGGAGTGAAAAAAAAAGTTACAAACCGGCTACACACAGGAAGGTTTGGGGAACACAAGGCATGAACAGAAACAAGTTACAAACCGGCTACACACAGGAAGGTTTGGGGAACACAAGGCATGAACAGAAACAAGTTACAAACCGGCTACACACAGGAAGGTTTGGGGAACACAAGGCATGAACAGAAACAAGTTACAAACCGGCTACACACAGGAAGATTTGGGGAACACAAGGCAGGCATGAACAGAAACAAGTTACCTTTTACTGGAGCCCCATCCATTATTTCATATTTTGCAACAGTCTCAGTCTCTGTTGTTGTGCTGGGTCCTAAAACAGAAACAAATTTATTTAAATGTAAAGAAATTTTATTTTTATTAAATCCAATAAGATTTCAAATGGAGGGTAAATATACAGTCAGATAAAAAGTCAATGAAAAGCCGTGGTCATCCAGGAGCCGCCTACACAGCTTCAGCCAGAAGGAAAATGCCACTTTCTATGGGACCTTATGATACAATAGCTCAGTACTTTGCTATCCATTGAGGACACTCAAGAACAATCAATAAGGTGAGGAGATAAAACATTTCACAGAAAATATACTTAGTTGCCACATACAGCTTGTAGGTACTGCACAGCTCTTTATTTACCCCTTAACTGCTGAACCATTTCTACCCCCTGTGCTGGTGATGGGCAGAAAAATACATGAAGACTAATTTTCAAACAGTCCTGTTCACTGATGAGTGCCGTGCAACCCTGGATGGTCCAGATGGATGGAGTAGTGGATGGTTGGTGGGCGGCCACCCTGTTCCAACAAGGCTGCAAAGTCAGCAAGGCGGTGGTGGAGTCATGTTTTGGGCCGGAATCATGGGAAGAGAGCTGGTTGGCCCCTTTAGGGTTCCCAAAGGTGTAAAGATGACCTCTGCAAAGTATGTGGAGTTCCTGACTGACCACTTGCCTGGTACAGAAGGAAGAAATATGCTTTCCGTAATAAAATAATCTTCATGCATGAAAATGCACCATCTCATGCTGCAAAGAATACCTCCGCATCAATGGCTGCATTGGGGATAAAAGAGGAGAAATTCTCCATCCTCCCCTGACCTCAATCCTATTGAGAACCTTTGGAGCATCCCCAAGCAAAAGAGCTATGAGGGAGGCATTTTACATCCAAACAGCAGCTCTGGGAGGCTATTCTGATATCTTGCAAATTCAAGCAGAAACTGTCCAAAAACTCATAAGTTCAATGGATGCAAGACTTGTGAAGCTGCTATCAAATAAGGGGTCCTATGTTAAAATGTAACGTGACCTGTTAAAATGTTTAAAAAGTTAAAATGTTGTTCAAAGTTTGATTAAAATAGCTTTTGATTTCAGTAAATATGCTGCAAACACAACAAATGACAATTTCAGTTCTTTACAACATATAAAGTGTTTTGAAACTTACTGTGCGTAATAATTTGGAACAGTGCATTGTAAGTTTTTTTATTTTGTTACCATTAGGTGGTTTGTTCAATAAAATTTGAATTTTACTCAATAGTTGATAATATGAGAATTATGCTGACTGTTGTTTACATCAATTATTTAGGTAAATGAGAAAGATATCATTGGCATAATTTGGAACAGGGTTATATATATATATATATATATATATATATATATATATATATATACACATATACATATACATACATACACACACATACATGTGTGTCTAAACCATTGGCAACAAAAGTGAGTGCACCCCTAAGTGGAAATGTCCAAATTGGGCCCAAAGTGTAAATATTTTGTGTGGCCACCATTATTTTCCAGCACTGCCTTCACCCTCTTGGGCATGGAATTCACCAGAGATTTACAGGTTGCCACTGGAGTCCTCTTCAACTCCTCCATGATGACATAACTGAGCTGGTGGATGTTAGAGACCTTGCACTCCCCCACCATCCGTTTGAGGATGCCCCACAGATGCTCAATAGGGTTTAGGTCTGGAGACATGCTTGGCCAGTCCATCACCTTTACCCTCAGCTTCTTTAGCAAGGCAGTGGTCGTCTTGGAGGTGTATTTTGGGTCGTTATCATGCTGGAATACTGCCCTGCGGCCCAGTTTCCGAAGAGAGGGGATGATGCTCTCCTTCAGTATGTTACAGTACATGTTGGCATTCATGGTTCCCTCAATGAACTTTAGCTCCCCAGTGCCGGCAGCACTCATGCAGGCCCAGACCATGACACTCCCACCACCATGCTTGACTGTAGGCAAGACGCACTTGTCTTCGTATTCCTCATCTGGTTGCCGCTTGACACCATCTGAACCAAATAAGTTTATCTTGGTCTCATCAAACCACAGGACATGGTTCCAGTAATCCATGTTCTTAGTCTGCTTGTCTTCAGCAAACTGTTTGCGTGCTTTCTTGTGCATCATTTTTAGAAAAGGCTTCCTTCTGGGACGACAGCCATGCAGACCAATTTGATGCAGTGTGTGGCGTATGGTCTGAGCACTGACAGGCTGACCCCCCCACCCCTTCAATCTCTGCAGCAAGGCTGTCAGCAATCATACATCTATTTCCCAAAGACAACCTCTGGAAATGACGCTAAGCATGTGCACTTAACTTCTTTTCTTCGACCACGGCGAGGCCTGTCCTGAGCAGAACCTGTCCTGTGAAAACGCTGTATTGTCTTGCCCACCATGATGCAGCTCAGTTTCAGGGTCTTGGCAATCTTATAGCCTAGGCCATCTTTATGTAGAGCAACCATTCTTTTTTTCATATCCTCAGAGAGTTCTTTGCCATGAGGTGCCATGGTGAACTTCCAGTGACCAGTTTGAGAGTATGAGAGCGATAACACCAAATTTAACACACCTGCTCCCCATTCACATCTGAGATCTTGTAACACTAACGAGTCACATGACACCGGGGAGGGAAAATGGCTAATTGGGCCCAATTTGTACATTTCTACTTAGGGATGTACTTACTTTTGTTGCCAACAGTTTAGACATTATTGGCTGTGTGTTGATTTATTTTGAGGGGGCAGCAAATTTACAGTGTTATACAGGCTGTACAATCACTACTTTACATTGTAGCAAAGTGTAATTTCTTCAGTGTTGTCACATGAAAAGATATAATACAATATTTACAAAAATGTGAGGGGTGTACTCACTTTTGTGAGATACTGTATATATATATATATATATATATATATATATATATATATATATATA
>NC_069507.1:6950440-6977940 GCF_027579735.1 Bombina bombina
TTAAGCAATCGCATTCAGCATCATGTTAAATAGGAGTCAGTACACACCTGTCATCATTTAAAGTGCCTCTCATTAACCCCAAATAAAGTTCAGCTGCTCTAGTTGGTCTTTCCTGACATTTTGCTAGTCGCATCCTACAGCAAAAGCCATGGTCCGTAGAGAGCTTCTAAAGCATCAGAGGGATCTCATTGTTAAAAGGTATCAGTCAGGCTTACTTGTTAAACAAAATCCTCTGGAGCCTGGATTTGGCACTACGAAGGAGGAAAAGCCGCCTGAACAGTTGTATTTTTTCGCGTAATTGATTCAATCCATACTGTTTTATGGACGCTGTGTTTAAAGCCATGATATAACCTTATGGAGAAACCAATTTGAACACGTATAACATCATCAGCTTGCATCTAGTCCACTCATACTCTCTAATAGAGTTTATGAACTGTTTTATCATATAACTTGTTCCAGTTTATTTCTTTCAAAAACTGTGTCACGCACTGTTTGATTAACTTATGCTGTACAGACACACTAAGACTTGTTTTGGGACTGTGTACATAGATCCTGTTGCTACATTGTATTTCATGACACCAATTACTATATTGGAGATAGTGGTGCCCGCTGAAATAGGAGTTGTACACAATCCCTCAGTCTGTGTTGTCTCACTTAGACCATTGGGTCTCTTGTGTATAACAATAATTATGTCTTGTGCACAATGATTTTATTTGCCTGCACTTGATTGAACTTGCTCTTTTGGCATTATACATACTGCTTGAGAATTAAATAGTGTAACTTTACAGACATAGATCCTCACGGATCACTATGATGGTCAAATTTTGTGCTCAGAGCGTAACCATCCTCTAGTGGAGGTGTTGTCTGTTTAGTTAATAGAATATGGTGTGTTCAATTACTATTGCTACTGAACTTCACTGTAGGTTTGTCCTAACGTATCCTGCCTTTGTGTACGGTTTGGTTCATTTCGTCTTTTATGGGCTTGAAAATACTCTGCCTGTCATGTGGTGAGATTTACTCATGTATATAATAAATATGCTGTGCTGAAATCCCTGTCTTGTTGGTAGTTAACTTATTTAGGTTACAACCTCTCTCTCTTTAGACTTTGTCTTTATATAACTTTAAGGGTCTGCACTTTTTTTACCTTCATACAAAGTTTTCAAACCTGAGTTTAATTAATTTTTTGCTCAGGATTAGCTAAATAAGTGGCCAGTCTCCCTTTTGACCTATATATCTATATACACACATATACACACATCTACACATCTATACACACACATACATATATCTTATATATACATATACAAACATATATCTCAATCAGATACAGACCAGCACTCTCCAACGTTAGTTGTGCACATACCAGGGTGCTCGTGAACAAAATTATATAACATCCAAATGAATCAGGCACTCTCCGGTATTGAATTCCAAAGTTTCTTTATTGTGACATTTCGGGGGCTTTAGCCCCTTCCTCAGACTCAAAAAACATATACAATAACCATCAAACTTACCCTCCTGTATATACCCCACACTGTGCATCAGATTCAACTCAGGTGTCGGATCGGCGTCCCATTGGCGCTACTGCGCATGCGCCTACAGCCCATTACGGCAACACACCCGGGCCAAATCATAAAAGCAAAGTCAAATGCACAATACATTTACATACATTTTCGCAATTCACGCAAGTGCTAACAGGCCGTAATACTAACCAATTAGCATGAGAACATTAATTAGATAAGCACCTACTCATAATCAGAAGGATATAAGCAAAAGTAAGTTAGACATAATGGGTCATCAAGTATTGTAACTATAAAGCATACGTAACAACCGTAAAACATGTATCCAATTGTTGCAAATCAATCATTAGCTCATTACTTACAAGTGGGTCAAATATATGCAAAGTATGTCGTTAATAAAAATCATCTGTTCACAATACTCTCAAACCAACGTTTAGCGCTGCCGTATGTAACATCCTAAGAATCATGAATAATGAGCACCCCTAACAGCTCTATAAACAGGGCTGTCATGTACAAATACTGCATTACGGCAATTCAGTGTAACCCGTCCCAAGCTGTAAAGTAGAAAGACATAATCCTACTATGTGTTTAATTTACCATACGCAGCAGATCCTCATGATGTATTATTTCAAACAAGTACTTTAAACTATTTACATGTGTGTCATAATAAAGTATCATACAGATCCCCATAGGTGTTAACGTGACCAGTAGCTGTTATCCAGTTATGTCACAGTGTCCATAGGACGTTAACAGCTGTATGTGACACGATCTATATACATTGTGTGTTACATCAGTAAATCAAGAGCCAGATGTTTAAAAGTCGATATGTGTGTCAAACATTAAACAAAAGTAATGTCCCCAATACTAATTGGATACATCTGTTCACAATACTACCCACAGTGTTTACTGTTGCCACAAGTGTCATCACGGGAAGTCGGCTATTGGCGGCCAATCATGTCGGATATCTAGATAAGATTGTCAAATACAGATTCCCAACTTTAAGGCAATATTATACATACATCGCTAGCTGGAATAAAAATACTATAAATAGTCATCGTTCTACTATGTGTTTATTTAGCTAGCGCTACAGATCCTAGTAGCATCAGTAATCCAGATAGGTGCTATAGTGTCCATTAGTATATGTTTTAATAGCATGTAGCATACGGACCCCAATGTGTGTTTGTCCTGTGGCCATTACTTCTCAAGCTGATGACACTATGACCATAGACCGGACAAAGGCAATTATAGGCAAGGTCAAGTAATTATCTACTGCATATACGTTTCAAATGCTAGTCAATCACTGTACCAAACTATCCGATGTTTTTTACAATATAGATAAATAGAACTACACCTTATTTAATGGCGCATTATGGACTTAGCACCCATATACTGTATTATATTTAGAAAAACGCTTAGGTGCCAACAAACCTTAATATTGCTGGGAAAGCTTTAACAGTGGGATACTCAAGAGACTAATGATTGTGTAATCTTATGTAGGCGGGTAGCACTATAACAATGGAAATAAAAAACTAAGCATAATGGGTCAACATTACTGATAACTAGCCTATGTACACATACACTTTCTACTGGTTAATTCCAAGACAGGTTTTATCAGCCTGTATCACATCTAACTCCAAGATACCAGGGGCACTAAGCATCATCAGATCTAAGCTTATACAAATTTAGGGAAATTGTGAAATACATATCAACCATAGCATCTTTATCACCTACAATAACATATGGCTAACTAGCTAGTAGAATAATGATGTATATAATACATTTACAAAATAGATTAGCACTTCAGAGGAAGCAATGCATGTCCAGGTTGGTATTCAGTCCCCTAGGTACTAAGGTTTGTAGAGTAAAGATCCATCTGCTCTCCTCCTTACGGTTGTTACGTATGCTTTATAGTTACAATACTTGACGACCCATTATGTCTAACTTACTTTTGCTTATATTCTTCTGATTATGAGTAGGTGCTCATCTAATTAATGTTCTCATGCTAATTGGTTAGTATTACGGCCTGTTAGCACTTGCGTGAATGGCGAAAATGTATGTAAATGTATTGTGCATTTGACTTTGCTTTTATGATTTGGCCCGGGTGCGTTGCCGTAATGGGCTGTTGGCGCATGCGCAGTAGCGCCAATGGGACACCGATCCGACACACCTGAGTTGAATCTGATGCACGGTGTGGGGTATATATAGGAGGGTAAGTTTGATGGTTATTGTATATGTTTTTTGAGCCTGAGGAAGGGGCTAAAGACCCCGAAATGTCACAATAAAGAAACTTTGGAATTCAATACCGGAGAGTGCCTGATTCATTTGGATGTTATATAATTTTGCACAACTAACGTTGGAGAGTGCTGGTCTGTATCGGATTGAGATGTATGACATGTACAGATACAGAAGATACAGAAATACAGGGTGCAAGTGTTTCTCAATTCACAGAAGATGCTTCCAGAATTAGGTTTGAAACCCTTGATATAAACATAAAATATCCCAGACAGGGATATAAAAGCAAACAAAAGTCATATAAAATTGACAATCAAAGTCAATGTGCAACTCTACCGTGAACCGGCTTGTGAGTGTGTCCTTAGAATAAAAAGATTCTGTGAATCCGTGTAGGTGTTTTTTTCTTCTTGGATGCAGTAGTAGCGTGAAAAGCAGGCAGCTCCTCTTGGTCCCGGAGAGTAGGGAGAACTGCTACAAAATGAGAGAAGGAAGAGAGGGCGCCACAATAGCGTAATATTGTCTGGCAGTGTAGGTAAAAATGTACAGACAGGTAATATGCTTACCAGAACAAAAGGCACTGTACTGTGACCAGTGCGTGACAGCTTGCTAGCACTTAACAGTGGCTAGTACACTGGGGAGAATGCGTTCCTTGGAGTCTTTTCTGGTACCCCCTAGGCGAACTCCTCTTAGTGCTTGTAATTTCAAATGAAGTAATGGACTTGGCGTGTTGTTGTATTGGAATTGGGATACCACAAACGGACAACTTCTTAGTTAAAATGGCTTTAATATGACGCGTTTCTCAACCCCAACTGGGTCGTTTCCTCAGATAAAAGCGAATACAAGTAGTTACATTTGTTGACATTATATACACATTGTAACACAAAAAACAGGAAGTTGTCATAAAGTATTTGTCCAATGAGAATACATTTTCAGCTGTGAAAGGCTTGTCTCGGCCACCAGCTGTTACAAGTTAAAAACCATTACTAATTGATATACTATATATGAAAGGAATTGTATGAAGAAAATAAATAAATATATAAAAAAAACCTTTATGAGGACTCTTTGTATTTTCTCGGAACTGTTACAACCTATCCAACAACAGGCATACTAGAAACATGTATCCAATTGTCAGTGTGTATCCAAAACCTGTGGCCCTGCAAAAGAAACTATTCCTATGTGACCAATATATGATTTTAATGGCTATGTAATCCTCACCCATACTAGTCGGTGATCGATTGTCCTATGTGATGTCCACATTATATTGATGTCCTATAAACCTGTAGATCTGTACCAGGTACTCCAAAATAGTTTATCCAAAGTGTAATAATTGTTGTATACCTTAAAGGTTTGTAAGATGTTCTTGCGCTATATTTCCTAAGTGGTGAAAAAGAAATATTATTCTTTGCTGCATATTTATGATTTGATCGCTGTATTCTACATCCACAATTGTCTGCTGTGTATGATGTAATATTCCCTATTTGTATATGTTATACGTCTACTGCAAACATAATATCCAGTAGTGTTTTTGAATCTCCAATTGTCTATTGTATACAATATAGTATTCACTATACTTGTGTGTTTGATAATACTAAAAATTAGTGTATGTGTGAACTTGTACCTGATAACAGAATGTCTGTTCAAATGTAAAAAGGTATATATATATATATGAAAAGGGAATGTATGTAAGTGACCTATCACTGAATTGAATAAATAGATTATGTGATAGAGAAATGTAGTAGAATTATAGGTGTATGATATAGATATTTGAAATTCATTAAATCTTCAAGTGCCTGTGGATAATTGAAATCAAATCACATTATCGTGGTTTGAAGGTATGAACACCATTGTTAGAACGTGGATCATAACCTATACTCTAAAAATACCATGATAGTGAAACAACTACAAATTGTATGTGTAAATGATGATGTTGCTGTAGGTGAATGGTGTGGATACATGGTAAGAGGTGGAAATTGAATTTGTCATGAGTGGGATCAAGTTCATGGATATATAAATAGGTGTGGGATGATGTGTGAGTGTATGTGATAGGTTGGGTATTGTGTAGGATGTATAGAGGAGAAGATGTTTAGGTAAAATGTGGATAAATTTGATTTTGATATTGATGGGTGTGAAAAACGTAGGGTACGTAGGTTGTGGGGATCTATCAATTGAAGGCTGCCAAATCCAAATTTGCATTGAGCCCATAAGGATGTAGTGTCTTCAATCGATAGATCCAATATGTCTCACGTTGTCTGAGTCTATTGAGTCTGTTGTAATCTGAACTTTTAGGAACAAAATCAATAGGAATATATTTGTATATATATGGGTTCCCATTGTGTTTGGTTAAACAATGATTAGATATACTATGTTTGATCTTGTTTTTTTTAGAATTTTTGCAGTTGCGATGATGTTCTCCCCATCTATTTCTCAGCTTCCTGGAGGTGCGGCCTACGTATTGGAGGCCACATACACACTCCATGAGATAAACTGTGAAAGATGAGTTACAATTAAAAAAGATGGGGATCTGGAATAACTCGCCCGTAACTGTGGACTTGAAATTTTTTGTACCTGATCTTATAATTTTGCATGATCCACAACCTGTCTTTCCACATTTATAAATTCCATACATGCCAAAAAGCCCTTTGTTTTGGTTCGAGTAGTGTGATATTTTTTTGTCTGATTTGTGTTTTACTTTCTTACTGGGAGCTAGCTGATTTCTGAGTGTAGGCGCTCTCCTATAGACAATTTTCGGTGTATCCTTTACTAGATGTTTAAGAACAGGATCTCTTTGTATTATATGCCAATGTTTATGCAGTATGTTTTTGATTTGATAGAAATCAGAGTTGTATAGGTTGTAACAGTTCCAAGAAAATACAAAGAGTCCTCATAAAGGTTTTTTTTTTTATATATTTATTTATTTTCTTCATACAATTCCTTTCATATATAGTATATAAATTAGTAATGGTTTTTAACTTGTAACAGCTGGTGGCCGAGACAAGCCTTTCACAGCTGAAAATGTATTCTCATTGGACAAATACTTTATGACAACTTCCTGTTTTTTGTGTTACAATGTGTATATAATGTCAACAAATGTAACTACTTGTATTCGCTTTTATCTGAGGAAACGACCCAGTTGGGGTTGAGAAACGCGTCATATTAAAGCCATTTTAACTAAGAAGTTGTCCGTGTTTGTGGTATCCCAATTCCAATACAACAACACGCCAAGTCCATTACTTCATTTGACATTACAAGCACTAAGAGGAGTTCGCCTAGGGGGTACCAGAAAAGACTCCAAGGAACGCATTCTCCCCAGTGTACTAGCCACTGTTAAGTGCTAGCAAGCTGTCACGCACTGGTCACAGTACAGTGCCTTTTGTTCTGGTAAGCATATTACCTGTCTGTACATTTTTACCTACACTACCAGACAATATTACGCTATTGTGGCGCCCTCTCTTCCTTCTCTCATTGAAACCCTTGATATTAAAGAGAAGAGGGAGCAACCGACACACCTATTTGCACATTTGCTGAAACTTAAAAAGAGAATTGTTGACTTCAAACTACATGGAGGGTATCTTTCAGAATACCATAGGAAACTTTTCATCCCCAGGGGGTTCCGCATTAGGAATATACCCACCATTGGCAGACACAATATATCATTCTGTAATAAATGGTGTGGTATTTTGAACAAGTGTTCGCTTGATCTAATGCTGCTTATGATAGAAGAAACTGCACAGGTACTGAAACAATGTGAAGTTGAAATACAGCAATTTGAAAGCACACAATAGCAAGTTCTGATACAGAACAAGGATGAGGACTGGATGGCTAATCTGAAACAACAGTTTGACGCCTATGAAAAAGAATTAATCAGCTTTAAAGAAAACAAGTGGGAAGCAGTCATCTCAGAGGGTCTACAAATGGACTTTAGGCCCAGAAGATAGAAGAGCGTTAAGACCATGCAGGCAGAGGGTATATAAACCTTGTAATCTGAACACTGTGGACAGTTCAGACCATAGCTCTGGGAATGAAGCCACACAGACAGCTACTACCCCCCAACAGAGTCAAGGGATGACTACACGTTCAAAAAACGACACAGGCAACACATGCAAAGGGGTAGGCACGGCAGACAGAGGACGGGGGAGACCACCCCGTCAATGGAGGAGACGGTACTGATGGGAACAAGCAACATCATGAATCTCAGTAAACATCAGCTAACAGTGACAGAGCATAAACTTCTCCAAAGGGGACTAACATTTGTACCAACCGCTATGGCTGACAAGTTTGACCTGCATGTTGACATCTTTAAATTTAATCGAACTTTGAAACTCAAAGAATTCTTTAGTGACACAAATACTGAACAGGACAGCTTTACATTTGACCCCAAAAGCACCAATGCTAGTATTAAGACGTTTTCCAGAATGGTGACAGACCAGATATACGATTCTTGTGATGAACACAAAGTTGAAGTCAAGAGGAACCTCTCGGCTGCTGAATGGCAAGCTTTGAATGCACTGAAAAGAGATCCGAGCCTAGTAATTAGGGAAGCGGACAAGGGTGGAGCCTTAGTCCTGATGGACTATGTGGATTATCAGAATGAAATCTTAGGACAATTGGCAGATACCAACACCTACAGAAAATTAACAGCTGATCCGACTAAATTGTTCAAGGAACGCATTGATGGATACCTGACACTCATCACCGATATGGGTTTTATCAGTGCTGCAAATAAAGATTTCCTTGTGGTCGAACATCCAGTAATACCCATTATCTATACACTGCCCAAGGTCCATAAAGATCCACTGCATCCACCGGGACGACCGATCATCTCAGCTAGAGGATCATTACTGCAGACACTGGCTACTTTTGTTGACAGCTACTTACAGCCCTTGGTTCGGAATACAACATCGTTTCTGCTTGACTATAGAACTGATCAAACTACTGAAAGAGGAACAGGACATGACTGATGATGATATCCTTGTTACCTTAGACGTAACAAGTCTGTATACAGTGATTCCACACAGTGGTGGCCTAGCAGCTGTACAATCACACCTGAAAAAGTATCCATACGTAGGTACAGAGGTACTATAACAGCTCCTGGAATATTGTCTGACACAACTATTTAAAATTTGAACAGAAAAGAAAATGTATTCTTACCTGATAAATTTGTTTCCTCTTGGACATGACGAGTTCACGGATCATCTTCATTACTTATGGGATATTCTCCTGCCTGCCTGCAGGAGGCGGCAAAGAGCACCTACTGCAAAGCTGTTAAATAGTGCCTCCCTTCCCCTCCAACCTAGTCATTCGACCGAAGTTAGGAAGAGAAAGGAAAAACCAAAGGTGCAGAGGTGTCTGAAGTTTAGAAAAAATAACATCCTGTCTAAACAGACAGGGCGGGCCGTTGACTCGTCATGTCCAAGAGGAAACAAATTTATCAGGTAAGAATACATTTTCTTTTCCTCTTAAGGACATGACGAGTCCACGGATCATCTTCATTACTTATGGGATACAATACCCAAGCCTAGAGGACACAGATGATACAGGAGGGACAAGACAGGATACCTAAACAGAAGGCACCACTGCTTGAAGAACCTTTCTCCCAAAAGCCGCCTCAGCTGAGGCAAAAGTATCAAATTTGTAGAATTTAGAAAAAGTGTGAAGAGCGGACCAAGTAGCAGCTTTACAAATCTGTTCAACAGACGCTTCATTCTTGAATGCCCATGAAGAAGCCACAGCTCTAGTAGAATGAGCCGTAATCCTCTAAGGAGGCTGCTTCCCAGCGGTTTCATAAGCAAAGCGAATGATACTCCTCAACCAAAAAGAAAGCGAAGTAGCCGTCGCCTTTTGACCCCTTCGTTTCCCTGAGACAACAACAAAGAAGAAGACTGACGAAAATCCTTAGTCGCCTGTAAATAAAACTTCAAAGCATGAACAACATCAAGATTGTGCAAAAGACCCTCCTTCTGAGGAGGAGGAGGATTAGGGCACAACGAAAGGTACAACAATCTCCTGGTTAATGTTTCGATCCGAAATTACCTTAGGAAGAAAACCCAACTTGGTACGCAAAACAACCTTATCTGCATGAAAAATGAGATAAGGGGAAGTGCATTGCAACGCCGAGAGCTCGGACACTCTACGAGCAGAAGATATAGCAACAAGAAATAAGACTTTCCAGGACAGAAGTTTAATGTCTAAGGAATGCATAGGTTCAAATGGAACCCCTTGAAGAACCAAATTAAGACTGCATGGAGGCGCAAAAGGCTTAAATACAGGTCTGATCCTGACAGAAAAATTGAACATCTGGAACTTCTGCCAGACGTTTATGTAGTAAAACCGTCAAAGCCGCAATCTGACACTTTAAGGAACTAGCCGACAAACCCTTCTCCAAACCCTCTTGGAGAAAAGCTAAAATTCTCGGAGTCCTAATCTTACTCCATGAGTAGCCATTAGATTCGCACCAATAAAGATATTTACACCATATCTTATGGTAAATCTTTCTAGTTAATGGCTTACGAGCCTGAACCAAGGTCTCAATGACCGCATCTGAAAAAGCTCGTTTCGACAAAATCAAACGTTCAATCTCCAAGCAGTCAGCTTCAGAGAAACTAGATTTGGGTGAAGGAAGAAGCGCAAACGGGGGAAACAGGTATGCCAGCTTGAAGGACCAAGGAACTGCCAGAGCATCTATTAGTTCCGCCTGCGGACCCCTGGACCTCGACCCGTACCTCGGAAGCTTGGCATTCTGTCGAGATGACATGAGATCCAACTCCGGTTGACCCCATTTGAGGAACAGACTTGAGAACACTTCCAGATGAAGTCCCCACTCGCCCGGATGGAAAGTCTGTCTACTTAGAAAATCCGCCTCCCAGTTGTCCACCACTGGGATGTGGATCGCTGACAGATGGCAAGAGTGGTTCTCCGCCCACTGAATGATCTTGGATACTTCCGACATCGCCAAGGAACTCCTCGTTCCTCCCTGATGATTGATGTAGGCGGCAGTCGTTATGTTGTCCGACTGAAATCTGATGAACCGGGCCGAGGCCAGGCGAGCATTGAAAATCGCTCTCAGTTCCAGAATGTTGATAGGAAGGAGAGACTCCGCACGGGTCCACACTCCCTGAGTCTTCAGAGAACCCCAGACGGCTCCCGATCCTAAAAGACTGGCGTCTGTTGTCACAATTACCCAGGAAGGTCTGTGAAAGCAGGTTCCCTGAGAAAGATGATCCAGAGACGTCCACCAGGGAAAGAGAGTACCTATTCTCCTTCTCCATGACTATTTTAGGAGACAAGTCCGCATAATCTCCATTCCACTGTCTGAGCATGATCAGCTGCAGAGGTCTGAGATGGAACCGAGCAAATGGGACGATGTCCATCGCCGCTACCATCAATCCGATTACTTCCATGCACTTGGCCACAGATGGATTCGGAGTGGTTTGGAGTACTCGACAGGTATCTATAATCTTTGATTTCCTGACTTCTGTCTGAAAAATCCTGATTTGAACAGAATCTATTAGAGTTCTATTAGAGTTCCCAAAAAGGTAACCCTTGTCTTTGGAACTAGAGAACTCTTTTCAAAATTCACCTTCCACCCGTAAGATCTCAGGAAGGCTATGACAATGTCGGTATGAGACTTTGCTTGATGGCAAGATGGCACCTGGATTAGAATATCATCCAGGTAAGGCGCTACTGCAATGCCCCGTGGTCTTAGGACCGCCAAAAGAGACACCAGAACCTTTGTGAAAATTCTGGGTGCTGTGGCCAACACAAAAGGAAGAGCCACAAACTGGAAATGTTTGTCCAGAAATGCAAATCTTAGGAACTTGTGATGTTCCCTGTGGATAGGAACATGAAGATATGTGTCCTTCAAGTCCACCGTCGTCATGAATTGACCCTCCTGGATCAATGACAGAATAGTTCGAATAGTCTTCATCTTGAATGATGGGATTCTGAGAAATTTGTTTAGACTTGAGGTCTAAGATTGGCCTGAAAGTTTCCTCCTTTTTGGGAACTACGAACAGATTAGAATAAAAACCTTCTCCTTGTTCCCGAGTAGGAACTGGAACAATTACTACCTTGGAGGAGATGTCTCTTACACAACATAAGAACGCCTCTCTTTATCTGGTTTGCAGATAACCTTGAAAGGAGAAACCTTCCCCCGAGGAGGAAAGGTTTTGAACTCCAGTCTGTATCCCCTGGACACAATCTCTATAGTCCAGGGATCCTGAAAATCTCTCACCCAGGCCTGAACGAAAAAGGAGAGTCTGCCCCCGACCAGATCCAGCCCTGGATCGGGGGCAAACCTTTCATGCTGTCTTGGATTTAGCAGCAGGCTTCTTGGATTGTTTCCCCTTGTTCCATGACTGGTTGGGTCTCCAAGTAGGCTTAGGTTGGGTAAAGTTTCCGTCCTGTCTGGTGGAGGAAACGAAGGAATTACTCTTGAAATTTCGAAAGGAACGAAAATTACTTTGACGTCCCTTTTGCTTGTTTCTCTTATCCTGAGGAAGTAAATGACCCTTACCTCCAGAGATATCGGTAACAAGGTCTTTCCCTTGTAAGGAATTGCTAGAAGCTTAGACTTGGAGGACACATCTGCAGCCCAGGGTTTATACCACAAGGCTCTGTGGGCCAAAATAGAAAACCCTGAAGTCTTTGCAGCTAATTTAGTAATTTGCAACAAAGCATCAGTAACAAATGCATTAGCTAATTTAAGCGCCTTAATCCTATCTTGCATTTCCTCCAAAGGGCGGTCTCAGTTCTGAGAGACTCAGAAATAGCGTCAAACCAATAAGCTGCTGCACTAGTAACCGTAGCAATGCATGTAGCAGGCTGCAACAATAACCCCTGATGAATATAAATCCTCAAGTAATCTTTCCAACTTCTTGTCCATAGGATCCTTAAAAGCACAGCTATCCTCAATAGGAATAGTTGTATGCTTAGCCAGGGTGGAAACAGCTCCTTCCACCTTAGGGACTGTCTGCCAATTTTCCTTTATAGCATCTGCTACTGGAAACATTTTCTTGAAGACCGGGGATGGAGAAAAGGGAATACCTGGTCTGTCCCATTCCTTAGAAATAATCTCCAAAGTCTTCTTAGGTATTGGAAAAACATCTGAATACAAGGGAGTTTCAAAATATCTATCCATCTTACACAACTTTTCAGGAGCTACTACAAATGTAGAGTCAATATCATCTAATGTTGTTAAGACCTCCCTGAGTAACAGACGGAGGTGTTCTAACCTCCACTAGCTAAATAAACACATAGTAGAATGATTTGCATACAAAGAGAGAAGCGCTCTACCAGGAACGAACAACAGCTCAGTGGCTTGTTCTATGGCGATTTACCACCCGGAAGCAGCCTCTTTTAGACCAGTGTGCTTTTCACAGAAGAAAACTTTCCTGAAGTATATCAGTCTGATCCCGCCAAGTAAGGTCAGTCCAGCCCCGAAATACCAGGCAATTCTCCTCTGAACAAGGAACATGACAACCCCAGACGATCGTTTCGGCCTCCTATGGGCCTCGTCAGTGAGGTGCAGCCACATTCCTCTAAGCACACTGGGCAAGGAGTCCACGTCTGGTTTCCCCCATCACCCATAGGGAGACTTCCCCAGGGTCATAATAATTTGCATACAAAGAGAGAAGCGCTCTACCAGGAACGAACAACAGCTCAGTGGCTTGTTCTATGGCGATTTACCACCCGGAAGCAGCCTCTTTTAGACCAGTGTGCTTTTCACAGAAGAAAACTTTCCTGAAGTATATCAGTCTGATCCCGCCAAGTAAGGACAGTCCAGCCCCGAAATACCAGGCAATTCTCCTCTGAACAAGGAACATGACAACCCCAGACGATCGTTTCGGCCTCCTATGGGCCTCGTCAGTGAGGTGCAGCCACATTCCTCTAAGCACACTGGGCAAGGAGTCCACGTCTGGTTTCCCCCATCACCCATAGGGAGACTTCCCCAGGGTCATAATAATTTGCATACAAAGAGAGAAGCGCTCTACCAGGAACGAACAACAGCTCAGTGGCTTGTTCTATGGCGATTTACCACCCGGAAGCAGCCTCTTTTAGACCAGTGTGCTTTTCACAGAAGAAAACTTTCCTGAAGTATATCAGTCTGATCCCGCCAAGTAAGGTCAGTCCAGCCCCGAAATACCAGGCAATTCTCCTCTGAACAAGGAACATGACAACCCCAGACGATCGTTTCGGCCTCCTATGGGCCTCGTCAGTGAGGTGCAGCCACATTCCTCTAAGCACACTGGGCAAGGAGTCCACGTCTGGTTTCCCCCATCACCCATAGGGAGACTTCCCCAGGGTCATAATAATTTGCGTACAAAGAGAGAAGCGCTCTACCAGGAACGAACAACAGCTCAGTGGCTTGTTCTATGGCGATTTACCACCCGGAAGCAGCCTCTTTTAGACCAGTGTGCTTTTCACAGAAGAAAACTTTCCTGAAGTATATCAGTCTGATCCCGCCAAGTAAGGTCAGTCCAGCCCCGAAATACCAGGCAATTCTCCTCTGAACAAGGAACATGACAACCCCAGACGATCGTTTCGGCCTCCTATGGGCCTCGTCAGTGAGGTGCAGCCACATTCCTCTAAGCACACTGGGCAAGGAGTCCACGTCTGGTTTCCCCCATCACCCATAGGGAGACTTCCCCAGGGTCATAATAATTTGCATACAAAGAGAGAAGCGCTCTACCAGGAACGAACAACAGCTCAGTGGCTTGTTCTATGGCGATTTACCACCACGGAAGCAGCCTCTTTTAGACCAGTGTGCTTTTCACAGAAGAAAACTTTCCTGAAGTATATCAGTCTGATCCCGCCAAGTAAGGTCAGTCCAGCCCCGAAATACCAGGCAATTCTCCTCTGAACAAGGAACATGACAACCCCAGACGATCGTTTCGGCCTCCTATGGGCCTCGTCAGTGAGGTGCAGCCACATTCCTCTAAGCACACTGGGCAAGGAGTCCACGTCTGGTTTCCCCCATCACCCATAGGGAGACTTCCCCAGGGTCATAATAATTTGCATACAAAGAGAGAAGCGCTCTACCAGGAACGAACAACAGCTCAGTGGCTTGTTCTATGGCGATTTACCACCCGGAAGCAGCCTCTTTTAGACCAGTGTGCTTTTCACAGAAGAAAACTTTCCTGAAGTATATCAGTCTGATCCCGCCAAGTAAGGTCAGTCCAGCCCCGAAATACCAGGCAATTCTCCTCTGAACAAGGAACATGACAACCCCAGACGATCGTTTCGGCCTCCTATGGGCCTCGTCAGTGAGGTGCAGCCACATTCCTCTAAGCACACTGGGCAAGGAGTCCACGTCTGGTTTCCCCCATCACCCATAGGGAGACTTCCCCAGGGTCATAATAATTTGCATACAAAGAGAGAAGCGCTCTACCAGGAACGAACAACAGCTCAGTGGCTTGTTCTATGGCGATTTACCACCCGGAAGCAGCCTCTTTTAGACCAGTGTGCTTTTCACAGAAGAAAACTTTCCTGAAGTATATCAGTCTGATCCCGCCAAGTAAGGTCAGTCCAGCCCCGAAATACCAGGCAATTCTCCTCTGAACAAGGAACATGACAACCCCAGACGATCGTTTCGGCCTCCTATGGGCCTCGTCAGTGAGGTGCAGCCACATTCCTCTAAGCACACTGGGCAAGGAGTCCACGTCTGGTTTCCCCCATCACCCATAGGGAGACTTCCCCAGGGTCATAATAATTTGCATACAAAGAGAGAAGCGCTCTACCAGGAACGAACAACAGCTCAGTGGCTTGTTCTATGGCGATTTACCACCCGGAAGCAGCCTCTTTTAGACCAAAGGAGGCCGAAACGATCGTCTGGGGTTGTCATGTTCCTTGTTCAGAGGAGAATTGCCTGGTATTTCGGTGCTGGACTGACCATGTCGGTGGGATCAGACTGATATACTACAGGAAAGTTTCCTCTGTGAAAAGCACAATTGGGCAGAAAGAAGCTACTACCAGGTGGCAACCGGGCCATAGAACAAGCTATTGATGCTGCTGTTCGTTCCTGGCAGACTGCTTCTCATTCTGTTTTGCATATGTAAATATGACCCTGGGGATACTCTCCCTAAGGGTGATGGGGGAAACCAGACGTGGACTCCTTGCCCAATGTGCTTAGAGGGATATGGCTGCACCTCACTGACGAGGCCCAAAGGAGGCCGAAACGATCGTCTGGGGTTGTCATGTTCCTTGTTCAGAGGAGAATTGCCTGGTATTTCGGTGCTGGACTGACCATGTCGGTGGGATCAGACTGATATACTACAGGAAAGTTTCCTCTGTGAAAAGCACAATTGGGCAGAAAGAAGCTACTACCAGGTGGCAACCGGGCCATAGAACAAGCTATTGATGCTGCTGTTCGTTCCTGGCAGACTGCTTCTCATTCTGTTTTGCATATGTAAATATGACCCTGGGGATACTCTCCCTAAGGGTGATGGGGGAAACCAGACGTGGACTCCTTGCCCAATGTGCTTAGTGGGATATGGCTGCACCTCACTGACGAGGCCCAAAGGAGGCCGAAACGATCGTCTGGGGTTGTCATGTTCCTTGTTCCGAGGAGAATTGCCTGGCATGTCGGTGGGATCAGACTGATATACTACAGGAAAGTTTTCTCTGTGAAAAGCACAATAGGGCAGAAAGAAGCTACTACAAGGTGGCAACCGGGCCATAGAACAAGCTATTGATGCTGCTGTGCGTTCCTGGCAGACTGCTTCTCATTCTGTTTTGCATATGTAAATATGACCCTGGGGATACTCTCCCTAAGGGTGATGGGGGAAACCAGACGTGGACTCCTTGCCCAATGTGCTTAGAGGGATATGGCTGCACCTCACTGACGAGGCCCTAAGGAGGCCGAAACGATCGTCTGGGGTTGTCATGTTCCTTGTTCAGAGGAGAATTGCCTGGTATTTCGGTGCTGGACTGACCATGTCGGTGGGATCAGACTGATATACTACAGGAAAGTTTCCTCTGTGAAAAGCACAATAGGGCAGAAAGAAGCTACTACCAGGTGGCAACCGGGCCATAGAACAAGCTATTGATGCTGCTGTTCGTTCCTGGCAGACTGCTTCTCATTCTGTTTTGCATATGTAAATATGACCCTGGGGATAGTCTCCCTAAGGGTGATGGGGGAAACCAGACGTGGACTCCTTGCCCAATGTGCTTAGAGGGATATGGCTGCACCTCACTGACGAGGCCCAAAGGAGGCCGAAACGATCGTCTGGGGTTGTCATGTTCCTTGTTCAGAGGAGAATTGCCTGGTATTTCGGTGCTGGACTGACCATGTCGGTGGGATCAGACTGATATACTACAGGAAAGTTTCCTCTGTGAAAAGCACAATTGGGCAGAAAGAAGCTACTACCAGGTGGCAACCGGGCCATAGAACAAGCTATTGATGCTGCTGTTCGTTCCTGGCAGACTGCTTCTCATTCTGTTTTGCATATGTAAATATGACCCTGGGGATACTCTCCCTAAGGGTGATGGGGGAAACCAGACGTGGACTCCTTGCCCAATGTGCTTAGAGGGATATGGCTGCACCTCACTGACGAGGCCCAAAGGAGGCCGAAACGATCGTCTGGGGTTGTCATGTTCCTTGTTCAGAGGAGAATTGCCTGGTATTTCGGTGCTGGACTGACCATGTCGGTGGGATCAGACTGATATACTACAGGAAAGTTTCCTCTGTGAAAAGCACAATTGGGCAGAAAGAAGCTACTACCAGGTGGCAACCGGGCCATAGAACAAGCTATTGATGCTGCTGTTCGTTCCTGGCAGACTGCTTCTCATTCTGTTTTACATAGTAGAATGATGACTATAATAGTATTTTTATTCCAGCTAGCGATGTATGTATAATATTGTATAATATTGCCTTAAAGTTGGGAATCTGTATTTGACAATCTTATCTAGATATCCGACATGAGCGGCCGCCAATAGCCGACTTCCCGTGATGACACTTGTGGCAACAGTAAACACCTATTGGGTAGTATTGTGAACAGATGTATCCAATTAGTATTGGGGACATTACTTTTGCTTTCTCTCCCCCCCCCCCCCCTTCTGCTCTCTCTATCCCCCCTCTTTAGAGCTCTCTGTCTCTCGACATCTGGCCCCACCCGGCCCAGTCCGCGTCACACCCGGCCACGCCCCCTCCGCACCCGCCCGGCCAGTTGGAAGGCCAGGTGTGTTTGTCCTCGCGCGCAGTCATGACAGCTTCGGACAAACACACTTGGCCTTTTATTATATAGGATATATATGTATGTGTGTGTGTGTGTGTGTGTGTGTGTGTGTGTGTGTGTGTGTGTGTGTGTGTGTATACATACACACGTGTGTATATATCTATCTATATCTATATCTATATATCTATATCTATATATATATATCTATATATATATATATATATATATATATATATATATCTCTATATCTATATATATATATATATATATATATATATATATTATATATATATATATATATATATATATATATATATACACACACACATATACACATATATACACACACATATATATATATATATATATATATATATATATATATAAATAACAGAATTTATGCTTACCTGATAAATTACTTTCTCCAACGGTGTGTCCGGTCCACGGCGTCATCCATTACTTGTGGGAATATTCTCTTCCCCAACAGGAAATGGCAAAGAGCACAGCAAAAGCTGTCCATATAGCCCCTCCTCAGGCTCCGTCCCCCAGTCATTCGACCGACGGTTAGGAGAAAAAAGGATAAACTATAGGGTGCCGTGGTGACTGTAGTGTATAGAGAAAGAAATTTTTCAAACCTGATTAAAAAACCAGGGCGGGCCGTGGACTGGACACACCGTTGGAGAAAGTAATTTATCAGGTAAGCATAAATTCTGTTTTCTCCAACATTGGTGTGTCCGGTCCACAGCGTCATCCATTACTTGTGGGAACCAATACCAAAGCTTTAGGACATAGATGAAGGGAGGGAGCAAATCAGGTTACCTAAACAGAAGGTACCACGGCTTGCAAAACCTTTCTCCCAAAAACAGCCTCCGAAGAAGCAAAAGTATAAAATTTGTAAAATTTGGCAAAAGTGTGCAGAGAAGACCAAGTCGCTGCCTTACATATCTGATCAACAGAAGCCTCGTTCTTGAAGGCCCATGTGGAAGCCACAGCTCTAGTGGAGTGAGCTGTGACTCGTTCAGGAGGCTGCCGTCCGGCAGTCTCATAAGCCAATCGGATAATGCTTTTCAGCCAGAAAGAGAGAGAGGCAGCCGTAGCTTTTTGTCCTCTCCTCTTACCAGAGTAAACGACAAACAAAGATGAGGTTTGTCTAAAATCCTTTGTTGCTTCTAAATATAACTTTAAAGCACGAACTACATCTAAATTGTGTAACAAACGTTCCTTCTTTGAAACTGGATTCGGACACAGAGAAGGAACAACTATTTCCTGGTTAATATTCTTGTTGGAAACAACCTTTGGAAGAAAACCAGGCTTAGTACGCAAAACGACCTTATCTGAATGAAACACCAGATAGGGTGGATTACACTGCAAAGCAGATAATTCAGAAACTCTTCTTGCAGAAGAAATAGCAACCAAAAACAGAACTTTCCAAGATAGTAACTTGATATCTATGGAATGTAAGGGTTCAAACGGAACCCCTTGAAGAACTGAAAGAACTAAATTTAGACTCCAAGGAGGAGTCAAGGGTCTGTAAACAGGCTTGATTCTGACCAAAGCCTGTACAAAAGCTTGTACATCTGGCACAGCTGCCAGTCGTTTGTGTAACAAGACAGATAAAGCAGAAATCTGTCCTTTAGAGAACTTGCTGACAATCCCTTATCCAAACCCTCTTGGAGAAAGGAGAGGATCTTAGGAATTTTAATCTTACTCCAGGAGAATCCCTTGGATTCACACAGATATATTTTTTCCATATTTTATGGTAAATCTTTCTAGTCACAGGTTTTCTGGCTTGGACCAGAGTATCTATCACTGAATCTGAAAACCCACGCTTGGATAAAATCAAACGTTCAATTTCCAAGCAGTCAGCTGCAGAGAAACTAGATTTGGATGTTCGAATGGACCTTGTACTAGAAGATCCTGTCTCAAAGGTAGCTTCCATGGTGGAGCCGATGACATATTCACCAGGTCTGCATACCAAGTCCTGCGCGGCCACGCAGGAGCTATCAGAATCACAGAGGCCTTCTCCTGTTTGATCCTGGCTACAAGCCTGGGAAGGAGAGGATACGGTGGAAACGCATAAGCTAGGTTGAACGACCAAGGCGCCACTAATGCATCCACTAGAGTCGCCTTGGGATCCCTGGATCTGGACCCGAGCAAGGAACCTTGAAGTTCTGACGAGACGCCATCAGATCCATGTCTGGAATGCCCCATAATTGAGTCAACTGGGCAAAAACCTCCGGGTGGAGTTCCCACTCCCCCGTATAGAAAGTCTGACGACTCAGATAATCCGCCTCCCAGTTGTCTACTCCTGGGATGTGAATTGCAGATAGGTGGCAGGAGTGATCCTCCGCCCATTTGATGATTTTGGATACCTCTCTCATCGCCATGGAACTCCTTGTTCCCCCCTGATGGTTGATGTAAGCTACAGTCGTCATGTTGTCTGACTGGAATCTTATGAATCCGGCCTTCGCTAGTTGAGGCCAAGCACGGAGAGCATTGAATATCGCTCTCAGTTCCAAGATGTTTATCGGGAGAAGAGACTCTTCCCGAGACCATAGACCCTGAGCTTTCAGGGAATACCAGACCGCGCCCCAGCCTAATAGACTGGCGTCGGTCGTGACAATGACCCACTCTGGTCTGCGGAAACTCATTCCCTGAGACAGGTGATCCTGGGACAACCACCAACGGAGTGAGTCTCTGGTCATCTGGTCTACTTGAATCTTTGGAGACAAGTCTGCATAGTCCCCATTCCACTGATTGAGCATGCACAGTTGTAATGGTCTTAGATGAATTCGAGCAAAAGGAACTATGTCCATTGCTGCAACCATCAACCCTACAACTTCCATGCACTGAGCTATGGAAGGCTGCAGAATAGAGTGAAGAACTTGACAAGCGTTTAGAAGCTTTAACTTTCTGACTTCTGTCAGGAAGATCTTCATTTCTAAAGAATCTATTATTGTTCCCAAAAAGGGAACTCTTGTCGACGTTCACCTTCCACCCGTGAGATCTGAGAAAGGCTAGAACAATGTCTGTATGAGCCTTTGCCTTGGAAAGAGACGACGCTTGAATTAGAATGTCGTCCAGATAAGGTGCCACTGCAACGCCCCTTGGTCTTAGAACCGCCAGAAGGGACCCAAGCACCTTTGTGAAAATTCTGGGAGCAGTGGCTAGACCGAATGGGAGAGCCACGAACTGATAATGTTTGTCCAGAAAGGTGAACCTTAGGAACTGATGATGATGTTTGTGGATAGGAATATGTAGATATGCATCCTTTAAATCCACGGTAGTCATATATTGACCCTCCTGGATTGTAGGTAAAATTGTTCGAATGGTTTCCATTTTGAACGATGGAACTCTGAGAAATTTGTTTAGAATTTTTAAATCCAGAATTGGTCTGAAAGTTCCCTCTATTTTGGGAACTACAAACAGGTTTGAGTAAAACCCCTGACCTTGTTCCACAGCTGGAACTGGGTGTATCACTCCCATCTTTAACAGGTCTTCTACACAATGTAAGAATGCCTGTCTCTTTATTTGGTTTGAAGATAAGTGAGACATGTGGAACCTTCCCCTTGGGGGTAGTTCCTTGAATTCTAGAAGATAACCCTGAGAGACTATTTCTAGTGCCCAGGGATCCTGAACATCTCTTGCCCAAGCCTGAGCAAAGAGAGAGAGTCTGCCCCCTACTAGATCCGGTCCCGGATCGGGGGCTACCCCTTCATGCTGTCTTGGTAGCAGCAGCAGGCTTATTGGCCTGTTTACCCTTGTTCCAGCCTTGCATTGGTTTCCAAGCTGGTTTAGTCTGGGAAGCGTTACCCTCTTGTCTAGAGTTGGAAGCCGGTCCGTTCCTGAAATTGCGAAAGGAACGAAAATTGGACTTATTCTTAGCCTTGAAAGAAATAATTTCTTTCAATTCTGGCCCAAAAAGGGTCTTACCTTTGAAAGGGATATTAAGCAATTTTGTCTTGGAAGATACATCCGCCGACCAAGACTTTAGCCAGAGCGCTCTGCGCGCCACAATTGCAAACCCTGAATTTTTCGCCGCTAATCTCGCTAACTGCAAAGCGGCATCTAAAATAAAGGAATTAGCTAACTTAAGTGCATGAATTCTGTCCATGACCTCCTCATATGGAGTCTCCTTACTGAGCGACTTTTCCAGTTCCTCGAACCAGAAACACGCCGCTGTAGTGACAGGAATAATGCACAAAATTGGTTGAAGGAGGTAACCTTGCTGTACAAAAATCTTTTTAAGCAAACCCTTCAATTTTTTATCCATAGGATCTTTGAAAGCACAACTGTCCTCAATGGGAATAGTCGTGCGTTTGGCTAGTGTAGAAACCGCCCCCTCGACCTTAGGGACTGTTTGCCATGTGTCCTTCCTGGGGTCGACCATGGGGAACAATTTCTTAAATATAGGAGGAGGGACAAAAAGTATGCCTGGCTTCTCCCACTCCTTATTCACTATGTCTGCCACCCTTTTAGGTATCGGAAAGGCATCAGGGTGCACCAGGACCTCTAGGAACTTGTCCATCTTGCACAATTTTTCTGGGATGACCAAATTGTCGCAATCATCCAGAGTAGATAGCACCTCCTTAAGTAATGCGCGGAGATGCTCTAATTTAAATTTAAATGTCACAACATCAGGTTCTGCCTGCTGAGAAATTCTTCCTGTATCAGAAATTTCTCCATCTGACAAACCCTCCCTCACTGCCACTTCAGACTGGTGTGAGGGTATGACAGAAATTATTATCAGCGCCATCCTGCTCTACAGTGTTTAAAACTGAGCAATCGCGCTTTCTCTGAAATGCTGGCATTTTGGATAAAATATTAGCTATGGAGTTATCCATTACTGCCGTCAATTGTTGCATAGTAACAAGCATTGGCGCGCTAGAAGTACTAGGGGTCGCCTGCGCGGGCATAACTGGTATAGACACAGAAGGAGAGGATGCAGAACTATCCCCTACTTCCTTCATTTGAGGATTCATCCTGGGCAACCTTACTAAATGTGACAGTACTGTCCTTACTTTGTTTGGACGCCATGGCACAATTATCACATACATTTGAAGGGGGAACCACCTTGGCCTCCATACATACAGAACATGATCTATCTGAAGGTACAGACATGTTATACAGGCTTAAACTGGTTAATAAAGCACAAAAAACGTTTTTAACCAAAACCGTTACGGTCTCTTTAAATGTTAAACAGAGCACACTTTATTACTGAATATGTGAAACTATGAAGGAATTATCCAATCTTTACCAAATTTTCACCACAGTGTCTTAATGCATTCAAAGTATGCAATTTTAACCCCACTACAGTCCCAGCCACAGCGTTTGTTGCGACTTCACCTATCCCAGGGGGGTATACGATACCAATTCAAGCCTTCCAGGAACGTTTTCAGTGGATACCAGACCCTCTCACATGCAGCTGCATGCACTGCACTCAAAAGAAACTGCGCAATAATGGCGCGAAAATGAGGCTCTGCCTACTACAGTGAAAGGCCCTTCCTGACTGGGAAGGTGTCTTAACTAGTGCCTGGCGTTAAAAACGTTCCCCAATTAATAAAAAGTGTGAAATCCACTTCAGACTGTAAATAATAATTAAATAAGCAATCGATGTAGCCCTTAAGAGTGTGCACCAGTTAATAGCCCATAATAAGCCCTTTATTCTTTCTAAGTCTAAGAAAATGGCTTACCGATCCCCATGAGGGAAAATGACAGCCTTCCAGCATTACACAGTCTTGTTAGAAAAACATAATTTATGCTTACCTGATAAATTTATTTCTCTTGTAGTGTATCCAGTCCACGGATCATCCATTACTTATGGAATATATTCTCCTTCCCAACAGGAAGTTGCAAGAGTCCACCCACAGCAAAGCTGCTATATAGCTCCTCCCCTAACTGCCATATTCAGTCATTCGACCGAAAACATGCAGAGAAAGGAAAAACCATAGGGTGCAGTGGTGACTGTAGTTCAAATGAAAAAATTACCTGCCTTAAAGTGACAGGGCGGGCCGTGGACTGGATACACTACAAGAGAAATAAATTTATCAGGTAAGCATAAATTATGTTTTCTCTTGTTAAGTGTATCCAGTCCACGGATCATCCATTACTTATGGAATACCCATACCAAAGCTAAAGTACACGGATGATGGGAGGGACAAGGCAGGTACTTAAACGGAAGTTACCACTGCCTGTAAAAAAAAAAAAAAAAAAAAACACCTTTCTCCCAAAAATAGCCTCCGAAGAAGCAAGGTATCAAATTTGTTAAATTTGAAAAAGTATGAAGCGCAGACCAAGACTCCGTCTTGTAAATCTGTTCAACAGAAGCCACATTTAAAAAAGGCCCAAGTGAAAACCACAGCTCTAGTAGAATGAGCTGCAATCCCTTCAGGAGGCTGCTGTCCAGCAGTCTCATAAGCTAAATGAATTATGCTTTTTAACCAAAAAGACAGAGAGGCTGCTGAAGTCTTTTGACCTCTCCTCTGTCCAGAATAGACAACAAACAAGGTGAACGTTTGATGAAAACTGTAGAAGCTTGTAAGTAAAACTTTAAAGCACAAACCACGTCCAATATTGTGTAATAGACATTCCTTCTTTGAGGAAGGATTAGGATACAAGCATGGAACAACTATCTCTTGAGTGATGTTCTTGTTAGATACCACCTTAGGAAAAAACCCAGGTTGGTACGCAGGACTACCTTATCCGTACGAAGGACCAGATAAGGAGAATCACATTGTAACACAGATAACTTGGAGACTCTACGAGTCGAGGAAATAGCTACCCAAAAGGAACTTTCCAAGATAAAGATTGATATCTATGGAACAAAAAAGGTTCAAACGGAACTTCTTGAAGAGCCTTAAGAACCAGGTTTAAGCTCCATGGTGGAGCAACAGTTTTAAACACAGGCTTGGATCTAACCAAAGCCTGACCAAATGCCTGAACGTCTAGAATACCTGCCAGACGCTGGTGCAAAAAAATAGACAGAGTAAAAATCTGTCCCTTTTAAGGAATTAGCTGACAACCCTTTTCTCAAAAACATCTTGGAGAAAAGATAATATCCTGGGAATCCAGGCTTTACTCCATGAGTAACCCTTGGATTCATAACAATCAGATATTTACACCATATCTATGTTCAATTTTCCTAGAGACAGGCTTTCATGTCTGTATTAAGGTATCAATGACTGACTCGGAGAAGCCATGCTTTGATAACATCAAGCGTTCAGTCTCCAGGCAGTCCATCTCAGATTGATTCTATTTAGATGGTTGAAAGGACCCTGAAGTAGAGGGACCTGTCTCAGAAGCAGAGGCCATGATGGAAAGGATGACATGTCCACCAGATCTGCATACCAGGTCCTGCGTGGCTACGCAGGCGCTGTCAAAAACACCAAAGCCCTCTCCTGCTTGGTCTTGACCTCCGAAGGAAATCTCACTCCCCCGGAAGAAAAGTCTGACGACTTAGAAAATCCACCTCCCAGTTCTCAACACCTGGGATATGGATAGCTGATAGACAAGAGTGAGTCTCTGTCCAGTGAATTATTGTAAGACTTCTAACATCACTAGGCAACTTCTGTTCCCCCTTGATGGCTGATGTAAGCCACAGTCGTGTATATTGTCCGACTGAGTATGATGTACCTCAGAGTTGCTAACTGAGGCCAAGTCTGAAGAGCATGGAATATCACTCCCAGAATATTTATTAGAAGGAGGGTCTCCTCCTAAGTCCACTATCCCTGAGCCTTCAGGGAGTTCCAGACTGCATCCCAACCTAAAAGGCTGGCATCCATTGTAACAATTGTCCCATCTGACCTGCGGAAGGTCATACCCTTGGACAGATGGACCCGACAGTCACCAGAGAAGAGAATCTCTGGTCTCTTGGTCCAGGTTCAACAGGGGGACAAATCTGTGTAATCCCCGTTCCTCTGACTGAGCATGCATAGTTGCAGCGTTCTGAAATGTAGACGTGCAAACGGTACTATGTCCCTTGCCGCTACCTATTAAGCCGATTTCATTCATGTACTGAGCCACCGAAGGGCGCGGATGGGATGAAAAACACGGCAGAAATTTATAAACTTTGACAACCTGGACTCCGTCAGGTAAATTTTCATTTCTACAGAATCTATCAGAGTCCCTAGGAGGGAAACCCTTGATATTGGGGATAGAGAACTCTTTCCTTGTTCACTTTCCACCCATGTGATCTCAGAAATGCCAGTACTACGTCCGTATGAGACTTGGCAATTTGGATGTTTGACGCCTGTATCAGGATGTCGTCTAACTAAGGGGCCACTTCTATGCCCCGCGGCCTAAGGACCGCCAAAGCGACCCCAGAACCTCCATAAAGATTCTTGGGGCTGTAGAAATCCCAAAGGAAAGAGCTACAAACTGGTAATGCCCGTCTAGAAAGGCAAACCTGAAAAACGAAGGTGATCTTTATGCATCGCCATGTGAGGATAAGCATCCTTCAAATCCATTGTAGTCCTCTATTGACTCTCCTGGATCATAGTTAAGATGGTACGAATAGTTTCCATCTTAAATGACGGAATTCTGAGGAATTTGTTTAAGATCTTTAGATCCAAAATAGGTCTGAAGGTTCCCTCACCTTGGGAACCACAAACAGATTTGAGTAAAAACTCTGTCCCTGTTCCTCTCTTGGAACTGGATGGATCTCGTACACAATGTAAGAATGCCTCCTTCTTTATCTGGTTTGCAGATAATTGTGAAAGGCGAAATCTCCCCCTTTTTTTTGGGGGGGGGGGGAATCTTTGAAATCCAGAAGATATCTCTGGGATATAAATTCCAATGCCTAGGGATCCTGGGCATCTCTTGCCCACGCCCGGGCGAAGAATGAAAGTCTGCCCCCTATAGGATCCGTTACCGGATAGGGGTCCGTTCCTTCATGCTGCCTTAGAGGCAGCAGCAGGCTCCTTGGCCTGCTTATTTTTGTTCGAGGTCCAATTGCAAAAATTCCCTCTTGTTTTGCCTTAGAGGAAGTGGATGCCACACCTGCCCTGAAGTTTTAAAAGGCACGAAAATTAGACCTTTTTTGGCCCTTGATTCCTATCCTGAGGAAGGGCATGACCTTTTCCTCCAGTGATATAAGCAATAATCTCCTTCACACCAGGCCCGAATAGGGTCTGCCACTTGAAGGGAAGTTAAGTAGCTTATTTATTAAAGTCACGACAGCTGACCATGATATAAGCCATAGCGCTCTGCGCGCCAGTATAGTAAAAAACAGAATTCTTAGCCGTTAGTCTAGTCAAATGAACAAAGGCATCAGAAAACAAAGGAATTGGCTAGCATAAGCTTGTCAAATATATTCATCCAATGGAGTCGCTAACTGTAAAGCCTCATCAAGAGACTCAACCCAGAACGCCGCAGCAGCAGTGACAGAAGCAATGTATGCAAGGGGCTGCAGGATAAAACCCTGTTGAATAAACATTTTTTATCCATTGGATCTAAAAAGCACAACTGTCCTCGCCAGAGGTAGTGATACGCTTAGCTAGAGTAGAAACTCTTCTCTCCACCTTAGGAACTGTCTGCCAGAAGTCCCGTGTGGTGGTAACTATTAGAAAACATTCTTCTAAAA
>NC_069507.1:6982940-6991045 GCF_027579735.1 Bombina bombina
CTTTGAAACTGGATTCGGACACAAAGAAGGCACGACTATCTCCTGGTTAATGTTTTTGTTAGAAACAACTTTCGGAAGAAAACCAGGTTTAGTACGTAAAACCACCTTATCTGCATGGAACACCAGATAAGGAGGAGAACACTGCAGAGCAGATAATTCTGAAACTCTTCTAGCAGAAGAAATTGCAACCAAAAACAAAACTTTCCAAGATAATAACTTAATATCAACGGAATGTAAGGGTTCAAACGGAACCCCCTGAAGAACTGAAAGAACTAAATTGAGACTCCAAGGAGGAGTCAAAGGTTTGTAAACAGGCTTGATTCTAACCAGAGCCTGAACAAAGGCTTGAACATCTGGCACAGCTGCCAGCTTTTTGTGAAGTAACACAGACAAGGCAGAAATCTGTCCCTTCAAGGAACTTGCAGATAATCCTTTCTCCAAACCTTCTTGAAGAAAGGATAGAATCTTAGGAATTTTTACCTTGTCCCAAGGGAATCCTTTAGATTCACACCAACAGATATATTTTTTCCATATTTTGTGGTAAATTTTTCTAGTTACAGGCTTTCTGGCCTGAACAAGAGTATCAATGACAGAATCTGAGAACCCTCGCTTTGATAAGATCAAGCGTTCAATCTCCAAGCAGTCAGTTGGAGTGAGACCAGATTCGGATGTTCGAACGGACCTTGAACAAGAAGGTCTCGTCTCAAAGGTAGCTTCCATGGTGGAGCCGATGACATATTCACCAGGTCTGCATACCAAGTCCTGCGTGGCCACGCAGGAGCTATCAAGATCACCGATGCCCTCTCCTGATTGATCCTGGCTACCAGCCTGGGGATGAGAGGAAACGGCGGGAATACATAAGCTAGTTTGAAGGTCCAAGGTGCTACTAGTGCATCTACTAGAGTCGCCTTGGGATCCCTGGATCTGGACCCGTAGCAAGGAACCTTGAAGTTCTGACGAGAGGCCATCAGATCCATGTCTGGAATGCCCCACAATTGAGTAATTTGGGCAAAGATTTCCGGATGGAGTTCCCACTCCCCCGGATGAAATGTCTGACGACTCAGAAAATCCGCTTCCCAATTTTCCACTCCTGGGATGTGGATTGCAGACAAGTGGCAGGAGTGAGTCTCCGCCCATTGAATGATTTTGGTCACTTCTTCCATCGCCAGGGAACTCCTTGTTCCCCCCTGATGGTTGATGTACGCAACAGTCGTCATGTTGTCTGATTGAAACCGTATGAACTTGGCCTTTGCTAGCTGAGGCCAAGCCTTGAGAGCATTGAATATCGCTCTCAGTTCCAGAATATTTATCGGGAGAAGAGATTCTTCCCGAGACCAAAGACCCTGAGCTTTCAGGGGTCCCCAGACCACGCCCCAGCCCACCAGACTGGCGTCGGTCGTGACAATGACCCACTCTGGTCTGCGGAAGCTCATCCCCTGTGACAGGTTGTCCAGGGACAGCCACCAACGGAGTGAATCTCTGGTCCTCTGATCTACTTGTATCGTCGGAGACAAGTCTGTATAGTCCCCATTCCACTGACTGAGCATGCACAGTTGTAATGGTCTTAGATGAATTCGCGCAAAAGGAACTATGTCCATTGCCGCTACCATCAAACCTATTACTTCCATGCACTGCCCTATGGAAGGAAGAGGAACAGAATGAAGTATTTGACAAGAGTTTAGAAGTTTTGATTTTCTGGCCTCTGTCAGAAAAATCCTCATTTCTAAGGAGTCTATTATTGTTGTCAAGAAGGGAACCCTTGTTGACGGAGATAGAGAACTTTTTTCTACGTTCACTTTCCACCCGTGAGATCTGAGAAAGGCCAGGACAATGTCCGTGTGAGCCTTTGCTTGAGGAAGGGACGACGCTTGAATCAGAATGTCGTCCAAGTAAGGTACTACTGCAATGCCCCTTGGTCTTAGCACCGCTAGAAGGGACCCTAGTACCTTTGTGAAAATCCTTGGAGCAGTGGCTAATCCGAACGGAAGTGCCACAAACTGGTAATGCTTGTCCAGGAATGCGAACCTTAGGAACCGATGATGTTCCTTGTGGATAGGAATATGTAGATACGCATCCTTTAAATCCACCGTGGTCATGAATTGACCTTCCTGGATGGAAGGAAGAATTGTTCGAATGGTTTCCATTTTGAACGATGGAACCTTGAGAAACTTGTTTAGGATCTTGAGATCTAAGATTGGTCTGAATGTTCCCTCTTTTTTGGGAACTACGAACAGATTGGAGTAGAACCCCATCCCTTGTTCTCCTAAAGGAACAGGATGAATCACTCCCATTTTTAACAGGTCTTCTACACAATGTAAGAATGCCTGTCTTTTTATGTGGTCTGAAGACAATTGAGACCTGTGGAACCTCCCCCTTGGGGGAAGCCCCTTGAATTCCAGAAGATAACCTTGGGAGACTATTTCTAGTGCCCAAGGATCCAGAACATCTCTTGCCCAAGCCTGAGCGAAGAGAGAGAGTCTGCCCCCCACCAGATCCGGTCCCGGATCGGGGGCCAACATCTCATGCTGTCTTGGTAGCAGTGGCAGGTTTCTTGGCCTGCTTTCCTTTGTTCCAGCCTTGCATTGGTCTCCAGGCTGGCTTGGCTTGAGAAGAATTACCCTCTTGCTTAGAGGACGTAGCACTTGGGGCTGGTCCGTTTCTGCGAAAGGGACGAAAATTAGGTTTATTTTTGGCCTTGAAAGACCTATCCTGAGGAAGGGCGTGGCCCTTGCCCCCAGTGATATCAGAGATAATCTCTTTCAAGTCAGGGCCAAACAGCGTTTTCCCCTTGAAAGGAATGTTAAGCAATTTGTTCTTGGAAGACGCATCCGCTGACAAAGATTTTAACCAAAGCGCTCTGCGCCACAATAGCAAAACCAGAATTTTTCGCCGCTAACCTAGCCAATTGCAAAGTGGCGTCTAGGGTGAAAGAATTAGCCAATTTGAGAGCATGAATTCTGTCCATAATCTCCTCATAAGAAGAAGAATTATTATTGAGCGCCTTTTCTAGCTCATCGAACCAGAAACACGCTGCTGTAGTGACAGGAACAATGCATGAAATTGGTTGTAGAAGGTAACCTTGCTGAACAAACATCTTTTTAAGCAAACCTTCTAATTTTTTATCCATAGGATCTTTGAAAGCACAACTATCTTCTATGGGTATAGTGGTGCGTTTGTTTAGAGTAGAAACCGCCCCCTCGACCTTGGGGACTGTCTGCCATAAGTCCTTTCTGGGGTCGACCATAGGAAACAATTTTTTAAATATGGGGGGAGGGACGAAAGGTATACCGGGCCTTTCCCATTCTTTATTTACAATGTCCGCCACCCGCTTGGGTATAGGAAAAGCTTCGGGGGGCCCCGGGACCTCTAGGAACTTGTCCATTTTACATAGTTTCTCTGGAATGACCAAATTCTCACAATCATCCAGAGTGGATAACACCTCCTTAAGCAGAGCGCGGAGATGTTCCAATTTAAATTTTAATGTAATCACATCAGGTTCAGCTTGTTGAGAAATTTTCCCTGAATCTGAAATTTCTCCCTCAGACAAAACCTCCCTGGCCCCCTCAGACTGGTGTAGGGGCCCTTCAGAACCAATATCATCAGCGTCCTCATGCTCTTCAGTATTTTCTAAAACAGAGCAGTCGCGCTTTCGCTGATAAGTGGGCATTTTGGCTAAAATGTTTTTGATAGAATTATCCATTACAGCCGTTAATTGTTGCATAGTAAGGAGTATTGGCGCGCTAGATGTACTAGGGGCCTCCTGTGTGGGCAAGACTGGTGTAGACGAAGGAGGGGATGATGCAGTACCATGCTTACTCCCCTCACTTGAGGAATCATCTTGGGCATCATTTTCTCTAAATTTTGTGTCACATAAATAACATCTATTTAAATGAGAAGGAACCTTGGCTTCCCCACATTCAGAACACAGTCTATCTGGTAGTTCAGACATGTTAAACAGGCAAAAACTTGATAACAAAGTACAAAAAACGTTTTAAAATAAACCGTTACTGTCACTTTAAATTTTAAACTGAACACACTTTATTACTGCAATTGCGAAAAAGTATGAAGGAATTGTTCAAAATTCACCAAAATTTCACCACAGTGTCTTAAAGCCTTTAAAGTATTGCACACCAAATTTGGAAGCTTTAACCCTTAAAATAACGGAACCGGAGCCATTTTTATATTTAACCCCTTTACAGTCCCTGGTATCTGCTTTGCTGAGACCCAACCAAGCCCAAAGGGGAATACGATACCAAATGACGCCTTCAGAAAGTCTTTTCTATGTATCAGAGCTCCTCACACATGCATCTGCATGTCATGCTTCTCAAAAACAAGTGCGCAATAGAGGCGCGAAAATGAGACTCTGCCTATGATTAGGGAAAGCCCCTAGAGAATAAGGTGTCCAATACAGTGCCTGCCGGTTATTTTACATAATTCCCAAGATTAAAATAATTCCTCAAGGCTATGGAGTATAAAATATGTTTATATATAAATCGATTTAGCCCAGAAAATGTCTACAGTCTTAAAAAGCCCTTGTGAAGCCCTTTTTTTCTTTCTGTAATAAAAATGGCTTACCGGATCCCATAGGGAAAATGACAGCTTCCAGCATTATATCGTCTTGTTAGAATGTGTCATACCTCAAGCAGCAAAAGTCTGCTCACTGTTCCCCCAACTGAAGTTAATTCCTCTCAACAGTCCTGTGTGGAAACAGCCATCGATTTTAGTAACGGTTGCTAAAATCATTTTCCTCTTACAAACAGAAATCTTCATCTCTTTTCTGTTTCAGAGTAAATAGTACATACCAGCACTATTTTAAAATAACACTAAAAAACTCTAAGCCATCTCCGTGGAGATGTTGCCTGTACAACGGCAAAGAGAATGACTGGGGAAGGCGGAGCCTAGGAGGGATCATGTGACCAGCTTTGCTGGGCTCTTTGCCATTTCCTGTTGGGGAAGAGAATATCCCACAAGTAAGGATGACGCCGTGGACCGGACACACCTATGTTGGAGAAATGATATATTATCACACATTTTTTGAACTGAATGCTGCAAACAGACTGGTTTAGAACATGTGATCTGCAGATATTTAACTAATAGAATACAACAACAAATCTTGTATCAATTCCTCTATGATAGTAACAGAACAAAGTCCTTAATAAAGACCATATGAGTCCTTTGATGGAGGAAATCTGATGTTATACTTTAGTAGCAATTTGTATCACTTTGTAATCCAGCTGAGATAAACCTTTTGGCAAACAAATGTTCGTTAATTAGGGTTAACCGAGGTGAAAACGTCCTCTATTGTTAACTTGAACTTGGCAATATTATTACTTGATAGCAGATAGAACATCTTACATTGGTGAAAAGCAGAAACAATATAGCAGACCTGTGTTAACGTACTGCAGCAAACATCCGGGAAAACAAAGTCACAGTATCATTGACGAACGGACCGGGACATGAGCCTCTGACATCCTTATCTCACCTTTCACAACCGCGTCTCCCTGCTCACTGGGGACACAGATTAGCCGGTGTATGTTTTGCTTCTGTGTGTAAACCGTATCCAGGCGGTTTATTTGAACCACTCAATTACCGCAAGATCCAGGCTTGCTTCTTCAGTTTGGTTTTTTGAAATTCCCGGGGCCAAAGCCTGCCCCGGATGTTTGCTGCAGTACGTTAACACAGGTCTGCTATATTGTTTCTGCTTTTCGCCAATATAAGATGTTCTATCTGCTATCAAGTAATAATATTGCCAAGTTCAAGTTAACAATAGAGGACGTTTTCACCTCGGTTAACCCTAATTAACGAACATTTGTTTGCCAAAAGGTTTATCTCAGCTGGATTACAAAGTGATACAAATTGCTACTAAAGTATAACATCAGATTTCCTCCATCAAAGGACTCATATGGTCTTTATTAAGGACTTTGTTCTGTTACTATCATAGAGGAATTGATACAAGATTTGTTGTTGTATTTTATTAGTTAAATATCTGCAGATCACATGTTCTAAACCAGTCTGTTTGCAGCATTCAGTTCTTAAAATATGTGTGATAATATATCATGTTGCTTGGTATGTTTTATTAAAAATCCACTGCAGTGGGGTGCATTTTAGAGATGAAAAGCATTTAAAGCTGTTTATTTTCTGTGTTGGCAGCTTCTTGCAATAAACTGGTTGCATGTGTTTGAATCTGTGCATGTGTAGTTCATTTTTTGGATTCTGTGCTACCCTACAGCCGTACATTTCTAAGGAATTGGATTAAGTGGGTTTTATATTTTGAGTGCTGAAATCCCCTACTTTATTTAATGGTATCTCATATAGCTCTACCATTTCTCTTTATATAATACTGGATTAAATATATATATATATATATATATAGAGAAGAAAGTAAAATGTGTTCACTCAGTATACTGGGTAGACACAAGTGATACTCTATAGTTGGCGCTAGTCAGTATTGTGTATGGTATAGTGGCAGCTATATAAGACAAGTACTGGTTGAGATGTGAGGTCCCAGTCAGTAAGTGAAAAATGTGTATACAAGAATAGATACAGCGCCTATATATCCATTTAAAATATGGGTGGTGTATGGGAATATGAGTGAAAACTAGAGCTGATTATTAGAAAAATAATAGCAATTAAAAGAATATTTAAAAAATATAAATTATTAGAATCAATTATGCTTGAAGAATGATGAATAGATTATGAAACAGTGTTCATATGAGTCTTTAGACAATATATAGTCCGTAGTAAATCTTCATAAGCAGTTGGTATCAGTAAATAGATGGTATGTAATACCCTTACCAGATAATACCTCAATCTGATGAGGTAAGTATGCCGCACTGGGGGTATATACAGATGGTAGAATCTTCTCCTTGTATTCAGATGTGGTGCCTCTTGGGTTTTCGTGAGCCTCCTGGAGTATGCAGGGATATGTTTCTTGTTGTAGATAAATCCCTTGTACTTCCTTTATGTTGGTAGTTAGCCTCTTGGAGTACCTTTTCTGTCTTGGTATACACCGTTACAAGACTAGCACGTCTGGGACGCCACACTATTTAGTGGCCTCGCTATCCCGGGGCTCACACTCTGTCCTGCGGACTCCGTACTCTAACTGCAGCAGAGCTGGGGCGCCGACACGTGTCTTGGGACAGCCAATCCTGAACGGCTAACCGGCCCGCTCTGAGACCGTAGGGAGCGGGCCGGTTAGCCGTTCAGGATTGGCTGTCCCAAGACACGTGTCGGCGCCCCAGCTCTGCTGCAGTTAGAGTACGGAGTCCGCAGGACAGAGTGTGAGCCCCGGGATAGCGAGGCCACTAAATAGTGTGGCGTCCCAGACGTGCTAGTCTTGTAACGGTGTATACCAAGACAGAAAAGGTACTCCAAGAGGCTAACTACCAACATAAAGGAAGTACAAGGGATTTATCTACAACAAGAAACATATCCCTGCATACTCCAGGAGGCTCACGAAAACCCAAGAGGCACCACATCTGAATACAAGGAGAAGATTCTACCATCTGTATATACCCCCAGTGCGGCATACTTACCTCATCAGATTGAGGTATTATCTGGTAAGGGTATTACATACCATCTATTTACTGATACCAACTGCTTATGAAGATTTACTACGGACTATATATTGTCTAAAGACTCATATGAACACTGTTTCATAATCTATTCATCATTCTTCAAGCATAATTGATTCTAATAATTTATATTTTTAAATATTCTTTTAATTGCTATTATTTTTCTAATAATCAGCTCTAGTTTTCACTCATATTCCCATACACCACCCATATTTTAAATGGATATATAGGCGCTGTATCTATTCTTGTATACACATATATATATATATATATATATATATATATATATATATATATATATATATATATATAACACACATACCTACCTACACACATACCTACCTACACACATACCTACCTACACACATACACACATATATATATATATATATATATATATATATATATACACACACACATATATATATATATATATATATATATATATATATATATATATATATATATATATATATATATATACACACACACACATATATATATATATATATATACACACACATATATATA
>NC_069507.1:6996545-7193770 GCF_027579735.1 Bombina bombina
CATAAGGAACTGCTTCCTGCGCAAGCTATCCAGCACGCCCGCCTGCATAAGGAACTGCTTCCTGCACAAGCTATCCAGCACGCCCGCCTGCATAAGGAACTGTTTCCTGCATAAGCTATCCAGCACGCCCGCCTGCATAAGGAACTGTTTCCTGCATAAGCTATCCAGCACGCCCGCCTGCATAAGGAACTGTTTCCTGCATAAGCTATCCAGCACGCCCGCCTGCATAAGGAACTGTTTCCTGCATAAGCTATCCAGCACGCCCACCTGCATAAGGAACTGCTTCCTGCGTAAGCTATCCAGCACGCCCGCCTGCATAAGGAACTGCTTCCTGCGCAAGCTATCCAGCACGCCCGCCTGCATAAGGAACTGCTTCCTGCACAAGCTATCCAGCACGCCCGCCTGCATAAGGAACTGCTTCCTGCGTAAGCTATCCAGCACGCCCGCCTGCATAAGGAACCGCTTCCTGCGTAAGCTATCCAGCACGCCCGCCTGCATAAGGAACCGCTTCCTGCGTAAGCTATCCAGCACGCCCGCCTGCATAAGGAACCGCTTCCTGCGTAAGCTATCCAGCACGCCCACCTGCATAAGGAACTGCTTCCTGCGCAAGCTATCCAGCACACCCGCCTGCATAAGGAACTGCTTCCTGCCCAAGCTATCCAGCACGCCCACCTGCATAAGGAACTGTTTCCTGCGTAAGCTATCCAGCACGCCCGCCTGCATAAGGAACTGCTTCCTGCGCAAGCTATCCAGCACACCCGCCTGCATAAGGAACTGCTTCCTGCACAAGCTATCCAGCACGCCCGCCTGCATAAGGAACTGCTTCCTGCACAAGCTATCCAGCACGCCCGCCTGCATAAGGAACTGCTTCCTGCCCAAGCTATCCAGCACACCCGCCTGCATAAGGAACTGTTTCCTGCGTAAGCTATCCAGCACGCCCGCCTGCATAAGGAACTGCTTCCTGCGCAAGCTATCCAGCACGCCCGCCTGCATAAGGAACTGCTTCCTGCGCAAGCTATCCAGCACGCCCGCCTGCATAAGGAACTGCTTCCTGCGCAAGCTATCCAGCACGCCCGCCTGCATAAGGAACTGCTTCCTGCGCAAGCTATCCAGCACGCCCGCCTGCATAAGGAACTGCTTCCTGCACAAGCTATCCAGCACGCCCGCCTGCATAAGGAACTGTTTCCTGCATAAGCTATCCAGCACGCCCGCCTGCATAAGGAACTGTTTCCTGCATAAGCTATCCAGCACGCCCGCCTGCATAAGGAACTGTTTCCTGCATAAGCTATCCAGCACGCCCGCCTGCATAAGGAACTGTTTCCTGCATAAGCTATCCAGCACGCCCACCTGCATAAGGAACTGCTTCCTGCGTAAGCTATCCAGCACGCCCGCCTGCATAAGGAACTGCTTCCTGCGCAAGCTATCCAGCACGCCCGCCTGCATAAGGAACTGCTTCCTGCACAAGCTATCCAGCACGCCCGCCTGCATAAGGAACTGCTTCCTGCGTAAGCTATCCAGCACGCCCGCCTGCATAAGGAACCGCTTCCTGCGTAAGCTATCCAGCACGCCCGCCTGCATAAGGAACCGCTTCCTGCGTAAGCTATCCAGCACGCCCGCCTGCATAAGGAACCGCTTCCTGCGTAAGCTATCCAGCACGCCCACCTGCATAAGGAACTGCTTCCTGCGCAAGCTATCCAGCACACCCGCCTGCATAAGGAACTGCTTCCTGCCCAAGCTATCCAGCACGCCCACCTGCATAAGGAACTGTTTCCTGCGTAAGCTATCCAGCACGCCCGCCTGCATAAGGAACTGCTTCCTGCGCAAGCTATCCAGCACACCCGCCTGCATAAGGAACTGCTTCCTGCACAAGCTATCCAGCACGCCCGCCTGCATAAGGAACTGCTTCCTGCACAAGCTATCCAGCACGCCCGCCTGCATAAGGAACTGCTTCCTGCCCAAGCTATCCAGCACACCCGCCTGCATAAGGAACTGTTTCCTGCGTAAGCTATCCAGCACGCCCGCCTGCATAAGGAACTGTTTCCTGCGTAAGCTATCCAGCACGCCCGCCTGCATAAGGAACTGCTTCCTGCGCAAGCTATCCAGCACGCCTGCCTGCATAAGGAACTGCTTCCTGCCCAAGCTATCCAACACGCCCGCCTGCATAAGGAACTGCTTCCTGCCCAAGCTATCCAACACGCCCACCTGCATAAGGAACTGCTTCCTGCCCAAGCTATCCAGCACGCCCACCTGCATAAGGAACTGCTTCCTGCGTAAGCTATCCAGCACGCCCACCTGCATAAGGAACTGCTTCCTGCGTAAGCTATCCAGCATGCCCGCCTGTATAAGGAACTGCTTCCTGCCCAAGCTATCCAGCACGCCCACCTGCATAAGGAACTGCTTCCTGCACAAGCTATCCAGCACGCCCGCCTGCATAAGGAACTGCTTCCTGCACAAGCTATCCAGCACACCCGCCTGCATAAGGAACTGCTTCCTGCACAAGCTATCCAGCACACCCGCCTGCATAAGGAACTGCTTCCTGCACAAGCTATCCAGCACGCCCGCCTGCATAAGGAACTGCTTCCTGCCCAAGCTATCCAGCACGCCCACCTGCATAAGGAACTGCTTCCTGCACAAGCTATCCAGCACGCCCGCCTGCATAAGGAACTGCTTCCTGCGCAAGCTATCCAGCACGCCAGCCTGCATAAGGAACTGCTTCCTGCACAAGCTATCCAGCACGCCCGCCTGCATAAGGAACTGCTTCCTGCACAAGCTATCCAGCACGCCCGCCTGCATAAGGAACTGCTTCCTGCACAAGCTATCCAGCACGCCTGCCTGCATAAGGAACTGTTTCCTGCATAAGCTATCCAGCACGCCCGCCTGCATAAGCTATCCAGTACGCCCGCCTGCATAAGGAACTGCTTCCTGCGTAAGCTATCCAGCACACCCGCCTGCATAATGAACTGCTTCCTGCATAAGCGATCCAGCACGCCCGCCTGCATAAGGAACTGCTTCCTGCATAAGCTATCCAGCACGCCCGCCTGCATAAGGAACTGCTTCCTGCACAAGCTATCCAGCACGCCCGCCTGCATAAGGAACTGCTTCCTGCATAAGCTATCCAGCACGCCCGCCTGCATAAGGAACTGCTTCCTGCGTAAGCTATCCAGCACGCCCGCCTGCATAAGGAACCGCTTCCTGCGTAAGCTATCCAGCACGCCCGCCTGCATAAGGAACCGCTTCCTGCGTAAGCTATCCAGCACGCCCACCTGCATAAGGAACTGCTTCCTGCGTAAGCTATCCAGCATGCCCGCCTGTATAAGGAACTGCTTCCTGCCCAAGCTATCCAGCACGCCCACCTGCATAAGGAACTGCTTCCTGCACAAGCTATCCAGCACGCCCGCCTGCATAAGGAACTGCTTCCTGCGCAAGCTATCCAGCACGCCAGCCTGCATAAGGAACTGCTTCCTGCACAAGCTATCCAGCACGCCCGCCTGCATAAGGAACTGCTTCCTGCACAAGCTATCCAGCACGCCCGCCTGCATAAGGAACTGCTTCCTGCACAAGCTATCCAGCACGCCCGCCTGCATAAGGAACTGCTTCCTGCCCAAGCTATCCAGCACGCCCACCTGCATAAGGAACTGCTTCCTGCGTAAGCTATCCAGCACACCCACCTGTATAAGGAACTGCTTCCTGCGCAAGCTATCCAGCACGCCCACCTGCATAAGGAACTGCTTCCTGCGTAAGCTATTCAGCACGCCAGCCTGCATAAGGAACTGCTTCCTGCGCAAGCTATCCAGCACGCCCGCCTGCATAAGGAACTGCTTCCTGCGCAAGCTATCCAGCACGCCCGCCTGCATAAGGAACTGCTTCCTGCGCAAGCTATCCAGCACGCCCGCCTGCATAAGGAACTGCTTCCTGCGCAAGCTATCCAGCACGCCCGCCTGCATAAGGAACTGCTTCCTGCGCAAGCTATCCAGCACGCCCGCCTGCATAAGGAACTGCTTCCTGCACAAGCTATCCAGCACGCCCGCCTGCATAAGGAACTGTTTCCTGCATAAGCTATCCAGCACGCCCGCCTGCATAAGGAACTGTTTCCTGCATAAGCTATCCAGCACGCCCGCCTGCATAAGCTATCCAGTACGCCCGCCTGCATAAGGAACTGCTTCCTGCGTAAGCTATCCAGCACACCCGCCTGCATAATGAACTGCTTCCTGCATAAGCGATCCAGCACGCCCGCCTGCATAAGGAACTGCTTCCTGCATAAGCTATCCAGCACGCCCGCCTGCATAAGGAACTGCTTCCTGCACAAGCTATCCAGCACGCCCGCCTGCATAAGGAACTGCTTCCTGCATAAGCTATCCAGCACGCCCGCCTGCATAAGGAACTGCTTCCTGCGTAAGCTATCCAGCACGCCCGCCTGCATAAGGAACCGCTTCCTGCGTAAGCTATCCAGCACGCCCGCCTGCATAAGGAACCGCTTCCTGCGTAAGCTATCCAGCACGCCCACCTGCATAAGGAACTGCTTCCTGCGTAAGCTATCCAGCACGCCCGCCTGCATAAGGAACCGCTTCCTGCGTAAGCTATCCAGCACGCCCGCCTGCATAAGGAACCGCTTCCTGCGTAAGCTATCCAGCACGCCCACCTGCATAAGGAACTGCTTCTTCCTGCGCAAGCTATCCAGCACGCCCGCCTGCATAAGGAACTGCTTCTTCCTGCGCAAGCTATCCAGCACGCCCACCTGCATAAGGAACTGCTTCTTCCTGCGCAAGCTATCCAGCACGCCCACCTGCATAAGGAACTGCTTCCTGCGTAAGCTATCCAGCACGCCCGCCTGCATAAGGAACCGCTTCCTGCGTAAGCTATCCAGCACGCCTGCCTGCATAAGGAACTGCTTCCTGCATAAGCTATCCAGCACGCCCACCTGCATAAGGAACTGCTTCTTCCTGCGCAAGCTATCCAGCACGCCCGCCTGCATAAGGAACTGCTTCTTCCTGCGCAAGCTATCCAGCACGCCCACCTGCATAAGGAACTGCTTCTTCCTGCGCAAGCTATCCAGCACGCCCACCTGCATAAGGAACTGCTTCTTCCTGCGCAAGCTATCCAGCAAGCCCACCTGCATAAGGAACTGCTTCCTGCGTAAACTATCCAGCACGCCTGCCTGCATAAGGAACGGTTCCGTTCATAAGCTATCCAGCACGCCCGCCTGCATAAGGAACCGCTTCCTGCGTAAGCTATCCAGCACGCCCGCCTGTATAAGGAACTGCTTCCTGCGTAAGCTATCCAGCACGCCCACCTGCATAAGGAACTGTTTCCTGCGTAAGCTATCCAGCACGCCCACCTGCATAAGGAACTGTTTCCTGCGTAAGCTATCCAGTACACCCACCTGCATAAGGAACTGCTTCCTGCACAAGCTATCCAGCACGCCTGCCTGCATAAGGAACTGCTTCCTGCCCAAGCTATCCAACACGCCCACCTGCATAAGGAACTGCTTCCTGCGTAAGCTATCCAGCACGCCCGCCTGCATAAGAAACTGCTTCCTGCGTAAGCTATCCAGCACGCTCGCCTGCATAAGGAACTGCTTCCTGCGTAAGCTATCCAGCACGCCCGCCTGCATAAGGAACTGCTTCCTGCATAAGCTATCCAGCATGCCCGCCTGCATAAGGAACTGCTTCCTGCATAAGCTATCCAGTACGCCCACCTGCATAAGGAACTGCTTCCTGCATAAGCTATCCAGCACGCCCGCCTGCATAAGGAACTGCTTCCTGCACAAGCTATCCAGCACGCCCACCTGAATAAGGAACTGCTTCCTGCGTAAGTTATCCAGCATGCCCGCCTGTATAAGGAACTGCTTCCTGCCCAAGCTATCCAGCACGCCCACCTGCATAAGGAACTGCTTCCTGCACAAGCTATCCAGCACGCCCGCCTGCATAAGGAACTGCTTCCTGCACAAGCTATCCAGCACACCCGCCTGCATAAGGAACTGCTTCCTGCACAAGCTATCCAGCACGCCTGCCTGCATAAGGAACTGCTTCCTGCCCAAGCTATCCAGCACGCCCACCTGCATAAGGAACTGCTTCCTGCACAAGCTATCCAGCACGCCCGCCTGCATAAGGAACTGCTTCCTGCGCAAGCTATCCAGCACGCCAGCCTGCATAAGGAACTGCTTCCTGCACAAGCTATCCAGCACGCCCGCCTGCATAAGGAACTGCTTCCTGCACAAGCTATCCAGCACGCCCGCCTGCATAAGGAACTGCTTCCTGCACAAGCTATCCAGCATGCCCGCCTGTATAAGGAACTGCTTTCTGCGCAAGCTATCCAGCCTACTGCTTGAATTAGGAAACCACACCCTGTGATGTTATTGTAAAGTTCATGTATTTGTAACCAGTTTGAATGAGAATGAGCATGTAACACCACCTATAAGCAGGTCACCTAACACACTCCATACACTCAGCACATTACAAGAAGGAATCACTCACTTGGATTTGTTGTACTCAAACTCTATATGCAAACAATCTTCTATCCCAACTTCCATTTTTATGGAATTGTTCACGTCAGGGTAAGTGGCGAGCTGGTGTACAATGAGGTCGTATTCCTTCACCATATCTGTAAGGCGCCTCACTATTGTTACTTTCAGAAAGTACCTAAAAAAAAATCAAGTAAAAGGAGCAGATTTTATGTAGCTATAAGATACATTCCCCCTACAACCATAGAATTACTAGAAATTAATATCCTGCTGAGCATTATCGGATTTATTAGATGTTTTGGAAGTTACTACGGCCTTGACTTACACACAAGAGCTGAAGCATTAAACACTAACACTGCTACTTTAGAAGTATCTGTCTTTTACTGGCATCAGCTGAGATAAGAAGGAAACCTGAGTTATAACATGGCAACCCCCATTTATTTTATGGAGACTAAAACTTTTTATATATTATATTAAACACCCCTCGCTTGTGTAAAATTGTCTGTCCCACACTCTCTAGAGGCTGAAAAACAAATTGTTACCCAAGTATCCATCCAAATGGTGCAAATTATCTGAACCAACTGCATAGAACTAACTGGTTTAGATAAACAATTACTGGAGTTTTCAAGTTGTTTTACAAATCAATAATAAAGCGACTGTTTTAAATGCTTTAACAAGCAGTTGCCAAGCAGTAGTTAATGGCGGATCTAAACTCTGCATGTATATATAAAGAGACCAATAGCGACTGGTAGAGTGACCATAACTAATGCAAACACCCACTGAAAACCGTTAGAAAATGTTACATAAAAAGGTTTCATTATGCAACCTGCTCAAAAACAAAATGTATGCTTACCTGATAAATGTATTTCTTTTTTGACACGATGAGTCCACAGATCATCAATTACTAATGGGATTTCCCCTCCTGGTCAGCAGGAGGAGGCAGAGCACCACAGCAGAGCTGTATATATAGCTCCTCCCTTCCCTCCCACTCCAGTCATTCGACCGAAGTTAGGAAGAGAAAGGAAAAGCCAAGGTGCAGAGGTGACTGAAGTTTACAATAACCCAAAACCTGTCTATAAGAACAGGGCGGGCCGCGGACTCATTGTGTCAAAAAATAAATAAATTTATCAGGTAAGCATAAATTTTCTTTTCTTTTTAAGACACGATGAGTCCACGGATCATCTTCATTACTTATGGTATACAATACCCAAGCTAGAGTACACAGATGATATGGGAGGGACAAGACAGGGAACCTAAACAGAAGGCACCACTGCTTGAAGAACCTTTCTCCCAAAAACAGCCTCAGCCGAGGCAAATGTGTCAAATTTGTAAAACTTTGAAAAAGTGTGAAGAGAGGACCAAGTTGCAGCCTTGCAAATCTGTTCTACAGAAGCTTCATTTTTAAATGTCCACGAGGAAGCAACAGCCCTAGTGGAATGAGCCGTAACTCTCTCAGGAGGCTGCTGTCCAGCAGTCCCATATGCAAAAGGTATGATACTCTTCATCCAAAAAGAAAGAGAAGTAGCCGTAGCATTCTGTCCCTTACGTTTTCCTGAGAAAACCACAAAAAAAAGAAGACTGGTGAAAGTCCTTAGTTGCCTGCAGGTAAAACTTTAAAGCACGGACCACGTCCAAATTGTGCAAAAGTCTTTCCTTAGAAGGATTAGGACACAAGGAAGGCACCACGATCTCCTGATTAATATTTCGATCAGAAACAACCTTAGGAAGAAATCCTAATTTGGTACGTAAAACTAACTTATCCGCATGGAAAATAAGATAAAGGAGGCTCATACTGTAATGCTGAGAGTTCTGACACTCTCCAAGCAGAAGAAATAGCAACAAGAAATAAAACCTTCCAAGATAACTAAATTAAGACTCCATGGAGGAGTAACTGGTTTGAACACAGGCCTGATCCTGACCAAGGCCTGACAAAAAGATTGTACATTCGGGACATCCGCCAGACGTTTGTGTAACAAAATAGATAAGACTGAGATTTGACCCTTTAGGGAACTCAAACCTTTCTCCAGACCCTCTTGGAGAAAAGAGAAAATCCTGGGAATCCTAACTCTACTCCAGGAGTAACCCTTGGATTCACACCAATAGAGATATTTACACCAAATCTTATAATAAAGCCTTCAAGTTACAAGTTTACAAGCCTGAATCATGGTCTCTATAACAGAATCAGAAAATCCCCGCTTGGATAAAATCAAGCGTTCAATCTCCAAGCAGTCAGCTTCAGAGAAACTAGATTTGGGTGAAGGAAGGGCCCCTGAATCAGGTGGTCTTTCCTCAACGGAAGTCTCCAAGGTGGTAGAGATGTCATCTCAACTAGGTCTGCATACCAAATCCTGCGAAACCAGGCCGGTGCTATGAGGATCACCGAGGCCCTCTCCTGTTTGATTCGAGCAATTACTCGAGGAAGAAGAGCAAATGGAGGAAACAGGTAAACTAATTTGAAATTCCAAGGAGCCGCTAGAGAATCTGTCAGTTCCGCATGGAGGTCCCTGGATCTCGACCCGTATCTCGGGAGCTTGGAATTCTGTTGCGATGCCATGAGATCTAATTCCAGCTGAATGAGAAACTAGGTAGATCCAGCGACTCCAGCACGTTATCTCCCTCAGTCCGGTTGAACCGGAAGTGAAACCAAAGCCGTATGACCTGCTGTTCCTGGAGTGCCGTAGCCAAAGGTAGTGAATCAAGCCCCCGCAGTGATAGTAAGTGAAGAAAATAGCATGCACTACGTACACAGATTTGTTTGCAAAATAAAATCCCAAATTTATTGGAAAGTATACACGGTAAATACCAATCACTCACAGTCAGGCTATAGGTGTGGACAAAGGCAACAGTCTGACGCGTTTCCCGCCCCCTACAGGCGCTTACTCATAGACCTAGTATATGTCTAAACAGTATGCTATTTATACCCTGCTAATTAAAAAAGAATTAACCCTAAAATGCTCATGAAAAAAAACATGGCACCAAATTAACAGTTAGTTCACAATTGCTGACACAAGCAATATGCATGTACAAGCAGTACTATATACAAGTCAAACAATCTATTCATATACTGAAGTGCATAAAAGAACTGTTTTCAGGCTTAGTTAAATCAACATGGGTAAAGACAAATGTTATGAAAGAAAAAATAAGTGAGCAAATTCTCTACTTTAAATGCATAAGAGCATGTCTATATAAGTGGAAGGATGGCTGGACATTATGCAAATGATAACATTGAGACTAAAGTAAATAAAACAGAGGCACTATACTACTATATGCTCTGAATATAATACTGAAGTTAAAGAGAAACTGACATACTATGTAAGCTAAAATTGCCATGGACAGATAATGAATAAAGCAACAAAAGGTCTTTTAGATATCAATAAAAAAAATTCTGTCCCATTCTCTGTTCATTCCAAAAGGACTTCTAGTCTTTAATTGAAGAATCCAATACATTTCCTTTCTTTGCAATATGGTATATCTATTTCCTCCTCTAGGGGGCACAATAGCTACATCAATAATACGAATATATAGATTAGCTATATTGGTAAAGTGTTCACCATTGAAGTGGTTAGCTATAGCTGACTCCTTGACATCATTTTTGGTGTCCCTGAGATGTTCACTAAATCTCTTTCTAACCTCCCTAGAGGTTTGGCCAACGTACTGAAGCTGGCACAAATTACATGTGAGAAGGTAAACAGGGAAAGTAGTGCCACAATTGGCGTAAAAATTTGTATTGTACCTCCGTTGGGTGATATTGCTTGTAAAATAGTCACCCAAGCCAATATGCGCACACATACCACAATTTTTTTTTTTTCAAAGAGCTTTATTGAAAATAAATCAAACATACAATTTCTATAATCTAAAACATTCCATAACAAATATAAAATTTACATAGTGATCCTGTGTGCGTATAGCTCTTTTTCATTTTCAGTTTTCCAAATAGTTGTTGCATATGAAATATGTGTTCTGTTCTTTGTAATTGGAGTGTCATAACTACATCTAAAGTAACCTCAGTACAAATGAGGTATGTGTAAGAAGATTCTCTTAAGAGTGAGAAGAAAGAATAAAGAGAGAGAGGAAGAAGAGAGAGAGAGAAAAAAAACAAAAAAAAAACGGGAGGGGGGGGGGGTTTAAGAGGAATGAAAGGGGGACGGTGGGGAGAGGGAATTTTATATGGTGCCATTCCAGACTGCCAGGATCATTTCATGGGTATCAAGTTTATCTATTTTAAGATAATGGTATCTTTCTAGCGTGATGAGTTCCAGTACTTGTCTCCTCCACTCAACGGATGGAACGCTCTGCGTCTTCCACCTCCTGGGAATGAGTTTTTTTGCACCTGTGATCATTATCGACAGAAGTGCAAGCTTTGCTGGTTCGGCAATTTTGGGTAACGAGCAAAACAAGATGCTTTCTAGTGTGTTCGGTATGTGTGTGTTCAGTACTTGTGACATAATGAGAAAAACATTCTCCCAGAAAGTTTGCAGTCTGGGGCAGGACCACCAAACATGTGTCAGTGTGCCCTCTTCTCCACAGCCTCTCCAGCAGGTGCTACTTAGGGATGGAAACATTTTGTGGAGTCTAGATGGGGTAAGGTACCATTGACTCAGTAACTTTATATGAATTTCCTGAATAGTGGAAGACACCGATGAGCGTTTTGTTAGCTCAAAAACCCTAGCCCATGAGTCAGGATCGATGTCCTGGGATAATTCTTTGTGCCAACCTATCGTGTAAGAAGGCGGAGTAGTCTGGTCTGTAGTGGAGGTTATTTTATATACTAGTGATATGAGGTGTCTCGGTGTATTCGAGAGAATGCATAGTTTTTCAAATGGAGTCATTTCTCGGCCTAGTTCGTTCCGGTATTTGTGGTGGGATATAAAGTGAAGTAACTGATGGAAATTTAGCCATGAAGAGAAAATCTCTCCATGCTCCTCAGCTATTTGGGCATGGGTTTTAATCTTGTTGTGTTCCTTAAGGAATTGCATGGATCCTGTTTTGAGGCTGTACGGTGGTTTATTACGGAAGCCCATGCCATGGAATGGGAGCTCCACATTTTCTATGATCGGAGTGAGGGGAGAGTGTCTGGATGAGATATGGGTGCTTGTGGCTAGTGTTTTATCCCATTCGGTGAGAATTTCCTTCGTTATGGTGTATTTGTTTACCAGCTTTGGTCTATGTGAAGGGGAGGTCCATGCTAATGTGCCCATGTTATTTATTGAGAATAATTGTCTATCTAGTTGTAGCCAAGCTTTATCTGTTCTATTGTGGGACCACTCGATTACTCGTTGTAGTAGTATTGCTTTCCTATATGCTTCTAGATTTGGCAGGCCTAATCCTCCCCTATCTCTTGGCATGTACATGGTCTTTTTTTGAACCCTGGGTCTAATGTTTGCCCATATATATTGTTCTATTATGGCTTGCAATTCCTTTATATAACCTCTTTGTAGAGGGAGTGGGAGGGCCCGAAGAACATATAGGATTCTAGGGAGGATATTCATTTTGAAAACGCCTATCCTCCCCAGCCATGATATGGGTTTGTTTTTCCAACTAGATAGGTCCCTTACAATGTTGTTTTTTAAGGGGATGTAATTATATCTGAAAAGGTCTTGGATACAGGGGGTCAGGAATACTCCTAGATATTTAAGTTTATGGTGTGTTATCTGTACATGATATTTCTCCTTCAAGTTGTGTATATGTTGGGCCTGTGTGTTGATGTTCATTAATTCGGACTTGTTTAAATTTAGGAGGAAATTAGAAACTGCCCCATACGAATCTAATTCTTTCAATAGCTCGGGTATTGAGGATTCTGCTTCGGTTAATGTGAAAAGGACATCGTCTGCATATAGCGATTGCTTATGTTCCTTATCTCCTACCACAATGCCTTTAATTTTATCGTTTAGTCGAATCTTATGTGCTAACACCTCAATAGATATGGCGAACAGTAATGGTGAGAGTGGGCATCCCTGCCTCGTCCCGTTATTAATGTTGAATGAATTGGAGAGCGTCCCATTAACCCGGACCCTCGCATTTGGGGCGGAATAAAGCGCCATTGTCATGTTGAGAAAAGCCTTTGGAATTCCCATCTCTTTCATCGCTCTTTGTAGAAAAGGCCACCCCACCCTGTCAAAGGCCTTTTCTGCGTCTGTCGCAAATAATACCATAGGGATCCCTGTTACTTTTGCGTGATTTATTAACTGAATGACTTTAGTTATATTGTCCCTCGCTTCTCTCCCTGGGACAAACCCCACCTGGTCGTTTACAATTAAGTTGGGTAATGTTTTGTTCAGCCTATTCGCTAGAATCTTTGCCAATATTTTCATGTCTGTATTGATCAGAGAGATAGGTCTAAAGTTTCCTGGGCATGTTGCTGGCCGTCCTGGTTTGGTAAGAACCGTTATGTGTGCTTCTAAAAGATTCCTAGCTAATCTTGGGTCTTCTCCAAGCTTATTAAATAATTGTAACATATGAGGGGCTAAAACTTCCCCGCATTTTTTGTAGTACATAGGTGTAAAACCATCTGGGCCGGGGCTTTTCCCTGAAGGCGTGTCTTTAATGGCTTGACCACAATTTTTAATAAGGCATTTAAAATTCCCTTGCTTATTAAGCCACCTAGACCCTGTGAGGTGTGCTCTTATAACATTGCTATGAGAAAGACTTCTTGCTAAAGTTTTTGTTTTTTTAGCCACAAATTTACAATTTTTGATTATGGGAGCTAGTGTGGGATCTCCTTCAAGTATATGAAGGTGTTTCTGTAAAATTTTGGCTATTTTTGTATACTGACTGGTGTACTCAGTGGTAAAAACAATGGCTTTGTTGAATGAATTATCTTTGGTTTTACGATAGCTAACATCATATGATTTAATATTTCTACATTTCTCCAATGCTTGTGCATTGTATCCCCTAGCTATTAGTCTGTTTTTAAGATCCATGGATTGTGATTCATAAATTTCTGATGACTGGGTTTTTCTTTTTAACCTTATAAACTGTCCTCTCGGGACAGCTTTGATAAGGTGACTGGGATGCTGAGAAGTGGCGTGCAATATCGTATTGCCTGCAATAGGCTTACAATAGGTTTTGGTAACTTTGTTCCCATTAATCTGTAAGGTTAGATCAAGATAGTTCACCTCAGTTTGATCGAATATTCCTGTAAATTTGAGATTCATAAAGTTGTCTAAAAAGCCAATAAATTTATTAAATAACTCTTCATCCACAGGTTTTTTGAAAATGATCAAGAGATCATCTATATATCTCACAAATAATAATATATATTCTAGCCATGGGTTAAGTACACTGTAGATGTAGGTTAGCTCCTACCAGGAGACATACAGATTAGCGAACGCGGGGGCGAATTTAGCCCCCATAGCCGTCCCACAAATTTGTCTATAAAATGTCCCTTCAAACAAAGTAATTGTGTGACAGCACAAACCTGAGAACATCACCAATATACTTCTTAGTCTCAAATTCTAGACTCAATTCTCTTTCCAAATTTTTTTTAACTGCTTCTATCCCAAGGTGTTGTGGTATGGAAGTATAAAGAGAACTAATGTCTACTAGTAGCTAAGTATCGTGCGGTTCCCAAACCACTGTTTGTAGAGGATTAATGAGGTGAGAGCTATCTTTTAAATAGGATAACTGTTTAACAACTAGCGGCTGAAGAATACCATCTAACCAAGCCCCCAAGGGTTCAAACAAGGACCCCACTCCAGAAACAATTGGTCTGCCCGGAGGGTTAGTGAGGTCCTTGTGAACCTTGGGGACATGGTAAAAGATATGAACAAGAGGGTTCTTAGGTACCAAATTATCCAAATCAGACTCTCTGAAAACTCCTAGGTATATACCTTCAGTGATCAATTTCACAAGATCCTTTTTATAACCAAAAATAGCATTACCTGTGAGCTTTTGATATACCTTGGAATCTGACAATTGCGAAAGTGCTTCACAAAATTAAGACTTTGATCAAGAATGACAACGCTTCCCCCCTTATCCGAATTTCTAATCACAATCTGATCATTATTTTGGAGAGTCTTAATAGCCAATCTCTCCTTATAGCTCAGATTATGGGGGGGGGGGGTGCATTGTCATTCATGGTCTTTTCCAACTGAAGAATGTCCTCCTGAACCAATCTTTGGTACGCATTTATATGAGGACCCCTGTACTATACAGGGTAAAAATCAGATCTTAATTTGGTGGGTTTTAAAATGTCATTAGGCATAGTTTCATTTCTTTCACCACTATAGAGTTCAGTGAGTTGTACTACAGAACAAGCTTCACTGAAAGGTAAATGTGTTCTGTCAGATGGAAGGGAAGTAGTGATGTCGCAAATTGTTCGCCGGTGAATAGTTCCCGGCGAACATAGCTTGTTCGCGTTCGCCGCGGCAGGTGAACATATGCAATGTTCGATCCGCCCCCTATTCGTCATCATTGAGTAAACTTTGACCCTGTATCTCACAGTCTCCAGACACATTCCAGCCAATCAGCAGCAGACACTCCCTCCCAGCTCCTGGACAGCAGCCATTTTAGAGTCATTCGGAAGCTGCATTGTTAGTGAGAGGAGGGACAGTGTAGCTGCTGGTGATTTTATAGGGAAATTGATAGCTAGGCTAGTGTATTCAGTGTCCACTACAGTCCTGAATGACTCATCTGATCTCTGCTGTAAGGACAGCACCCCAAAAAGCCCTTTTTAGGGCTAGAACATCATTTTTTTTCCCTGTGTAATCTAATTGCAGTGGCTTGCCTGCCAAGCCACAACTCATATCTGGTGTAACAGTAGTGTAAATAATAAAAAAAAAAAACTGACTGAAACATCAGTCTGCTAGTGTAATCTAATTGCAGTTGCCTGCCTGCCTGCCAGCGTATGTGCCAGGCCCACTTGCCCAGTGCCACCATTCATATCTGGTGTAACAGTAGTGTAAAGAATTAAAAAAAAAAAAAAAAAAACTTTTTTGACTGCGAAACATCCGTCTGCTTGTGTAATCTAATTGCAGTTGCCTGCCTGCCAGCGTGTGTGCCAGGCTCACAGCGTATACTGTGCCCACTTGCCCAGTGCCACCACTCATATCTTGTTTAATAGTAGTGTAAGTGTACATTTAAAAAAAAATGACAGGCAGAGGCAGGCCACCCCGCAGGTGCCGTCGTGGTGGTGGTGCTGTGATTCCCTTTGGCCCTAGAATAATGCCCAGTGTTCAGAAGCCACGTCCCATGAACTCGAAAAATCCTGAGGAAATAGTTGACTTTTTAACACAGGACACCCAATCTTCTATAGCTTCCGCTCCGAACCTTGACGCACCATCCTCCTCCAGCTTATCTTCGGGCACCTCTCAAGTTACCACTCGCCCGCCTGCCGCCACCACCAACACTAGCACCACAGCCGCTTCACTTAATCTGTCAGAGGAGTTTTTTACACATCAGTTGGAAGAAATGAGTGATGCGCAACCATCATTGACAGAGGATGTAGATAACAGTGATATGTTTCAGTCAGGCAGCATTACAGACATGGATGTACGGTGTGATGATGATGATGTTGTACCCGCTGCTGCTTCCTTTGTTGATTTGTCAGATACAAGTGAAGCGGTTGATGATGACGATGCGTCCGTGGATGTCACGTGGGTGCCCGCTAGAAGAGAAGAAGAAGAACAGGGGGAAAGTTCAGATGGGGAGACAGAGAGGAGGAGGAGACTAGTTGGAAGCAGGGGGAGGTCGTCGCAAGGAGCTAGTGGCACAGTCAGACAGCATGCATCGGCACCCGGGGTCAGCCAGACAGCACGCCAATCAACGCATGCTGTTGCCACCACCAGAATGCTGTCATTGCAGAGCTCAGCAGTGTGGCATTTTTTTGTGTGTCTGCCTCTGACAACAGCGATGCCATTTGCAACCTGTGCCAAAAGAAACTGAGTCGTGGGAAGTCCAACACCCACCTAGGTACAACTGCTTTGCGAAGGCACATGATCTCACATCAAACGCCTATGGGATCAACACATGAGTAGAAGCAGCACACAAACTCAAAGCCGCCATCCTCCTCCTGGTCCAGCATCTTCAGCCACGTCAACCACTGCTGTCCTCCTTGCCCCCTCTCAACCATCCGCCACTCCGTCTCTCTTCCGGAGCAGTTGCTGCTCATCTGCCCACAGTCAGGTGTCTGTCAAGGACATGTTTGAGCGTAAGAAGCCAATGTCACAAAGTCACCCCCTTGCCCGGCGTCTGACAGCTGGCTTGTCTGAACTCTTAGCCCGCCAGCTTTTACCATACAAGCTGGTGGAGTCTGAGGCGTTCAAAAAATTTGTAGCTATTGGGACACCGCAGTGGAAGGTACCCGGCCGAAATTTCTTTGCACAAAAGGCAATCCCCAACCTGTACTCGATTATGCGAAAGGAAGTAATGGCATATCTGGCACACAGTGTTGGGGCAAGGGTCCATATGACCACTGATAGCTGGTCTGCAAAGCATGGTCAGGGCAGGTATATCACCTACACTGCGCATTGGGTAAACCTGCTGACTGCTGCCAAGCATGGAATGCGTGGCTCTGCAGAGGAGGAGTTGGTGACACCGCCACGACTTGCAGGCAGGCCTGCTGCCACCTCCTCTACTCCTCCTACTCCATCCTTTTCCATAACCTCCTCAGCTGAGTCCTCTTCTGCTGCTGCGTCTTGCTCCACATCAACGGCACCCCCCCAGCTCCGCAGGAACTATTCCACATCCCGGATACGGCAGTGTCACGCCGTCTTGGGGTTGACTTGCCTGAAAGCAGAGAGTCACACCGGACCAGCACTCCTGTCTGCCCTGAATGCACAGGTGGATCAGTGGCTGACTCCGCACCAACTGGAGATCGGCAAAGTGGTTTCTGACAACGGAAGTAATTTGGTGGCGGCATTGAAATTGGGCAAGTTGACACATGTGCCATGCATGGCACATGTGTGTAATCTGATCGTGCAACGCTTTGTGCATAAGTACCCAGGCTTACAGGACGTCCTGAAGCAGGCCAGGAAGGTGTGTGGCCATTTGAGGCGTTCCTACACGGCCATGGCGCACTTTTCCGATATCCAGCAGCGAAACATGCCAGTGAGGCGCTTGATTTGCGACAGCCCGACACGTTGGAATTCAACACTCCTAATGTCCGACCGCTTGCTCCAACAAGAAAAAGCCATTAACTAGTATTTGTATGACCGGGGTGCTAGGACAGCCTCTGCGGAGCTGGGAATTTTTTTTGCCACGTTACTTGGCGCTCATGCGCAATGCCTGTAGGCTCATGCGTCCTTTGGAGGAGGTGACAAACCTAGTCAGTCGCACCGAAGGCACCATCAGCGACATCATACCATTTGTTTTCTTCCTGGAGCGTGCCCTGCAAAGAGTGCTGGATCAGGCCGTAGATGAGCGTGAAGAGGAAGAGTTGTGGTCACCATCACCACCAGAAACAGCCTTATCAGCATTGCTTGCTGGACCAGCGGCAACGCTGGAAAAGGATTGTGAGGAAGAGGTGTCAGAGGAGGAATGTGGCTTTGAGGAGGAGGAGGAGGAAGACCAACCACAACAGGCATCCCAGGGTGCTCGTTGTCACCTATCTGGTACCCGTGGTGTTGTACGTGGCTGGGGGGGAAGAAGATACCTTCAGTGACATCACTGAGGACGAGGAACGGGACTTGAGTAGCTCGGCATCCAACCTAGTGCAAATGGGGTCTTTCATGCTGTCTTGCCTGTTGAGGGACACTCGTATAAAAAAGCTGAAGGAGAACGACCTGTACTGGGTGTCCACGCTACTAGACCCCCGGTATAAGCATAAGCATAAAGTGCCAGAAATGTTACTGAATTACCACAAGTCGGAAAGGATGCAGCATTTCCAAAATAAATTAAAAAGTATGCTTTACACAGCGTATAAGGGTGATGTCACAGCACAGCGTGAATCTAACAGGGGAAGAGCTGAAAGTAATCCTCCGACTCCCACAACCACGCCGGCAAGGACAGGACGCTTTACAGACGTGTTGTTGATGGAGGACATGCAGAGCATTTTAACTTCTATGCATCGCCACAGCCCTTTGGGGTCCACCCTCAGAGAATGACTCGACCGACAGGTAGCAGACTACCTCGCCTTAACTACAGATCGACACTCTGAGGAGCGATGAACCCCTTGACTACTGGGTGTGCAGGCTTGACCTGTGGCCTGAGCTATCCCAATTTGCAATAGAACTTCTGGCCTGCCCCGCTTCAAGTGTCCTGTCAGAAAGGACCTTAAGTGCAGCAGGAGGTATTGTCACTGAGAAGAGAAGTCGCCTAGGTCAAAAAAGTCTAGATTACCTCCCCTTTATTAAGATGAATGAGGGATGGATCCCGAAGGGACTGACATTGGGCGATACATTCGAGTAAAAAAGGCCTGATGAGATGAGCTGCCTTGGGCTAAAAATGGTCCACACGCTGCTGTATTTTATCTTCGAATGCCAGATGACTTGCGTGACTTATCCGTCACCAACTAGGGTTCAAGCCGCAATGTTTTAGGGCACTTTCTGCCTGGGAAACAAACATCAATTTTTCTGGCCGCTGCTACAGCAGCGGCTGCAACAATACCTAATTTTTCAGGCATGTGTACATGCCAAATTTTTCTGGCCTCTGGTGCTGCACTGTGACTTCAAAAAAAAAAAAAAAAAAGACACTTAACAGGGATTAAACTGATAGGAATAGTACTACTTAACACACCACTCCTTTCTGGTGGCACATTAGATTGCACGCGCAGTGCCCCAAATTTGAAGTAGGAGGACCGACCAAGCATCTTTTTCCATCTCCCGGTTCCTAAAATCCATGCCATATACACATTCCCCGATAGGGGACACCGCAGTGGAAGGTACCCGCCCGAAATTTCTTTGCACAAAAGGCAATCCCCAACCTGTACTCGATTGTGCAAAAGGAAGTAACCTTACCATGGGTCCCAGACCGCACGTCTTGTAATTCTCTGTCTGGGAAATTATCTATCAAATCTATCTATTTATCTATCAAATCTATCTATCATATCTATCAAATGTATCTATTGCATCTATTGATCTATCTATCTAATCTATGTATCTATCTATCTATCAAATCTATTTCGTGGCCGGACCGACCAAGCATCTTTTTCCATCTCCCGGTTCCTAAAATCCATGCCATATACACATTCCCTGATAGGGGACAACGCAGTGGAAGGTACCCGGCCGAAATTTCTTTGCACAAAAGGTAATCCCCAACCTGTACTCGATTGTGCAAAAGGAAGTAACCTTACCATGGGTCCCAGGCCCCACGTCTTGTAATTCTCTGTCTGGGAAATTATCTATCAAATCTATCTATTTATCTATCAAATCTATCTATCATATCTATCAAATGTATCTATTGATCTATCTAATTTATGTATCTATCTATCAAATCTATCTATCTTGTGACAGCCACTTGTGTTTTGGCCAAATGTCCATCGGCTAAAGGTCCGGCCACGATTGCACGCGCAGTGCCCCAAATTTGAAGTAGGAGGACCGACCAAGCATCTTTTTCCATCTCCCGGTTCCTAAAATCCATGCCATATACACGTCCCCTGATAGGGGGCGTAACAGGGAATAAACTGATCAGAATAGTACTACTTAACACACCACTCATATCTGGTGGCACAGTAGATTGCACGCGCTGTGCCCCAAATATGAAGTAGGAGGACCGACCAAGCATCTTTTTCCATCTCCCGGTTCCTAAAATCCATGCCATATACACGTCCCCTGGCGCCCCAACTGCCTTTGGGAACCTTACCATGGGTCCCAGACCGCACGTCTTGTAATTCTCTGTCTGGGAAATTATCTATCAAATCTATCAAATGTATATTGCATCTATTGATCTAATCTATGTATCTATCTCGTGGCCGGACTGTTTTGTGACAGCCACTTGTGTTTTGGCCAAATGTCCGTTGGCTAAAAGTCCGGCCACGATTGCACGCGCAGTGCCCCAAATTTGAAGTAGGAGGACCGACCAAGCATCTTTTTCCATCTCCCGGTTCCTAAAATCCATGCCATATACACGTCCCCCTGATAGGGGGCGTAACAGGTACTAAACTGATCAGAATAGTACTACTTAACACACCACTCATATCTGGTGGCACTGTAGATTGCAGGCGCAGTGCCCCAAATTTGCCCCCTATAATCCATGCCATATACACGTCCCCTGGCGCCGCAACTGCCTCTGGGAACCATACCATGGGTCCCAAGCCGCAAGTCTTGTAATTCTCTGTCTGGGAAATTATATATCTATCAAATCTATCTATCCATCCTATCTTTCAAATGTATATTGCATCTATTGATCTATCTATCTAATCTATGTATCTATCAAATCTATCTATCTCGTGGTTGTGCAAATGGACTGTTTGCGGTTGTTTGCGGTGCGTTAAACGTGGAGTTTGGTCTGTCACTGTGAAGCGGGCGTAACCCTTACACTACCTGATCGATACAACATTATACCTGATGTTTTAAAGCACGTTATTCCAAACAATTTAGGAATGTTAGGTGATTTATGCCCTTTATGGATTAAAACCAGACTCTACATCAACCATGTAATTTTCCGTGGGAGTTTTGCCATGGATCCCCCTCCGGCAAGCCACAGTCCAGGTGTTAGTACCCTTGAAACAACTTTTCCATCACTATTGTGGCCAGAAAGAGTCCCTGTGGGTTTTAAAATTCGCCTGCCTATTGAAGTCAATGGCGGTTCGCCCGTTCGCGAACAGTGCAGACGTTTGCGTTCGCCAACGGAAAATTTTCAGTTCGCAACATCACTGAAGGGAAGCTGAATGATCAACTAACTCTTCAGTGTCAATTTCTACTGTGTCTCTAGTGAGAGAGAAATAGCGCTTAAGTGCCAATTTTCTTATAAATTTGTTCAGATCAAGGAGTGTGTTAAAAACTGAAAAGTTGGACGTAGGAGCAAAACCTAACCCCTTAGCTAACACTTTGCTTTCATCAATAGTAATTCTATGATGAGACAGATTAATAATGCTAAGTGCAACAATGTCTTTATTGTTTAAACAGTTTCCTTGAGAGCTGAAGCTATCACCAATTAATGTCCTCTCTTCTTCTTGGGTTTTCCTGCTTCTTTGTTTCCTCCATCTTTTTCTTCATGTCCCGTCTTGTCTTGGGTCTTACAACTAGGGGTGTGTCCTCCGATCTGTCCCTCGTACCCTGTAAAAAAACAGAAGAGGGGGGGGGAAGAAGCGAAGAAGAGACAGAAGAGGGGGAGGAGGAGCCAGTGGAGACATAGGAGGTTCCCATAAATGACAATTCTGTGTCTGAATTCTCCCATTCAGAGCCACTGAAGACCACTTTCTTTTGATTTTTCTTCTTTTTAAGTATAGACTTTGGAGCCTGTAGTATTGACAATTGATTGTGTTTATTCCGGTTTGCTCTCTGTAACTTTCTGAGAGCCGCGCAGTTGTAAACCTTATCAGTGTCACAGTCTTCCTTATCCCTGAGGAATTTAACGCCTTTTCATTGAGCTTGCTCCTTGTCGTGTTTAGCTATGTTAAAAGATTGGTTCAGGAGGACATTCTTCAGTTGGAAAAGACCATGAATGACAATGCCACCCCCCCATAATCTGAGCTATAAGGAGAGATTGGCTATTAAGACTCTCCAAAATAATGATCAGATTGTGATTAGAAATTCGGATAAGGGGGGAAGCGTTGTCATTCTTGACAAAGTCTTAATTTTGTGAAGCACTTTCGCAAATTGTCAGAATCCAAGGTATATCAAAAGCACACAGGTAATCCTATTTTTGATTATAAAAAGTATCTTGTGAAATTGATCACTGAAGGTATATACCTAGGAGTTTTCAGAGAGTCTGATTTGGATAATTTGGTACCTAAGAACCCTCTTGTTCATATCTTTTACCATGTCCCCAAGGTTCACAAGGACCTCACTAACCCTCCAGGGCAGGCCAATTGTTTCTGGAGTGGGGTCCTTGTTTAAACCCTTGGGGGCTTGGTTAGATGGTATTCTTCAGCCGCTAGTTGTTAAACAGTTATCCTATTTAAAAGATAGCTCTCACCTCATTAATACTCTACAAACAGTGGTTTGGGAACCGCACAATACTTAGCTACTAGTAGACATTAGTTCTCTTTATACTTCCATACCACAACACCTTGGGATAGAAGCAGTTAAAAAAAATTTGGAAAGAGAATTGAGTCTAGAATTTGAGACTAAGAAGTATATTGGCGATGTTCTCAGGTTTGTGCTGTCACACAATTACTTTATGTTTGAAGGGACTTTTTATAGACAAATTTGTGGGACGGCTATGGGGGCTAAATTCGCCCCCGCGTTCGCTAATCTGTATGTCTCCTGGTGGGAGCTAACCTACATCTACAGTGTACTTAACCCATGGCTAGAAGATATATTATTATTTGTGAGATATATAGATGATCTCTTGATAATTTTCAAAAAACCTGTGGATGAAGTTATTTAATAAATTTATTGGCTTTTTAGACAACTTTATGAATCTCAAATTTACAGGAATATTCAATCAAACTGAGGTGAACTATCTTGATCTAACCTTACAGATTAATGGGAACAAAGTTACCAAAACCTATTGTAAGCCTATTGCAGGCAATACGATATTGCACGCCACTTCTCAGCATCCCAGTCACCTTATCAAAGCTGTCCCGAGAGGACAGTTTATAAGGTTAAAAAGAAAAACCCAGTCATCAGAAATTTATGAATCACAATCCATGGATCTTAAAAACAGACTAATAGCTAGGGGATACAATGCACAAGCATTGGAGAAATGTAGAAATATTAAATCATATGATGTTAGCTATCGTAAAACCAAAAGATAATTCATTCAACAAAGCCATTGTTTTTACCACTGAGTACACCAGTCAGTATACAAAAATAGCCAAAATTTTACAGAAACACCTTCATATACTTGAAGGAGATCCCACACTAGCTCCCATAATCAAAAATTGTAAATTTGTGGCTAAAAAAACAAAAACTTTAGCAAGAAGTCTTTCTCCCAGCAATGTTATAAGAGCACACCTCACAGGGTCTAGGTGGCTTAATAAGCAAGGGAATTTTAAATGCCTTATTAAAAATTGTGGTCAAGCCATTAAAGACACGCCTTCAGGGAAAAGCCCCGGCCCAGATGGTTTTACACCTATGTACTACAAAAAATGCGGGGAAGTTTTAGCCCCTCATATGTTACAATTATTTAATAAGCTTGGAGAAGACCCAAGATTAGCTAGGAATCTTTTAGAAGCACACATAACGGTTCTTACCAAACCAGGACGGCCAGCAACATGCCCAGGAAACTTTAGACCTATCTCTCTGATCAATACAGACATGAAAATATTGGCAAAGATTCTAGCGAATAGGCTGAACAAAACATTACCCAACTTAATTGTAAACGACCAGGTGGGGTTTGTCCCAGGGAGAGAAGCGAGGGACAATATAACTAAAGTCATTCAGTTAATAAATCACGCAAAAGTAACAGGGATCCCTATGGTATTATTTGCGACAGACGCAGAAAAGGCCTTTGACAGGGTGGGGTGGCCTTTTCTACAAAGAGCGATGAAAGAGATGGGAATTCCAAAGGCTTTTCTCAACATGACAATGGCGCTTTAGTCCGCCCCAAATGCGAGGGTCCGGGTTAATGGGACGCTCTCCAATTCATTCAACATTAATAACGGGACGAGGCAGGGATGCCCACTCTCACCATTACTGTTCGCCATATCTATTGAGGTGTTAGCACATAAGATTCGACTAAACGATAAAATTAAAGGCATTGTGGTAGGAGATAAGGAACATAAGCAATCGCTATATGCAGACGATGTCCTTTTCACATTAACCGAAGCAGAATCCTCAATACCCGAGCTATTGAAAGAATTAGATTCGTATGGGGCAGTTTCTAATTTCCTCCTAAATTTAAACAAGTCCGAATTAATGAACATCAACACACAGGCCCAACATATACACAACTTGAAGGAGAAATATCATGTACAGATAGCACACCATAAACTTAAATATCTAGGAGTATTCCTGACCCCCTGTATCCAAGACCTTTTCAGATATAATTACATCCCCTTAAAAAACAACATTGTTAGGGACCTATCTAGTTGGAAAAACAAACCCATATCATGGCTGGGGAGGATAGGCGTTTTCAAAATGAATATCCTCCCTAGAATCCTATATGTTCTTCGGGCCCTCCCACTCCCTCTACAAAGAGGTTATATAAAGGAATTGCAAGCCATAATAGAACAATATATATGGGCAAACATTAGACCCAGGGTTCCAAAAAAGACCATGTACATGCCAAGAGATAGGGGAGGATTAGGCCTGCCAAATCTAGAAGCATATAGGAAAGCAATACTACTACAACGAGTAATCGAGTGGTCCCACAATAGAACAGATAAAGCTTGGCTACAACTAGATAGACAATTATTCTCAATAAATAACATGGGCACATTAGCATGGACCTCCCCTTCACATAGACCAAAGCTGGTAAACAAATACACCATAACGAAGGAAATTCTCACCGAATGGGATAAAACACTAGCCACAAGCACCCATATCTCATCCAGACACTCTCCCCTCACTCCGATCATAGAAAATGTGGAGCTCCCATTCCATGGCATGGGCTTCCGTAATAAACCACCGTACAGCCTCAAAACAGGATCCATGCAATTCCTTAAGGAACACAACAAGATTAAAACCCATGCCCAAATAGCTGAGGAGCATGGAGAGATTTTCTCTTCATGGCTAAATTTCCATCAGTTACTTCACTTCATATCCCACCACAAATACCGGAACGAACTAGGCCGAGAAATGACTCCATTTGAAAAACTATGCATTCTCTCGAATACACGAGACACCTCATATCACTAGTATATAAAATAACCTCCACTACAGACCAGACTACTCCGCCTTCTTACACGATAGGTTGGCACAAAGAATTATCCCAGGACATCAATCCTGACTCATGGGCTAGGGTTTTTGAGCTAACAAAACGCTCATCGGTGTCTTCCACTATTCAGGAAATTCATATAAAGTTACTGAGTCGATGGTATCTTACCCCATCTAGACTCCACAAAATGTTTCCATCCCTAAGTAGCACCTGCTGGAGAGGCTGTGGAGAAGAGGGCACACTGACACATGTTTGGTGGTCCTGCCCCAGACTGCAAACTTTCTGGGAGAATGTTTTTCTCATTATGTCACAAGTACTGAACACACACATACCGAACACACTAGAAAGCATCTTGTTTTGCTTGTTACCCAAAATTGCCGAACCAGCAAAGCTTGCACTTCTGTCGATAATGATCACAGGTGCAAAAAAACTCATTCCCAGGAGGTGGAAGACGCAGAGCGTTCCATCCGTTGAGTGGAGGAGACAAGTACTGGAACTCATCACGCTAGAAAGATACCATTATCTTAAAATAGATAAACTTGATACCCATGAAATGATCCTGGCAGTCTTGAATGGCACCATATAAAATTCCCTCTCCCCACCGTCCCCCTTTCATTCCTCTTAAACCCCCCCCCCCCCCCCTCCCGTTTTTTTTTTGTTTTTTTTTTTCTCTCTCTCTTCTTCCTCTCTCTCTTTATTCTTTCTTCTCACTCTTAAGAGAATCTTCTTACACATACCTCATTTGTACTGAGGTTACTTTAGATGTAGTTATGACACTCCAATTACAAAGAACAGAACACATATTTCATATGCAACAACTATTTGGAAAACTGAAAATGAAAAAGAGCTATACGCACACAGGATCACTATGTAAATTTTATATTTGTTATGGAATGTTTTAGATTATAGAAATTGTATGTTTGATTTATTTTCAATAAAGCTCTTTGAAAAAAAAAAAATTGTGGTATGTGTGCGCATATTGGCTTGGGTGACTATTTTACAAGCAATATCACCCAACGGAGGTACAATACAAATTTTTACGCCAATTGTGGCACTACTTTCCCTGTTTACCTTCTCACATGTAATTTGTGCCAGCTTCAGTACGTTGGCCAAACCTCTAGGGAGGTTAGAAAGAGATTTAGTGAACATCTCAGGGACACCAAAAATTATGTCAAGGAGTCAGCTATAGCTAACCACTTCAATGGTGAACACTTTACCAATATAGCTAATCTATATATTCGTATTATTGATGTAGCTATTGTGCCCCCTAGAGGAGGAAATAGATATACCATATTGCAAAGAAAGGAAATGTATTGGATTCTTCAATTAAAGACTAGAAGTCCTTTTGGAATGAACAGAGAATGGGACAGAATTTTTTTTATTGATATCTAAAAGACCTTTTGTTGCTTTATTCATTATCTGTCCATGGCAATTTTAGCTTACATAGTATGTCAGTTTCTCTTTAACTTCAGTATTATATTCAGAGCATATAGTAGTATAGTGCCTCTGTTTTATTTACTTTAGTCTCAATGTTATCATTTGCATAATGTCCAGCCATCCTTCCACTTATATAGACATGCTCTTATGCATTTAAAGTAGAGAATTTGCTCACTTATTTTTTCTTTCATAACATTTGTCTTTACCCATGTTGATTTAACTAAGCCTGAAAACAGTTCTTTTATGCACTTCAGTATATGAATAGATTGTTTGACTTGTATATAGTACTGCTTGTACATGCATATTGCTTGTGTCAGCAATTGTGAACTAACTTAATTTGGTGCCATGTTTTTTTTCATGAGCATTTTAGGGTTAATTCTTTTTTAATTAGCAGGGTATAAATAGCATACTATTTAGACATATACTAGGTCTATGAGTAAGCGCCTGTAGGGGGCGGGAAACGCGTCAGACTGTTGCCTTTGTCCACACCTATAGCCTGACTGTGAGTGACTGATATCTTTGGATTGGTATTTACCGTGTATACTTTCTAATAAATTTGGGATTTTATTTTGCAAATAAATCTGTGTACGTAGTGCCTGCTATTTTCTTCACTTACTAATATTCCGGCTAACCCCACGTGAGAATCAGGCTGGAAAACACTTACGGATGGAGTTCCCACTCCCCCGGATGAAAGGTTTGCCTGCTCAGGAAATCCGCCTCCCAGTTGTCCACCCCTGGGATGGGGATCGCCGACAGACAGCAAAAATGGGCCTCCACCCATTGAATTACAGTGAGGCCCCGGTTTACGCACGACTCGGAATACGAAATTTCGGTTTACGAAATCGAAATTTGAGGAAAAATTGACTCGGTTTACGAATTTTTTTCGCAATACGAAACAAAATGCCGGTTTGCCCCCCTCGGTTTACGAATATTTTTCGCAATACGAAACCAGTGGCCCCTGTGCCCCCTGCATACTCAAGTATGATTGAATTAATGAAGTTTGGGTACCAGTGTGGAGGTGTTGGAGAGGTTTTGGAGCCATTTTGCAGCAAGTTGTTGAGCCTTTTGGAGTCATTTGCAGCAAGTTGTTAAGCCTTTTGGAGCCATTTGCAGCAAGTTGTGGAGCCTTTTGGAGACATTGGAGCCATTTGCAGCAAGTTGTTAAGCCTTTTGGAGCATTTTTTGGACACTTTATTTGAATTTTTTCGGACCTCCGGAACGCATTAATTGATTTTCAATGCATTCCTATGGGAAACCGTGTTTCGGTTTACGAATTTTTCGCAATACGAAACGACCCGGAGAACTAATTAAATTCGTAAACCGAGGCCTCACTGTATTTTGGATACCTCTGTCATCACCAAGGAACTCCTTGTTCCCCCCTGATGATTGATGTAGGCCACTAACGTTATGTTGTCCGACTGGAACCTGATAAACTGTGCAAAGCTAACTGGAGCCAGGCCAGAAGAGCATTGTAGATCGCTCTTAGTTCCAGAATGTTTATGGTTAAAGCAGACTGAGTCCATATTCCCTGAGCCTTTAGAGAGCCCCAGACTGCTCCCCACCCTAGAAGGCTGGCATCTGTTGTCACAATCACCCAAGAAGGTCTGCAAAAGCATGTTCCCTGGGAGAGATGATCCAGAGATAACCCCCATTGTAGAGAGTCCCTTGTCTCCTGCTCCAGGAGAAGACGAAGGGACAAGTCCGAATAATCTCTGTTCCACTGTCTCAGCATGTTCAACTGCAGAGCTCTGAGCAAACGGGATGATGTCCATTGCCGCCACCATCAACCCGATTATTTCCATGCATTGAGCCACTGAAGGTCGAGGACAAGTATTGGTAATTTTTAATTTCCTGACCTCCGTCAGAAAAATCTTCATAGACAGTCTATTACGGTTCCTAGGAAAGTTACCCTTGTGTTTGGAACTAAGGAACTTTTTTCTAAATTTACCTTCCAGCCGTGGGATCTTAGGAAGGATATCAACAAGTCCGTGTGTGATCTTGCTAGCTGAAAGGATGGCGCCTGAACTAGAATGTCATCCAGATAAGGCGCCACTGCAATGCCTTTTGATCGAAGTACCGCCAACAGAGATCCCAGAACCTTTGTGAAGATTCTGGGGGCTGTGGCAAGACCGAAAGGAAGAGAAGACTTAAGAACTTGTGATGATCCCTGTGAATGGGACCATGTAGATACGCGTCCTTTAAATCCACTGTTGTCATAAATTAACACTCCTGGATCAATGGAATGAACCGTTTCAATCTTGAAAGACGGTACCCTGAGAAACTTGTTTAGACTCTTGAGGTCTAGAATTGGTCTGAAGGTTCCCTCTTTTTTGGGAACCACAAACAGATTGGAATAAAACCCCAGTCCCTGTTCCTGAATTGGAACGGGAACAATCACTCCCAGAGCGGAGAGGTCTCCTACACAGTGTAAGAACGCCTCTCTCTCTTTGTCTGGTCTGCAGATAATCTTGAAAGTAGAAATCTGCCTCTGGGAGGAAAAACCTTGAACTCCAGTTTGTATCCGAGACACTATTTTTTATTACCCAAGGATCCTGGAACTCCCGAACCCAGGCTTGAACGAAAAAGGAAAGTCTGCCCCCTACCAGATCCGGTCCCGGATCGGGGGAATGCCTTTCATGCCGTCTTGGAATCACTAACGGGCTTCTTGGACTGTTTTCCTTTGTTCCAAGACTGGCTGGGTCTCCATGTAGGTTTAGACTGTTCCTGCGTAGAGGAGGAAGAGGAAGAGTTTCCATTGAAATATCAAAAGGAACGTAAATTGCCTTTTCTTCCTTTTTGTTTATTTCTCTTATCTTGCGAGAGAAGATGACCCTTACCTCCCGTGATATCAGAAATAATCTCCTTCAGATCAGGTCCGAACAAAGTCTTCCCCTTGTAAGGAATAGCTAGAAGTTTAGACTTGGATGATACATCCGCAGACCAAGGTTTTAACCATAAAGCTCTGCGGGCTAAAATAGAGAAACTCAATATCTTCGTTCCCAATTTGATAACTTGAAGGGAAGCATCCGAAATAAAGGCATTAGCTAGCTTAAGAGCTTTTATCCTATTTTGGATCTCATCCAAGGAAGTCCAGTCCTGAGGGCCTCAGACAGCGCATCAAACCAATATGCCGCTGCACTAGTGACGGTGGCAATGCACACAGCCGGTTGCCACTGCAGACACTGGTGTACATAAATCTTCTTGATTAACCCCTCTAACTTCTTATCCATTGGGTCTTTGAAAGCACAACTATCCTCTATGGGAATAGTAGTTCTTTTAACTAAGGTAGAGACGGCTCCTTCTACCTTAGAAACAGTTTGCCAAGCCTCCTTAACAGAATCAGCTATTGGAAACTTTTTCTTTAAGTGAGAAAAAGGAATGTCTCTCCCACTCCTTAGCAATGATTTCAGTAGCTCTTTTAGGGACTGAAAATACATCTGTATAGGAAGGAACTTCAAAATATCTGTCGTTTACTAGACTTCTGAGGGACAACCACCATTGTGGAGTCACTATCGTCCAAGGTAACCAAAACCTCCCTGAGTAACAGACTAATCAAGTTTAAATCTGAAAGATACCACCTCAGAGTCGGTCAGAGGTAATAAACCCTCTGAATCTGAAATTTCTCCTTCAGAAACTACTGCAGTACCCTCCTCTTCGTGTTGCTGGGAGGATACTTCTGAAACTGCAACAATTGCAAAGAGAATGACTGGGGTGGGAGGGAAGGGATGAGCTATTTAACAGCTCTGCAGTGGTGCTCTTTGCCTCCTCCTGCTGACCAGGAGATGAATATCCCATTAGTAATTAAGATGATCCGTGGACTCATCGTGTCTTAAAAAAGAAAGTAAATATTCCCACAGATATATAAGTAATGATGCAGATGGACAGAAATATATAATATATTATATATACATACACACACATATACATACACAAACATTTTCAATATAAAGCTTATTTAGTCCCCTCTTTCTTTTCATGGGTAGCGACTGCTGTTACACCGCCAGCGGCTGCAAGTAAACAATGGTTAATGGGATGACAAGGTGCATATTCTGGTATTTTCTGAGCTGCAGCAGATATCAGCAGGGTGCTGCTATTTAGGGCAGTTGAAAACGGTTACTGGATTGTTATCTTGCCCTAAAGCGTGTGAGATCTAGCGCTATACAAATAATAATGACAGAAGATAAACTTTACTAGAAAGTGGAATCTCTGGCCATGGGTGTGGGGGATAAATGGACATATACTGTGGGCCATTAAATCGCCGCATGTGGTACGACCGCTCCTTAGTTTGATTGATTGCTACCAGGTCCTCCAAGAAACCGCTTCATGTAAGGGATGTAGCTAAGAACTACTGGGTAAATGATGGATATATTTGGTTTTGCTGGAGACCAACTACAAGAAAATGATAAAGTTTCCCCCTTCTGCTGCTTTAATTGGTTTGTTTCCACTAGATCTGTAACTAGTAAATGGCCTCGAGTTATAAACACAATAAGATACTTTACAATACAGTAGTTTGGTTTATAGCGGCAGCATCAGATCATCACCCATAGCAGTAACATAACCCCGCAGCACTGAGTATCAGCTCTATGCAGTTAGAACAATGAAAGTGTCCACAGCTCTCCAATGCTTGAAAGTATCTTTATTTAGAACAAAGTAGCAACGTTTCGAGGCTAATGCCTCTTAATCATGCATAGGCTAATACTAACTTAACACACCTTATATACCTGTTGGTTTTGGCGCCACAAGGCCCACAACCTATAAAAATAGTGACACCTACTGGTGTTCATATACATTACATTAAAAAGTTATTATATACAATTATATATACATGCTTAATGACATTTTATATTTTACTGATGGAACATGTAAAGATTATATTTCATTTAAATTTGGAAAAAATCCCAAGAAAAATCTTAAACAATTTAAATTTCACACATGTTCTAATGAACAAATGATGTAAATCTTTTATTTGATGATAGCAAGGAAATGTATAACTTCAGGTGAATACTTCCCATGTACTTTCCAAAATAAGACTATGATAAAAGTTTAATTCTTGTTTTATCATGTATGATTTATTTTATTTAATTTTATTGGATAGGGACTACAAGGGTCATTAATGATATTACAAAATAAAATTATTTCTACTATTAGTTGGACCTATATTAGACTTGTATTAGAGGTAAACTGACAGATCTAATTCTCTGTTTAGGCCTCTAGGTACCAATGTTTCTAGCTTATGAATCCACCAGGATTCTTTTTGTTTTAATAAAATTTCCCTGTCTTGTCCATTTCTCTGAGATTTTATCTGATCAATCACTTGCCATCTCATTTGGCTGATGTTATGTCCTTTCTCTATAAAGTGGCTAGATACAGGGGCCTCTTTATTTTTACAGCGTATATTGGAGCGATGTTGGCTCATCCTATCTTTTACCTTCCGGGTGGTCTCACCCAAGTAAACCAAAGAACATGGACACTTGATTAAATATACAACGTGGGTAGTATCACACGAATAAAAACCTTTAATATCATATCTGGTACCATTATGGGGATGATGGAAAAATTTGCCTTTAATTATGGAACTACAGCTCATGCAATTTAAGCATGGGTATGTACCGTAATTTTTGCTGCCTATATGGGTTTGTATACTGCCTCTACTTGGACCAACATCCGATTTTACCAAATGATCTCTCAAGTTTTTTACACGTCTATGGGCCATTAAGGGAGGATTTTTAAAGATAGGTATTTTGTCATTACAGTCACTAAGTATATGCCAATGTTTTCTTATACTTTTAGTGATTTCCTTACTATAGTGACTGTACTGAGAAATAAAGACCATCCTGTTCTCTTTTTAACAGTATTGCTTTTATTATGGAACTTTAATACCTCATGCTTTTTTTCTTCAATTAGTTTGGCTGGGTAGCCTCTTTCAATGAATTTGTGTGCCATTTCATCTATACGTTGGTTACATTTCTGGGTGTTACTAACTATTCTTTTTACACGTAGTAGCTGGCTCTTGGGGGGAGATTCTACCAAAGGTCTTGGGTGAAAGCTGTCAAATCTGAGTAAGGTGTTCTTATCAGTATTTTTGATGTACAAATCAAATTCTAATATAGGTCCAACTAATAGTAGAAATAATTTTATTTTGTAATATCATTAATGACCCTTGTAGTCCCTATCCAATAAAATTAAATAAATCATACATGATAAAACAAGAATTAAACTTTTATCATAGTCTTATTTTGGAAAGTATTCACCTGAAGTTATACATTTCCTTGCTATCATCAAATAAAAGATTTACATCATTTGTTCATTAGAACATGTGTGAAATTTAAATGAAATATAATCTTTACATGTTCCATCAGTAAAATATAAAATGTCATTAAGCATGTATATATAATTGTATATAATAACTTTTTAATGTAATGTATATGAACACCAGTAGGTGTCACTATTTTTATAGGTTGTGGGCCCTGTGGCGCCAATAAGGTGTGTTAAGTTAGTATTAGCCTATGCATGATTAAGAGGCATTAGCCTCGAAACGTTGCTACTTTGTTCTAAATAAAGATACTTTCAAGCATTGGAGAGCTGTGGACACTTTCATTGTTCTACATTTATGTGGTGAAGTGGCAGTTCACCTGTCTGCACGAGCACTCCTATCCTTTGGTGCTGTTCCACATTGAGGTACAAATAAATAAAACCACAGGAGTTGTCCTGCTGCTCCATACCTCAGCCTCACGTTAGCCCCAATGTACGATTCATATGGTTTCTCCACTTGCATGAACTCAAAGTCATAGTTTCTGGTCTGCGTCAACTCTCCGGGTAATGCCAGCTCTTTTACAAGGTTAACAAACTCATGTGTGTTGCTTTTGTCATTAAAAAGCTCTGGAAGAGAAGAAGAAATGCATTTGTGATTTTACACAGTAAAAATAAACCTAACACCCAGGGCAATAGCCACAGACACAGCGCGGGTCTTATGTATAAAGCCAATGCATATGTAGCTGAATACCTTGTATGAGTGTCTGGCCCCACACGCATGCATGGGGGGTGGTCTCCCCATACATGCATTATGTGATGCTATCAATGTTGGTCATGTAAAGATGGTTTACAGCAACGTATACAATTTATTGTGAGCAAAACAAATCTGGAACCATTTACCAGGCCTGTAAATGAAATAACTGCTAATGTGGCCCTGATCTGATAATGTTGGAAAGCCCTGGTGTCATAACAGGCACTTGGCTAGTAGAGCGATTTCTGTTCCTGCTGCAATAAAGCGTACTGTACCTTTAAGGAGGCCTAGAAGATCAATTAGGCCCTGTGTTTTTAGCACGTGGTCGCTTGTGTATTGAGTCATTACCTCTTACTCTGGCAATTACTGTTTGGATATTCTGGTTTGACTTCTGCTCCCACTGACTAAGCTTCTGTTTAACCCTTTGTTTCGGACTGACTTGGTTTATGACTTTAGTTTGTTTCTGGACTTTGCATTTTGTTAATTATTTTGCGCTGCTTTTCCCTGTGAGGCCTTGACCAGAACTGACATATTACCTTAACCCTGGATTCCTCTGCTATAAGAAGATCTGCATTTAAGTAACTTAGCGAGATGATAGAGATGGAGATGATAGAGATAGAGATGATAGAAGAGATAGAGATTTTTATAGTTCCTTCCTAAGATAGGGAGAGTCCACAGCTTCATTCCTTACTGTTGGGAAATACAACACCTGGCTACCAGGAGGAGGCAAAGACACCACAGCCAAAAGGCTTAAATATCCCTCCTAAGCAATCAGCGTTGACAAGTTTCACTGCCTGTTTTCTCTCACGGTGGGGGAATAAATGAGCAAAAAAAGAGGCAGCTGCAGCGGTTCCTGTGAAGCATCTGATTGGTGCTACTACTGCTGTATCTATCAGTCTGCAAAAACAAACCCAGCACCTACTTCAAAAAACGGTTTGGTAATCGAATACGGAATATTGGATTAAGGAGTGTTTTCTTGGGAGAAAAAGCACAGCTGGGTCGTCCTGGTCTCTGGAAACACAGACCGTACCATCCTCCACATTGTGCGTATAACTTACCTCATAGGATTGAGGTTAAGTCTGGTGAGTACCCATTTGCTAGCCACACTTAAGGACAAGCCCACACACCCACAAACAAGAGATATATACAAATTGAACTTTAATCTGGAATAAATATCGCACTAACTCTGTACGAACCCTTCACCTGCTGGGGCTCTTATTTATTTGTCCCTGTTAACAATACCATCCCTTTTCCGGAGCTCTTTTGACATTTAGTATTAACATATTTTGTATACTTGTGTGTATATGAACTATCTGTATTTCTTGTATTCCTTGCACCTAATGCATTTTTTATTTTAATGATATAATTGCATATTATATACATTAATTTGTCATTTATACTCAACATATAGTGGTTCCTATTACTGAAGTTTTTTTTATCTGGCAGGCAATTTTACACTTATTTTTTTATCATCACTAGCGACATGGTGCCTATTTAGAGCAGTTGCTGTTAAGATGACTGCAGCTTTTACTGTATCTTTGCACTAACCTTGTTTTATCATTATATGTTAGAAGTGCTGCAGCTTTAAGCTCAGCTCACCACACCCTCTGGGTGTGTCTGGGTCTCTGTGACATCATCAGAAGCTATGTTAGTTTTACTGATGATCCTGTAGAGAATAAGCCATGTGGTTGTAGCTAAATAAAAGTTATCTAAAGTTCCTGCTGCAGAGTCTTCATGATATGTGCAAGAGACATCAGACACAAGGTAACAGCACACAACTGAATGTTCTAATCCTGACTACACAGAGAACATAACAGCTGGCGACCAGGATCTGTGGTCTGACCCTATAATGGCACTTATTGGCACCTTACCTGTCTTTGTACCAGACACAGACAGATAACACACATATAATGGCACTTATTGGCACCTTACCTGTCTTTGCACCAGACACAGACAGATAACACACATATAATGACACTTATTGGCACCTTACCTGTGTTTGCACCAGACACAGACAAATAACACACACATAATGGCACTTATTGGCACCTTACCTGTCTTTGTACCAGACACAGACAGATAACACACATATAATGGCACTTATTGGCACCTTACCTGTCTTTGTACCAGACACAGACATATGGGACACATATAATGGCACTTATTGGCACCTTACCTGTGTTTGCAGCAGACACAGACAGATAACACACATATAATGGCACTTATTGGCACCTTACCTGTGTTTGCAGCAGGCACAGACAGATAACACACATATAATGGCACTTATTGGCACCTTACCTGTGTTTGTACCAGACACAGACAGATAACACACATATAATGGCACTTATTGGCACCTTACCTGTGTTTGTACCAGACACAGACAGATGACACACGTATAATGGCACTTATTGGCACCTTACCTGTGTTTGTACCAGACACAGACAGATAACACACATATAATGGCACTTATTGGCACCTTACCTGTGTTTGTACCAGACACAGACAGATAACACACATATAATGGCACTTATTGGCACCTTACCTGTGTTTGCACCAGACACAGACAGATAACACACATATAATGGCACTTATTGGCACCTTACCTGTGTTTGCACCAGACACAGACAGATAACACACATATAATGGCACTTATTGGCACCTTACCTGTGTTTGTACCAGACACAGACAGATAACACACATATAATGGCACTTATTGGCACCTTACCTGTGTTTGCAGCAGACACAGACAGATAACACACATATAATGGCACTTATTGGCACCTTACCTGTGTTTGCACCAGACACAGACAGATAACACACATATAATGGCACTTATTGGCACCTTACCTGTGTTTGCATCAGACACAGACAGATAACACACATATAATGACACTTATTGGCACATATCTGTGTTTGCACCAGACACAAACAGATAACACACATATAATGGCACTTATTGGCACCTTACCTGTCTTTGTACCAGACACAGACAGATAACACACATATAATGGCACTTATTGGCACCTTACTTGTGTTTGCATCAGACACAGACAGATAACACACATATAATGGCACTTATTGGCACCTTACCTGTGTTTGCACCAGACACAAACAGATAACACACATATAATGGCACTTATTGGCACCTTACCTGTGTTTGCATCAGACACAGACAGATAACACACATATAATGGCACTTATTGGCACCTTACTTGTGTTTGCACCAGACACTGACAGATAACACACATATAATGGCACTTATTGGCACCTTACCTGTGTTTGCACCAGACACAGACAGATAACACACATATAATGGCACTTATTGGCACCTTACCTGTGTTTGCACCAGACACAGACAGATAACACACATATAATGGCACTCATTGGCACCTTACCTGTGTTTGCACCAGGCACAGACAGATAACATACATATAATGGCACTTATTGGCACCTTATCTGTGTTTGCAGCAGACACAGACAGATAGCACACATATAATGACACTTATTGGCACCTTACCTGTGTTTGCACCAGGCACAGACAGATAACACACATATAATGGCACTTATTGGCACATTACCTGTGTTTGCACCAGACACAGACAGATGGGACACATATAATGGCACTTATTGGCACCTTACCTGTGTTTGCACCAGACACAGACAGATGGGACACATATAATGGCACTTATTGGCACCTTACCTGTGTTTGCACCAGACACTGACAGATAACATACATATAATGGCACTTATTGGCACCTTACCTGTTTTTGCACCAGACACAGACAGATAACACACATATAATGGCTCTCATTGGCACCTTACCTGTGTTTGCACCAGACACAGACAGATAACACACGTATAATGGCACTTATTAGCACCTTACCCGTGTTTGCACCAGACACAGACAGATAACACACATATAATGGCACTTATTGGCACCTTACCTGTGTTTGCACCAGACACAGACAGATAACACACATATAATGGCACTTATTGGCACCTTACCTGTGTTTGTACCAGACACAGACAGATAACACACATATAATGGCACTTATTGGCACCTTACCTGTGTTTGCAGCAGACACAGACAGATAACACACATATAATGGCACTTATTGGCACCTTACCTGTGTTTGCAGCAGACACAGACAGATAACACACATATAATGGCACTTATTGGCACCTTACCTGTGTTTGCATCAGACACAGACAGATAACACACATATAATGGCACTTATTGGCACCTTACCTGTGTTTGTACCAGACACAGACAGATAACACACATATAATGGCACTTATTGGCACCTTACCTATGTTTGCACCAGACACAGACAGATAACACACATATAATGGCACTTATTGGCACCTTACCTGTGTTTGCACCAGACACAGACAGATAACACACATATAATGGCACTTATTGGCACCTTACCTGTGTTTGCACCAGACACTGACAGATAACACACATATAATGGCACTTATTGGCACCTTACCTGTGTTTGCATCAGACACAGACAGATAACACACATATAATGGCACTTATTGGCACCTTACCTGTGTTTGCACCAGACACAGACAGATAACACACATATAATGGCACTTATTGGCACCTTACCTGTGTTTGCAGCAGACACAGGCAGATGGGACACATGGGTTGAACAGTTTGAGCTATATTGTACAGCAAATAACATAGGAGTTGATAAACAAGTGGCTGTGTTTCTGACAACTATAGGCTCAGCAGCTTACACTACATTAAGGGACATTCTCTCACCAGATAAACCTAATGCTAAACCTCTGTCTGACCTGATCTGCCTGTTATCTGACCACTACCTACCTAAGCCTCTGGAGATATCAGAACGCTTTAAGTTTTACACACGCAAGCAATTGCAGCATGAGGACATTAAACTTATGTGATCAGTTTAAAGAAACTAGCAAGTAGCTGCAGATTTGGGGATTATTTAAACACTGCTTTACGTGATATGTTTGTTATTGGACTCATGGACTGTACAGTACAAAAGAGACTATTAGCAGAGGATGAGTTAACACTAAAGCGTGCTATAGAGATAGCTACAGTCATGGAACTTGCTACTAAAGATGCACAAATGCTCCAGGCCCCCGCACAGGCAGTTTGTGATAAGGAAATAGATGTTTTTCATACAAGTATGCACCTTAATAAACAGTATCCAGCTAGACAAGGGTCACAGACAGCCTGTTACAGATGTGGTGACACAAATCACACAGCAAATGCCTGCAGGTTTAGGAACAGCACCTGCTATGGGTGTGGGAAGATTGGTCATACAAAGAGAGTGTGCAGAAGTTCCTTAGACAGAGATAAAAGTAAGAAAGGCAGCAAGTCACGTGCAGCTTTTCATGTGCAAGTAGATACACCACACACTGATTCAGAGGAAGACAAACCATTATACACATTATAGATCTACAGCTTTACCACACACAGATTCAGAGGAAGACAAACCATTATACACATTACAGATCTACAGCTTTACCGCACACTGATACAGAGGAAGACAAACCATTATACACATTACAGATCTACAGCTTTACCACACACAGATACAGAGGAAGACAAACCATTATACACATTACAGATCTACAACTTTACCACACACTGATTCAGAGGAAGACAAACCATTATACACATTACAGATCTACAGCTTTACCACACACAGATACAGAGGAAGACAAACCATTATACACATTACAGATCTACAGCTTTATCACACACAGATTCAGAGGAAGAAAAACCATTATACACATTACAGATCTACAGCTTTACCACACACAGATTCAGAGGAAGACAAACCATTATACACATTACACATCTACAGCTTTACCACACACAGATTCAGAGGAAGACAAACCATTATACACATTACAGATCTACAGCTTTACTACACACAGATTCACAGGAAGACAAACCATTATACACATTACAGATCTACAGCTTTACCACACACAGATTCACAGGAAGACAAACCATTATACACATTACAGATCTACAGCTTTACTACACACAGATTCACAGGAAGACAAACCATTATACACATTACAGATCTACAGCTTTACTACACACAGATTCACAGGAAGACAAACCATTATACACATTACAGATCTACAGCTTTACCACACACAGATTCACAGGAAGACAAACCATTATACACATTACAGATCTACAGCTTTACTACACACAGATTCACAGGAAGACAAACCATTATACACATTACAGATCTACAGCTTTACTACACACAGATTCACAGGAAGACAAACCATTATACACATTACAGATCTACAGCTTTACCACACCCGGACTGACAGAAAGACAAACCATTATACACATTACAGATCTACAGCTTTACTACACACAGATACAGAGGAAGACAAACCATTATACACATTACAGATCTACAGCTTTACCACACACAGATTCAGAGGAAGACAAACCATTATACACATTACAGATCTACAGCTTTACCACACACAGATACAGAGGAAGACAAACCATTATACACATTACAGATATACAGCTTTACCACACACAGATACAGAGGAAGACAAACCATTATACACATTACACATCTACAGCTTTACCACACACTGATACAGAGGAAGACAAACCATTATACACATTACACATCTACAGCTTTACCACACACTGATACAGAGGAAGACAAACCATTATACACATTACACATCTACAGCTTTACCACACACAGATTCAGAGGAAGACAAACCATTATACACATTACAGATCTACAGCTTTACCACACACAGATTCAGAGGAAGACAAACCATTATACACATTACACATCTACAGCTTTACCACACACAGATTCAGAGGAAGACAAACCATTATACACATTACAGATCTACAGCTTTACCACACACAGATTCAGAGGAAGACAAACCATTATACACATTACAGATCTACAACTTTACCACACACTGATTCAGAGGAAGACAAACCATTATACACATTACAGATCTACAGCCTTACCTCACACAGATACAGAGGAAGACAAACCATTATACACATTACAGATCTACAGCCTTACCTCACACAGATACAGAGGAAGACAAACCATTATACACATTGCAGATCTACAGCTTTACCACACACAGATTCAGAGGAAGACAAACCATTATACACATTACAGATCTACAGCTTTACCACACACAGATACAGAGGAAGACAAACCATTATACACATTACAGATCTACAGCTTTACCACACACTGATTCACAGGAAGACAAACCATTATACACATTACACATCTACAGCTTTACCACACACTGATACAGAGGAAGACAAACCATTATACACATTACAGATCTACAGCTTTACCACACACAGATACAGAGGAAGACAAACCATTATACACATTACACATCTACAGCTTTACCACACACAGATTCAGAGGAAGACAAACCATTATACACATTACAGATCTACAGCTTTACCTCACACAGATACAGAGGAAGACAAACCATTATACACATTACAGATCTACAGCTTTACCACACACAGATTCAGAAGAAGAAAAACCATTATACACATTACACATCTACAGCTTTACCACACACAGATTCAGAGGAAGACAAACCATTATACACATTACAGATCTACAGCTTTACCACACACAGATTCAGAGGAAGACAAACCATTATACACATTACAGATCTACAGCTTTACCACACACAGATTCAGAGGAAGACAAACCATTATACACATTACAGAGCTACAGCTTTACCACACACAGATTCAGAGGAAGACAAACCATTATACACATTACAGATCTACAGCTTTACCACACACAGATTCAGAGGAAGACAAACCATTATACACATTACAGATCTACAGCCTTACCTCACACAGATTCACAGGAAGACAAACCATTATACACATTACAGATCTACAGCTTTACCACACACAGATTCACAGGAAGACAAACCATTATACACATTACAGATCTACAGCTTTACCACACACTGATTCACAGGAAGACAAACCATTATACACATTACACATCTACAGCTTTACCACACACTGATTCAGAGGAAGACAAACCATTATACACATTACAGATCTACAGCTTTACCACACACAGATACAGAGGAAGACAAACCATTATACACATTACAGATCTACAGCTTTACCACACACAGATTCAGAGGAAGACAAACCATTATACACATTACAGATCTACAGCTTTACCACACACAGATTCAGAGGAAGACAAACCATTATACACATTACAGATCTACAGCTTTACCACACACAGATTCAGAGGAAGACAAACCATTATACACATTACAGATCTACAGCTTTACCAGACAGAGATTCAGAGGAAGACAAACCATTATACACATTACAGATCTACAGCTTTACCACACACAGATACAGAGGAAGACAAACCATTATACACATTACAGATCTACAGCTTTACCTCACACAGATACAGAGGAAGACAAACCATTATACACATTACAGATCTACAGCTTTACCACACACAGATTCAGAAGAAGACAAACCATTATACACATTACACATCTACAGCTTTACCACACACAGATTCAGAGGAAGACAAACCATTATACACATTACAGATCTACAGCCTTACCACACACTGATTCACAGGAAGACAAACCATTATACACATTAAAGATCTACACCTTTACCACACACAGATTCAGAGGAAGACAAACCATTATACACATAACAGATCTACAGCGTTACCACACACAGATTCAGAGGAAGACAAACCATTATACACATTACAGATCTACAGCTTTACTACACACAGATTCAGAGGAAGACAAACCATTATACACATTACAGATATACAGCTTTACCACACACAGATTCAGAGGAAGACAAACCATTATACACATTACACATCTACAGCTTTACCACACACAGATTCAGAGGAAGACAAACCATTATACACATTACAGATATACAGCTTTACCACACACAGATTCAGAGGAAGACAAACCATTATACACATTACAGATCTACAGCTTTACCACACACAGATACAGAGGAAGACAAACCATTATACACATTACAGATCTACAGCTTTACCACACACAGATTCAGAGGAAGACAAACCATTATACACATTACACATCTACAGCTTTATCACACACAGATACAGAGGAAGAAAAACCATTATACACATTACAGATCTACAGCCTTGAAAATAAAATTCCAGAACTGCAAGCAAAGGTGAATTTAGATGGTAAACCTCTCATTATGGAAGTTGATACAGGAGCAGCAGTCTCTCTTATCACAGCTGCCGATTGGAACCGCCTGGGACTAAGGCAACCAATTGTTCCAACAGCTGTCACCATGCAAACATATTCACATGAAATAATAAAGCCTATTGGGGGTGTATCACCTACAGTGACATTTAATGGTATAACTAAAAAACAGAATTTATGCATACCTGATAAATTACTTTCTCTTACGGTGTATCCAGTCCACGGATTCATCCTTACTTGTGGGATATTCTCATTCCCTACAGGAAAGTGGCAAAGAGCACACAGCAGAGCTGTCCATATAGCTCCCCCTCAGGCTCCGCCCCCCAGTCATTCGACCGACGGTTAGGAGAAAAAGGAGAAACTATAGGGTGCAGTGGTGACTGTAGTTTTACAAAAATAAATTTGAACCTGACTTAATTGCCAGGGCGGGCCGTGGACTGGATACACCGTAAGAGAAAGTAATTTATCAGGTAAGCATAAATTCTGTTTTCTCTTACATGGTGTATCCAGTCCACGGATTCATCCTTCAAGTCAGGTAACCTAAACGGATGGCACCACTGCTTGCAAAACCTTTCTCCCAAAAATAGCCTCCGAAGAAGCAAAAGTATCGAAATTGTAAAATTTGGCAAATGTATTCAGTGAAGACCAAGTCGCTGCCTTACAAATCTGTTCTACAGAAGCCTCATTCTTGAAAGCCCATGTGGAAGCCACCGCTCTGGTGGAATGAGCTGTAATTCGTTCAAAAGGCTGCTGACCAGCAGTCTCATAAGCCAATCGGATGATGCTTTTCAGCTAGAAGGAAAGAGAGGTAGCAGTCGCTTTCTGACCTCTCCTCTTACCAGAATAGACAACAAACAAGGAAGATGTTTGTCTGAAATCTTTAGTTGCTTGTAAATAGAATTTCAAAGCACGAACCACATCAAGATTGTGCAATAATCGTTCCTTCTTAGAAACTGGATTAGGACACAGAGAAGGAACAATAATTTCCTGGTTAATATTCTTATTAGAAACAACTTTCGGAAGAAAACCAGGTTTGGTACGCAAAACAACCTTATCTGCATGGAACACCAGATAGGGTGAATTACACTGCAAAGCAGACAATTCAGAAACTCTTCGAGCAGAAGAAATAGCTACCAAAAACAAAACCTTCCAATATAATAACTTAATATCTATGGAATGTAAAGGTTCAAACGGAACCCCTTGAAGAACTGAAAGAACTAAATTAAGACTCCATGGAGGAGCCACAGGTTTATAGACAGGCTTGATTCTCACTAAAAAAATACAATTGCATAACGCAATTGAAAAGAATGTACTTACATAGCACTCAACAGCATATATTGGGAACTAGCTAGGTACCATAGGTGAAAAAAGCCTGTAAAAGGCAAATTTAAAACTTAACTTTTATTTACTTCTTATAAAAAACAAAATAGTTAAAAATATCAGCAAGTGTGACCCGGAACGAAGGTGATTTCAAGGGAGTGAAAAAGGATTCCCCCCTAAACCTAATGTATTTAATATTGGTGCCCCTGTATGGTCTCCTGGGGTAATGCCCTTAATAAAAAAGGGGAAGAAAAATAGTACAAATGTACCTCTAGATTAAGTGGGTAAAGGTGAGAGTTAATTTTGTTATGAGAATACCCCTGCTATCACTCTCTGTCTGAGTCAGGGGTTCTCCACCGTACAGTTACACCTTCCAGATTAGATTATGAGGTATAGTTGTCTATAGGAGATGTGAGCTAGCCCCAAATAAGATGATATTGAATTTTCTAATGAATACCCAGATAGGTAGGGTACTCCTATTGTTTGTTATTCAGTGTTTGCTAGTGGGATTCAGCATCTAATATCTTCTTGTTTGTCTTATCTACAATAGTTCACTAGTCTTATTTGACTTATTATTGAGATGGTACTAGGAATACCATTATCAAAACTACCTAATTGTCTCAGTTTCTTCAATTTATAAGACACTTATAGGAATATTTACCACTGCGAGGTGGATAAGGCTGATATGGTTAGGCCTAAGTGGTAATATGGAGTTTTTGGCTTGTCAGAGTTTCCCTTGTGGATGGGAGACAATATTAATAGCCTCTTCTATAAATGTTCCAGTATGTAAACGGATAAATCCCCTACAGAATTACACAAGCTGTGTCCCCAAAATTCTATTATTTTAATGTTACCTATTGTGATATAATAGTGTAGAGGAGTGCTTGGTGTAACATACTGGGTGGAGTAGGACTTTTTGAGACACTAGCACATTAACCATATGCCAATCTCAGTTGGTTTATTTTCATCCAATAGCGGTATTATTGCCGGAGGAACTGTTTATTAATGGACACCGCTATTGCAATGTAACCCGTATTGCCCTAGTTTGAGTCTAATAAATTGTCTATATTAAGTAACTTAGCGACAATAAAAACGAAACCCAGATTGCTTCATATACTGATTTTCCCAGCTGTATTAGACAGATATCTTGCACTGTAAGGTCGTGCCGGGATTTAAGCCAATATTACAGTTGAAGTGACTGTGTTATCAGTACTGTGACTCGCACAGCAGCATAGCCGGGGAGAGAATTACTTTTAAGTCTTTATCGTTTGATAGTTCTAAATCACTCCCCAAACTTCTGCTTTATCGGTTACACACTGTTTGTGGCTAATAGTGCAGGTATCTGGTATATATAGGAGGGAAATATTCACCCCTCTTCTAAGGATAGAATTTACAATGAAAGCATATCCCTATGCGGACAAGTACAATCCGGTTCCTGCTGGTATACAGGTAGCGGTTACAGATCCTGGCTCTGAGCTTAAATTAAATTCTGTCTCCGGTAATTAAATTGTTTATACTACCGCTAACAATTTGTAGTTGTAGGCAAGTTAGGTAAGGTAAACTTCTGGGTATTTCTTAAGCGTAAAGATATTTCAATCAGGCACTCTCACAAACATACAGGTTTAAATTAAATTCTAATAATCCATTCGTTCAACAAGTCACACTGCTGTTTAGTTTAAAAAGGGAGAAATAGTCTCCTGTGGCCCTGACATGTTTCGCCTAAACGGCTTTGTCAAAGGTTTAATGATATCAATTCAGCAGCGACAGACAAAATACCATTTTGGATCCGCTACATAGACGACATTCTGTTTATGTGGGAGGGGAGCAGGGAAGAACTAGAAATTTTCCTTCAGAATCTCAACCAGAATGACTTAAACATAAAATTGACCTATACAATGAGTCAATCTGAGATAAATTTTTTAGATCTTAATATATTCAAAGATCAAGAAGGACGAATACAAACCAACCTCTACAGAAAAGAAACGGCAACTAACAGTATTCTACACAGTAATAGCTCCCATGCCCCCGGAACAACAAAATCATTGCCTGTTGGCGAATTCCTAAGAATAAGGCGAAACTGTAGCAATCGACAACTCTTTAACGAACAAGCAGAACTACTTGAAAAAAGATTACTGGACAGAGGGTACAGTAAAAGGAACATCAAAAGAGCCAAAAACAGGGCAATCCGAACTATCAAACGATAAAGACTTAAAAGTAATTCTCTCCCCGGCTATGCTGCTGTGCGAGTCACAGTACTGATAACACAGTCACTTCAACTGTAATATTGGCTTAAATCCCGGCACGACCTTACAGTGCAAGATATCTGTCTAATTAATACAGCTGGGAAAATCAGTATATGAAGCAATCTGGGTTTCGTTTTTATTGTCGCTAAGTTACTTAATATAGACAATTTATTAGACTCAAACTAGGGCAATATGGGTTACATTGCAATAGCGGTGTCCATTAATAAACAGTTCCTCCGGCAATAATACCGCTATTGGATGAAAATAAACCAACTGAGATTGGCATATGGTTAATGTGCTAGTGTCTCAAAAAGTCCTACTCCACCCAGTATGTTACACCAAGCACTCCTCTACACTATTATATCACAATAGGTAACATTAAAATAATAGAATTTTGGGGACACAGCTTGTGTAATTCTGTAGGGGATTTATCCGTTTACATACTGGAACATTTATAGAAGAGGCTATTAATATTGTCTCCCATCCACAAGGGAAACTCTGACAAGCCAAAAACTCCATATTACCACTTAGGCCTAACCATATCAGCCTTATCCACCTCACAGTGGTAAATATTCCTATAAGTGTCTTATAAATTGAAGAAACTGAGACAATTAGGTAGTTTTGATAATGGTATTCCTAGTACCATCTCAATAATAAGTCAAATAAGACTAGTGAACTATTGTAGATAAGACAAACAAGAAGATATTAGATGCTGAATCCCACTAGCAAACACTGACTAACAAACAATAGGAGTACCCTACCTATCTGGGTATTCATTAGAAAATTCAATATCATCTTATTTGGGGCTAGCTCACATCTCCTATAGACAACTATACCTCATAATCTAATCTGGAAGGTGTAACTGTATGGTGGAGATCCCCTGACTCAGACAGAGAGTGATAGCAGGGGTATTCTCATAACAAAATTAACTCTCACCTTTACCCACTTAATCTAGAGGTACATTTGTACTATTTTTCTTCCCCTTTTTTATTAAGGGCATTACCCCAGGAGACCATACAGGGGCACCAATATTAAATACATTAGGTTTAGGGGGGAATCCTTTTTCACTCCCTTGAAATCACCTTCGATCCGGGTCACACTTGCTGATATTTTTAACTATTTTGTTTTTTATAAGAAGTAAATAAAAGTTAAGTTTTAAATTTGCCTTTTACGGGCTTTTTTCACCTATGGTACCTAGCTAGTTCCCAATATATGCTGTTGAGTGCTATGTAAGTACATTCTTTTCAATTGCGTTATGCAATTGTATTTTTCTGGTTGTTGTCTTCTAATGTACAGCACCTAAGTCCCTTAATATATACAGATTGTCTCCACTTATACAGTTAATACACACGAGACACCAAGAATATCAGGAACACAGCATTAGTAGTGCCGTCGTCTTCTCTTTTTCAAGTAAAAAATTGATTCTCACTAAAGCCTGTGCAAACGCCTGAACGTCTGGTACTGCTGCCAGACGCTTGTGAAACAGGATAGACAGAGCAGATATCTGTCCCTTTAAGGAACTAGCTGACAATCCTTTCTCCAATCCTTCTTGAAGAAAAGACAATATCCTGGGAATCCTTACTTTACTCCATGAGTAACCCTTGGATTCACACCAACAAAGATATTTCTGCCATATCTTATGGTAAATTTTCCTGGTGACAGGCTTTCTGGCCTGGATCAGAGTATCGATAACTGATTCAGAGAACCCACGCTTAGCTAGAATTAAGCGTTCAATCTCCAAGCAGTCAGTTGCAGAGAAACTAGATTTGGATGCTTGAATGGACCCTGTATTAGAAGATCCTGCCTCAATGGCAGCTTCCATGGTGGAACAGATGACATGTCCACTAGGTCTGCATACCAAGTCCTGCGTGGCCACGCAGGCGCTATCAGAATTACCGAAGCCTTCTCCTGTTTGATTCTGGCTACTAGCCGAGGGAGAAGAGGAAACGGTGGAAAAACATAAGCTAGAGTGAAGGACCAAGGTGCTACTAGAGCATCTATCAATGCCGCCTTGGGGTCCCTGGACCTGGATCCGTTAAGAGGAAGTTTGGTGTTCTGACGGGACGCCATCAGATCCAATTCCAGAATGCCCCATAGCTGGGTCAGCTGAGCAAAAACCTCCGGGTGGAGTTCCCACTCCCCCGAGTGAAAAGTCTGACGACTCAAAATCCGCCTCCCAATTGTCTACTCCTGGGATGTGAATTGCAGATAGATGGCAGGAGTGATCCTCCGCCCATTTGATGATCTTGGTTACTTCCTTCATCGCTAGGGAACTCTTTGTTCCTCCCTGATGATTGATGTACGCTACAGTCGTGATGTTGTCCGACTGAAATCTGATGAATTTGACCTCCGCTAGCTGAGGCCAAGCCTGGAACGTATTGAATATCGCTCTCAGTTCCAAAATGTTTATTGGGAGAAGAGATTCTTCCCGAGACCATAGGCCCTGAGCTTTCAGGGAGTCCCAGACTGCACCCCAGCCTAACAGACTGGCATCCACTCTGGTCTACGGATCACATTCCCTGAGACAGGTGACCCTGAGACAACCACCAGAGAAGAGAGTCTCTGGTTTTCTGGTCCATTTGTATTTGTGGATACAAATCTGCATAATCCCCATTCCACTGTTTGAGCATGCACAGTTGCAGTGGTTTGCACTGAGCCACAGAAGGCCGAGGAATGGAATGAAGAACTCGGCACGTAGTTAAAAGCTTTGACTTCCTGACCTCCGTCAGAAATATTTTCATTTCTACCGAGTCTATTAGTGTTCCCAGGAAGGGAACCCTTGTGAGCAGGGACAGAGAACTTTTTTCTACGTTCACCTTCCACCCGTGAGACCTTAGAAAGGCCAGAACAATGTCCGTATGAGCCTTGGCTCTGTGAAAAGACGACGCCTGTATTAAGATGTCGTCTAGGTAAGGTGCTACTGCAATGCCCCGCGGCCTTAGTACCGCTAGAAGGGACCCCAGCACCTTTGTGAAAATTCTTGGAGCGGTGGCCAATCCGAAAGGAAGGGCCACAAACTGGTAATGCGTGTCCAGAAAGGCGAACCTTAGGAAATGATGATGATCTTTGTGGATAGGAATATGTAGGTATGCATCCTTTAGATCCACGGTAGTCATATATTGACCTTCCTGGATCATCGGTAAGATTGTCCGAATGGTTTCCATTTTGAAAGATGGAACTCTGAGGAATTTGTTTAGAATTTTTAGATCCAGGATTGGCCTGAAAGTTCCTTCCTTTATGGGAACTACAAACAGGTTTGAGTAAAAGCCCAGTCCTTGTTCTGCAATTGGAACTGGGTGTATCACTCCCATCTTTAGAAGATCTTCTACACAGCATAAGAACGCCTGTTTCTTTGTCTGGTCTGAAGACAAACGAGACACGTGGAACCTTCCCCTTGGAGGAGAGTCCTTGAATTCTAGAAGATACCCCTGAGCAACAATTTCTAATGCCCAGGGATCTGAAACATCTCTTCCATGCACTGAGCCACTGACGGGCGTGGAATGAAATGAAGGACACGGCAAGCATTGAGAAGGTTTGATAACCTGGACTCCGTCAGGTAAATTTTCATCTCTACAGAATCTATAAGAGTCCCTAGAAAGGAAACTCTTGTGAGTGGTGATAGAGAACTCTTTTCCACGTTCACTTTCCACCCATGCGACCTCAGAAATGCCAGAACTATCTCTGTATGAGACTTGGCCATTTGAAAGCTTGACGCCTGTATCAGGATGTCGTCTAGATACGGAGCCACCGCTATGCCTCGCGGTCTTAGAACCGCCAGAAGTGAGCCCAGAACCTTTGTAAAGATTCTCGGGGCCGTAGCCAACCCGAAGGGAAGAGCTACAAACTGGTAATGCCTGTCTAGAAAAGCAAATCTTAGGTACCGATAGTGATCTTTGTGAATCGGTATATGAAGGTAGGCATCCTTTAAGTCTACCGTGGTCATGTATTGACCCTCTTGGATCATGGGTAGGATGGTTCGAATAGTTTCCATTTTGAATGATGGAACTCTTAGGAATTTGTTTAAGATTTTTAGGTCCAAGATTGGCCTGAAGGTTCCCTCTTTCTTGGGAACCACAAACAGATTTGAGTAAAACCCTTGCCCTTGTTCCGTCCGCGGAACTGGGTGGATCACCCCCATTACTAAGAGGTCTTGCACACAGCGTAGAAATGCCTCTCTCTTTATTTGGTTTGCTGATAACCTTGAAAGATGAAATCTCCCTTGTGGAGGAGATGCTTTGAAGTCCAGAAGATATCCCTGAGATATGATCTCCAACGCCCAGGGATCCTGGACATCTCTTGCCCAAGCCTGGGCGAAGAGAGAAAGTCTGCCCCCCACTAGATCCGTTTCCGGATAGGGGGCCCTCTCTTCATGCTGTCTTAGGGGCAGAAGTAGGCTTTCTGGCCTGCTTGCCCTTGTTCCAGGGCTGGTTAGTTTTCAAGCCCTGTCTGTAACGAGCAACAGGTCCTTCCTGTTTTGAAGCGGAGGAAGTTGATGTTGCTCCTGCCTTGAAGTTACGAAAGGCACGAAAATTAGACTGTTTGGCCTTTGATTTGGCCCTGTCCTGAGGAAGAGTATGACCCTTACCTCCAGTAATGTCAGCAATAATTTCTTTCAAGCCGGGCCCGAATAAGGTCTGCCCTTTGAAAGGAATATTAAGCAATTTAGATTTAGACGTCAAGTCAGCTGACCAGGATTTAAGCCATAGCGCCCTGCGCGCCTGGATGGCGAATCCGGAGTTCTTAGCCGTTAGTTTGGTTAAATGTACAACGGCATCAGAAAAAAATCCATTAGCTAGCTTAAGTGCTTTAAGCTTGGCCATAATCTCATCCAATGGAGCTGTGCGAATGGCCTCTTCCAGAGACTCAAACCAGAATGCTGCAGCAGCAGTGACAGGCGCAATGCATGCAAGGGGCTGTAAGATAAAACCTTGTTGAATAAACATTTTCTTAAGGTAACCTTCTAATTTTTTATCCATTGGATCCGAAAAAGCACAAATATCCTCCACCGGGATAGTGGTACGTTTAGCTAAAGTAGAAACTGCTCCCTCCACCTTAGGGACCGTCTGCCATAAGTCTCGTGTGGTGGCGTCTATTGGGAACATTTTTCTAAATATCGGAGGTGGGGAAAAGGGCACACCGGGTCTATCCCACTCCTTGCTAATAATTTCTGTAAGTCTTTTAGGTATAGGAAAAACGTCAGTACACACCGGTACCGCAAAGTATTTATCCAACCTACATACTTTTGGAATTGCAACCGTGTTACAATCATTCAGAGCCGCTAATACCTCCCCTAGCAATACGCGGAGGTTTTCAAGCTTAAATTTAAAATTAGAAATCTCTGAATCCGGTCTCCCTGGATCAGATCCGTCACCCACAGAATGAAGCTCTCCGTCCTCATGTTCTGCAAATTGTGACGCAGTATCAGACATGGCTCTCACATCATCAGCGCGCTCTGTCCTTAACCCAGAGCTATCGCGCTTGCCTCTTAATTCAGGCAATTTAGATAATACCTCTGTCATAACAGCAGCCATGTCTTGCAAAGTGATTTGTATGGGCCTCTCTGATGCACTTGGCGCCACAATATCACGCGCCTCCTGAGCGGGAGGCGAAGGTACTGACACGTGAGGAGAGTTAGTCGGCATAACTTCCCCCTCGTTGTCTGGTGATAATTTCTTTACAGATATAGATTGACTTTTATTCAAAGTGACATCAATACATTCAGTACACATATTTCTGTGGGGCTCCACATTGGCCTTTAAACATAGTGAACAAAGAGATTCATCTGTGTCAGACATGTTTAAACAGACTCGCAATGAGACTAGCAAGCTTGGAAAATCCTTTCAAAAAAGTTTACAAGCAATATAAAAAAACGCTACTGCGCCTTTAAGAAGCACAAAAAAACGTCACAGTTGAAATAACAATGAACCAAATCAGTTATAGCAACCAAATTTTCACAGTCAATGTATTAAGTTAGCAAAGTATTGCACCCACTAGCCAATGGATGATTAACCCCTTAATACCCAAAAACGGATAATCAATTTAACAATTAACGTTTTTATCACAGTCAAACACAGTCACAGGTCTGCTGTGACTGATTACCTCCCTCAAAATGACTTTGGAAGACCCCTGAGCTCTCTAGAGACGTCCTGGATCAAGGAAGAAGAAACAGGAAGACAAACTGAATTTTTACTGCGCAAAAAAGCGCTAAAAATAGGCTCCTCCCACTCCTATTACAACAGTGGGAAACCTCAGTTAACCGTTTCTATGTAGAAATAAACAGCCAAGTGGAAAATCATGCCCCAAAAGATTTATCACCAAAGTACCTCACAAAAAACGAATAACATGCCAGTCAAACGTTTTAAACATACACTTTAAAAGTTAGGTAGTGTTATTAATAAGCCTGCTACCAGTCGCTTCTACTGCAGTTAAGGCTTTTACAATACTTCAGTATTAACAGTATTTTCTTAGTCAAATTCCATTCCTTAGAAAATTACTTATTGTACATACATTCATCAGCCTGATACCAGTCGCTGCTGCATTTAAGGCTGTACTTACATTACATCGGTATCAGCAGTATTTTCTTAGTCAATTCCATTCCTTAGAAAAATAATTTACTGCACATACCTTGTTTGCAGGATTCCCCGCATGCTATTCACTTTCTGAAAGTTACCCCACTCCTCAGAATGTGCGAGAACAGCCAGTGGATCTTAGTTACTTCTGCTAAGATCATAGAAAAACGCAGATTCTTCTTCTAAATACTGCCTGAGAACAAACAGCACACTCCGGTGCCATTTAAAATAACAAACTTTTGATTGAAGAAATAAACTAAGTATAAAAAAAACACCACAGACCTCTCACAACGACCTATCTAGTTGAGTTGCAAGAGAATGACTGGATATGACATGTGAGGGGAGGAGCTATGTAGCAGCTCTGCTTGGGTGATCCTCTTGCAACTTCCTGTTGGGAAGGAGATATAATCCCATAAGTAATGGATGACCCGTGGACTGAATACACTTAACAAGAGAAAAGGGGATGTTAAGATGACTGCAGCTTTTACTGTATCTTTGCACTAACCTTGTTTTATCATGATATGTTAGAAGTGCTGCAGCTTTAAGCTCAGCTCACCACACCCTCTGGGTGTGTCTGGGTCTCTGTGACATCAGAAGCCATGTTAGTTTTACTGAGGAATCTGTAAGTGAATAAGCCATGTGGTTGTAGCTAAATAAAAGTTATCTAAAGTTCCTGCTGCAGAGTCTTCATGATATGTGCAAGAGACATCAGACACAAGGTAACAGCACACAACTGAATGTTCTAATCCTGACTACACAGAGAACATAAGTTACAAGTCCTGTTTTAATCTCCTAGACATCTCCTTTAGAGTCATATTTGTAGAAATACAGGTAATTTTCTTGGTTTACTTTACACTTCCAATTGACAACCATATCTTGCGCGCTATGAGCATTTCTTCTTGTTTTCTCATGTCAACCTCTCAGTGAGAGTATTGATGAAAGTTAGAGTCTGGAGATGAAGGGAAAGTTTTTCAGCAAAACCATCCAGACTACTGCTAACAGCTCCTAAGCAATCAGTGTTGACGAGTTTCACTGCCTGCTTTCTCTCACTCAAGTCCATGTCAGGAGCGCTGCTATAAGACTGTCACACTTGAGAGGCTGTGTTCTGTTCCACAGAATGGATACTGGAGGTAAGATTGTTTCAATTTTTACACATAAAACGCTATAATAGGGTCACAGTGTGGCTCCTTTATACATTGATAGGATCCAGGGTTAATATCCTCTGAAGGGGGTTTATTGAACAATTGGGGTTAATCAGTGTATTATTTACATGCTGCTTTGTGTGATTTTTTTCCTGGGCTGACTGTGTTTTTGGCTGGAACAAAACAGGTTTCACTTTTAAGTTTCACTTTCATTTTTCAAAGTGTTGCACAGCTCCTATTACTTGTTGTACTTGTAATAACAGGGGAAGTACTGTCTTGCACTCCACGTGACTGGGTGTGGTCTCTGTTCATTTCCTCCATTCCGGCAGAGACTTGAACCTGAGGAGCGTTTCCTCTGTTAACTGTCGGGGTCTAGGAGGTGGTGAGTGCCCCAGGCATTGGGAGTATAAATTTGTGTCCTTCTGTGGGTATAACCTGAGCTATGGAGGACTCTGACATGTTAGAAGGTACTCCTGTTCTAAATCATACCTGTTTATATTGTGAGGAGGCTGTGGTTTTCACGCCCACTCGATTATGTTCCACATGCCTTAACACCGTTATAAAGTCTAAGAAGGGAGACAAGCCTACTAAGGCTATTAGTCCCTCTAAACCAGAGCTTTCCAAACTTTTCATGTTGGTGACACACTTTTTAGACCTACATCATTTCGCGACACAGAAATTCAGTTGTACTAGCAAAAAGGAGGTTAAACTAACTTGTTTTAAGAGATACGGACACATACATAAATTATATAATAACTAAATGTATTTACAAGTAACAGTATGTATGTGCAAGAAATAAAAAAAAGTTTAATAACACCAATAGCTACTTACTATTTTAATGGGATGTATACGGTTGATGGGATGAACATAATTTCTGAATATTTGGTGGAATATTAGATAAAGACACTCGCATTTCATCATCAAGCATTTTTAAGCTTCCACTTCCTATCCATATATCAAGAGCAAGAGCAGCAATGCACTACTGGGAGCTAGTTGCAAACTCAGCATTTAAGCTGCCGCCCTCAGAGCTCGGTGAGTCCGATTGACTACTGCCCGCACTGCAAACACACTGCTGTCCCACTCACTGACTACACATGCAGTCACAAGCCAATTAAGGAGACTACACGTGCTGTCAGGAGCCAATGCGCCGCCAATGGGAATAGTTTCAGTTCCCACTGAGGTGCGCCAATAGGTTAAGATGATCTGTGTCCCCCTAGGTATCAATCACGTGTCAGCCATGTGACATACGTAGCAGGCAGGCAGAAAGTCAGAAAACAAAAACAAAAATTAAAAAAAATTTGTGCTGAAGCAGGGACACACCTACACACTGCTGCCGACACACTAGTGTGTCCCGACACACAGTTTGGAAAGCACTGCTCTAAACCGTCTACCTCTCAGGACTCGGCGCCCCGTGAGATTACTACCCTTGCTACATTATCTACTCCACATGCAGTTCCCCATAGCACATCTAATCCTCCATTCGGAGGGGGCCTTATTCCTGTGGACTTTGCTGCGCAGTTACAAACTGCAGTCTGCGGCCCTCAGTGCATTACTTTGCTCTAACAAACGCAAGAGAAAGGTTAAGCATAGCTCTCCTGACCCAGAGTCATCTAAATATTTATGGGATTTAGCTATTATGTCCCAGTTATCCGATGATGAGTTAACCTCTATAGCTTCAGGAAGGTGAACTTTTGGGATCGGAGTCCTTAGCGTCTAAGCCTCCTGCTGCGGAGGAACCGTGCTTTAGATTTAAAATTGAGCACTTGCATTTTTTTATTAAAAGGCTCTGTCTACGTTAGAGGTTCCAGAGGCCGCACTGCCTGAAGAACCTATGATACCTAAATTAGAGTTTACTAAGACAGGAAAGTTCCTTTGACTTTTGCTGTGTCGGTTAAAAATGGCTAACATTTTTAACAACAAATGGGAAAGAATTGGATCTTCCTTTTCCACCTTGTCTACTTTAAAAAAAAGTTGTTCCCGGTCCCGGACTCGCAACTGGATTTGTGGGGCTCCATTCCTAAGGTGGATGGTGTTATCTCTACGCTTGCTAAACGTACTACTATACCTCTTGAGGATAGTTCTTCGTTCAGAGAGCCGATGGATAAGAAAATGGAAACCTGAGAAAGATGTTTTAACATACAGGATTTTTATTTCAACCAGAGGCTGCAGTTGTTGGAGTAGCTACTTACTGGTGCGACTCTTTGTCGGAACTCATTGAGGTAGAGTCTCCCCTCAAGGATATTTAAGACAGAATTAAAGATCTGAGAATTATTAGTTCTTTTATCTGTTATGCGAACATGCAAATGCCTCTGGCTTTGTGGTCCTAGCCCGCCGGTTGAAGTCTTGGTCTGCGGATATGACTTCAAGTCACGTCTCCTTTCTTTTCCTTTCAAGGGAAAGATTTTATTTGGTCCAGGCCTGGACTCCATTATTTCTACGGTTACCAAAGGCAAGGGTGCCTTCATACCGCAAGATAAGAAGGTCTAAGGGACGACAATCTTCTAATTTTTGTTCTGACAAATCGCAACAACAACAATCCTCCTCCAAGCCCGAGCAACCCAAGAGTACTTGGAAGTCGACTTAGTCCTGGAATAAGTCCAAGCAGAATAAGAAGCCCGCCAAAACAAAATCAGCATGAAGGGGCGGCCCCCAATCCGGAATTGAAGTGTGTAGGGGCAGACCGTCTCTTTTTTCAGATGCTTGGTTCAGGGACGTACAGGATCCATGGGTCCTGGAGGTGGTATCTCAGGGATACAAGATAGGCTTCAAATCTCATCCGCCTAGGGGCAGATTCCTACTCTCGAAACGGTCTACAGACCAGAAAAGAGGGATGCCTTTCTAGGGTGCGTTCAGAACCTATCCTCCTTAGGAGATTTTGTCCCGTTGCCTATCGAAGAAAGAGGTTTGGGGTTTTATTCAAACCTTTTCGTGGTCCCAAAGGAGGAGGGAATTTCCACTCAATTCTGGACCTAAAGTGCTTAAACAAATTTCTCAGTGTCCCTTCCTTCAGACGATAAGGTCCATCCTTCCTTTAATTCAGGTCCTGGAGACGGTAAGGTCCATCCTTCCTTTAGTTCAGGAAGGCCATTTTATGACCATTATAGATCTGAAGGACGCTTACCTTCATGTTCTAATCCACAGGGAACACTTTCAGTTCCTGAGATATGGATTCCTGGACCAGCATTTCCAGTTCATTGCCCTTCCATTTGGCCTAGCTACTGCTCCAAAAATCCTTACGAAGGTTTTGGGGGCTCTTCTAGCCGTTGCCAGAACTCAGGGTATTACAGTAGCCCCATACTTGGACGATATTCTGATGCAAGCACCATCTTGTCTTACGGAAGGATACTCCGAGTCCCTTCTCAGTCTTCTTTGATCACATGGATGGAAGATAAACTTGGAAAAAAGAGTTCTCTGATTCCAAGTACCAGGGTGGAATTCCAGGGTGTTAGAAATATCCTCATGGATATGGAGTCTATTATAACAGACCAGAGACGTTGCAAGCCTCCTTGAGTCCCTCTGTGGCTCAGTGTATGGAGGTGATTGGTCTCATGGTGACCTGCATGGATATCATTCCTTTTGCCGGGTTCCGTCTCAGACCTTTACAACGGTGCATGCTGAGACAGTGGAACAGCGATCATTCTGATCTGTCTCTACAGATTATATTAGACAGCCGGTCGAGAGAATCGCTCTATTGGTGGCTCTGTCCAGATCCCATCCTGGGAGATTGTGACTATGGACACAAGCCTATCCGGATGGGGAGCTGTTTGGGGTGCCAGGAAGGCACAGGGGTTGTGACTTCAGGAGGAGTCCTCCCTCCCGATCAATATTTTGGAACTATGGGCAATCTACAAGGCCTTGACGGCTTGGCCACTTCTGGGTTTGTCCCAGTTTATCAGATTCCAAACCAATCAGACAATATATCCTTGGTGGCTTAGATCAACCATCGGGGGGGGGGGGGGGGGACGAGAAGTTCCTTGGCGATTAAGTATCTTAAGATTCTGGAGTGGGTGGAGGCCCACAGCTGTTCGCTGTCAGCGATCCACATTCTGGGTGTGGACAACTGGGAGGCAGATTTTCTCAGCAGGCAAACCTTCCATCCAGGGGAATGGTCTCTCCATCCCAAGGTGTTTGCAGAGATATGCTGCAAGTGGGGGACGTTGGAGATAGATATCATGGCGTCCCGTCTCAATAACAAGCTACCCTGGTACGGGTCGAGGGATTCCCAAGCATATCTAATAGATGCACAAGCAATGCCCTGGAGGTTCAAACTCATATTTTTTCCTCCATTACCGCTTCTTCCTCGAGTGGTGGCCGCATCAAGCAGGAGTGGGTATTAGTAATCCTAATTGCTCCATCATGGCCGCAAAGGACGTGGTTCGCGGATCTAGTGGGGGATGTCATCTCCTCCGTAGAAGTTACCTTGTCACAGAGACCTGCTGCTACAAGGTCCATTTGTTCATCAAAATCTAGATTCTCTAAGGCTGAATGCATGGAGATTGCTAAGACTAAGTGTTCAAAGAGAGGTTTCTCTGAGAGTGTAATTGATACTCTTATTCATGCTCGTAAACCAGTTACTCTGCGTATCTACCAGAAAGAGTGAAGGACCTACTTATTCTGGTGTGAAGAGCGTGTTTTTTCCTGGCACAGAGTTAAGGTTGTCAGGATCTTATCTTTTATCCAGGACAGACTGGAGACGGGCCTTTCTGCTAGTTCCCTGAGAGGAAAGATTTCGGTCCTGTCAGTTTTATTGCACAAGAGGCTGGCTGAGCTTCCAGACGTGCAGTCCTTTGTTAAGGCTCTGATTAGGAACAGACCTGTGTTTAGATCTGGGGCTCCTCATTGGAACCTACATCTTGTTCTTCGTGTTTTGCAACAGGCTCACTTTGAGCCTCTGCATTCCATTGACATTAAATTGTCATCTTGGAAGGTTCTCTTTTTAATGGCTATTGCCTCTGCGCGCAGAGTTTCTGAGATCTCTGCTTTGCGATGCGAGTTTTTCATGCAGATAAGGCAGTTTTACGTACTAATTTAGGTTTTTTTCCTAAGGTTGTGTCAGATCGCAACATCAATCAAGAGATTGTGGTTCCTTCCTTGTGTCCTAATCCTTCTTCATCGAAGGAACGCTTACTTCACCATTTGGATGTGGTTCGCACCTTGAAGTTCTATCTTCAGGCTACTAAGTAGTTTAGACAATCTTCCTCTTTGTTGTCTATTCGGGGAATAAGTGGCAGAAGGAGACTTCCCTATCTTTTTAGTTAAGGAGTGTCATCCGCTTCACTTTCGAGACAGCGGGACATCATCCTCCTGAGAGGATATCGTCTCATTCCACCAGAGCAGTGGCTTCCACTTGGGCCTTTAAGAACGAGGTCTCTATGGATCAGATTTGTAAGGCAGCTACCAGGTCCTCCTCACATACTTTTTCTAATTTTTATTAGCTTGATGTTTTTGCTTCGGCTGAAGCAGCTTTCGGGAGGAAAGTTACTGTGGTGCCCTCAATAGAGTCCACCTCTTCCTTTTTGTTCCCTCCCGTTATTCATTCAGTGTCCTCTGGAGCTTGGGTATAGTTTTCCCCAACAGTAAGGAATGAAACCGTGGACCTTCCCCATCTTAGGAAGGAAAACAATTTATGCTTACCAGATAAATTCATTTCCTTCCGGATAGGGAGAGCCCACGGCCCCCGCACGTTTATTCTTGTCTAAGGGCGGCCTCCTATTTATTTAATTCTTCTGGCACCATTTATACCCTGATATTTCTACTACTTTTCCTTGTTCCCTCGGCAGAATGAATGGGATAATGAGGAAGTGGGAGGGATATTTAAACCTTTGGCTGGGGTGTCTTTGCCTGGTAAGCATAAATTATGTTTTTAAGTTATAAACTTAGTTACTTTCTAATACTGTACTTAATTGTTCTTTGTTTTGCAGGACCTGAATAAAGTTTTAGTGAGATTTCAACTACTAGTTTTAGTCTCATTGCTCTCTTACCCCCGGCCTTTGTTTGAACACTGTGTTTACGTCCAGTACTCTAGGAAGGGATTGTGGTGAGCTGGGCCTATCAGCCATTGATTCCAGCTTGTTTCATTCTGAGACAACAGCACTTCACCTGACCCTGGAGAATATACATGCTCGGACAGGAAAATGGTTTACTGTTTGTTACACCTGATATCCTGTTACTGCTAGAAATAAAGGAGACAGCAGCTGCCTCTGTATAAAACAAAGTCTCATATAGATCTGGAATGCAACAACTCACCGATTTGTCCTACAAACTCAATTCGAATCCCCTGATGCTCTAGTCTCTTTCCAGGTTGCTTGAAAACAATATTTACCTGAAGAGAGAAACACAGGATTAGCAACATGCAGATCTTGTTACCTATCGTATTTAGCCACAACATGATCGGACCGCTTGTTAGAACCATCTGGCAGTACATAATATTTTGGGGATTACTCTCTGGTTCAGATTAGCTTAATTAAATACTATGAGGTCAGTGTGATTGTCATTTCTGCCAAAAACTTTCAAAATGGGTGAAAAGGTCACATCTATAGGTCACTAGTCATGTGTCAGTGTAGAAATAACTGGCAAATGTGTTCTAATGTGCAATCCGCGATAACCGTATCACCTGTAAAGCCAGCTGGCCGTCCCTATCATTACGTCACTGGGGGTGACATATTCCTCCCTTAGATCTAATGTGCAATACAAGGTAACCGTATCACCTGTAAAGCCAGCTGGCCGTCCCATTTATTAGAGAGTCACTGGGGGTGACGTATTGCACATTAGATCTAAGGGAGGAATATAAGGTAACCGTATCACCTGTAAAGCCAGCTGGCCGTCCCTATCATTAGAATGTCACTGGGGGAGACATATTCCTCCCTTAGATCTAATGTGCAACACAAGGTAACCGTATCACCTGTAAAGCCAGCTGGCCGTCCCTATCATTAGAAAGTCACTGGGGGTGACATATACCTCCCTTAATTCTAATGCAACCGAGATAGGTTTTCTTACCTTTCCAGCCACTGATTCCCCATCATAGAACATGAAGTGTTTCTCTATTTTGCCTTCTTCAGTTTTAATTTCCGACAGTTTCCTTGTATCTGCGTCATTAAGTACAACTTCAATCTCACATATGGGACCAAACAAACCGCTCAGAAAACTCTGCAACAAAATAAAATGACAGAATAAACCTCAAATAATTCCACTGAGGTTCAAAGGTTTAATGGTTCATGGATTACTGAGATGTCCTATTGTTTATTATTCATACTAACCTGACAATCTGCTATACAGAGAAATTGTGTATAGAGAGAAATACCAATGGTAATAGTGACCACATGTACACAAAGGCCTGTAACGCAGTATTCGCACAAACTATACGAAGCACGGCACAATGTGTTATTGCTTGTGATGTACTTAGCCTAAAGCAGTAGGTGCCCTGCACTTTATACATTTAGCCCAGAGTATCCTGTCACGTTGCCAGATTGCTGCCATTTAAATGACCAGTAAATACAGTAGATTTGCACAACAACAAGACAAGGTAATAGCACTTAGTCAGAAAAACAAATCTACTCACTTGATGTTCAGATTAATTTCAGTTATATCTATTTCCACTCCTCCTGTACCATGTGACAGCCATCACCCAATCACAAATGCATATACGTATATTCTGTGAATTCTTGCCCATGCTCAGTAGAAGCTGGTGACTCAAAAAGTGTATTAATATAACTGAGATAAGGAGCAGTTTGCAGAGGCTTAGATACAGGGTAATCACAGAGGTAAAAAGTATATTAATATAACCGAGATAAGGAGAAGTCTGCAGAAGCTTAGATACAGGGTAATCACAGAGGTAAAAAGTATATTAATATGACAGGGATGCCCCCTCTCCCCTATATTATTTATCCTTGCAATGGAGGTTCTAGCATCACATATTAGACACAATACAGACATACAGGGGTTCACAATTGCTCACCAAGAATATAAAGCTAACTTATACGCTGATGACCTCTTTCTCACACTAACGCGACCCCATAACTCACTCCCCCCCCCCCCCCCCCCCCCTCATTCAAACACTACACTTGTACGGCAATTTTTCAAACTTCAAAATAAATATTACCAAATCAGAATTGCTCCCACTTGGATTACAGATGGAGGAAATCACTGCAATACAAGCACTCGCACACTTTCGCATACAACTGCGCGCTATAAAATACCTCAGTGTGTATATCTCCCACCATACACAAGTCACACTGGACACCAATTATAAAACCATAGCCGACTCAATCCAAAATACACTGCGCTCCTGGAGCAATAAACCACTCTCATGGTTAGGCAGAATTAATTCAGTCAAAATGATTCTTCTCCCCAAATTACTATACCTCTTCCAAACCCTACCGATCCCAATCCCCAAATCTGTAATACACAACCTTCAAAAATCCTTTATCTCCTATATATGGCAACACAAAAGACCTCGGATAGCTACTGCCACTCTCTATCGCCCCAAAGAATTGGGCGGCCTCGGGATCCCAAACCTTACCCAATATAGACTGGCTAGCTTCTACACCAGAATAATACACTGGTGTAGACATTCAGTTCACAAAGAATGGGTTCTTCTAGAACACTCGTTATCGCATACTTCACATCTTGGCAGCAAGTGCTGGCTACATCCCTCCAAAAGAAACTTACCTACATATCTACCAACAATCACTATAGAAACTTTAAAATTATGGGACACATCCATAAAACAATATAACCATATCTCAACTGTACCCTCACCACTAACACCCCTTTGTGAAAATCCAGATTCTCCAATACCATTCCCCACCCACACAACTCAAACACCTCACATTTTAAACTCCTCTCCCGGCCTTACAGTCATTCAAAAACATAATTTATGCTTACCTGATAAATTTATTTCTCTTGTAGTGTATCTAGTGCACGGATCATCCATTACTTATGGGATATTCTCCTTCCCAACAGGAAGTTGCAGGAGGATCACCCACAGCAGAGCTGCTATATAGCTCCTCCCCTCACTGCCATATCCAGTCATTCAACCGAAACAAGACGAGAAAGGAGAAACCATAGGGTGCAGTGGTGACTGTAGTTTAATTAAAATTTAGACCTGCCTTAAAAGGACAGGGCGGGCCGTGGACTGGATACACTACAAGAGAAATAAATTTATCAGGTAAGCATAAATTATGTTTTCTCTTGTTAAGTATATCCAGTCCACGGATCATCCATTACTTATGGGATACCAATACCAAAGCTAAAGTACACGGATGATGGGAGGGACAAGGCAGGATTAAACGGAAGGAACCACTGCCTGAAGAACCTTTCTCCCAAAAACAGCCTCCGAAGAAGCAAAAGTATCAAATTTGTAAAATTTTGAAAAGGTGTGAAGCGAAGACCAAGTCGCAGCCTTGCAAATCTGTTCAACAGAGGCCTCATTTTTAAAGGCCCAGGTGGAAGCCACAGCTCTAGTAGAATGAGCTGTAATCCTTTCAGGGGGCTGCTGTCCAGCAGTCTCATAAGCTAAGCGAATTATGCTCCGAAGCCAAAAGGAAAGAGAGGTTGCCGAAGCTTTTTGACCTCTCCTCTGTCCAGAGTAAACGACAAACAGGGAAGATGTTTGGCAAAAATCTTTAGTAGCTTGTAAGTAAAACTTCAAGGCACGGACTACGTCCAGATTATGTAAAAGACGTTCCTTCTTTGAAGAAGGATTAGGACACAATGATGGAACAACAATCTCTTGATTGATATTCTTGTTAGAAACCACCTTAGGTAAAAACCCAGGTTTGGTACGCAGAACTACCTTATCTGCATGAAAAATCAGATAAGGAGAATCACATTGTAAGGCAGATAGCTCAGAAACTCTTCGAGCCGAGGAAATAGCCATCAAAAACAGAACTTTACAAGATAAAAGTTTAATATCAATGGAATGAAGGGGTTCAAACGGAACTCCTTGAAGAACTTTAAGAACCAAGTTTAAGCTCCACGGGGGAGCAACAGTTTTAAACAGAGGCTTAATTCTAACCAAAGCCTGACAAAATGCCTGGACGTCTGGAACCTCTGCCAGACGCTTGTGCAAAAGAATAGACAGAGCAGAAATCTGTCCTTTTAAAGAACTAGCTGATAATCCTTTGTCCAAACCCTCTTGGAGAAAGGACAATATCCTAGGAATCCTAACCTTACTCCATGAGTAATTCTTGGATTCACACCAATAAAGATATTTACGCCATATCTTATGGTAGATTTTCCTGGTGACAGGCTTTCGTGCCTGTATTAAGGTATCAATGACTGACTTGGAGAAGCCACGCCTTGATAGGATCAAGCGTTCAATCTCCATGCAGTCAGTCTCAGAGAAATTAGATTTGGATGATTGAAAGGACCTTGTATTAGAAGGTCCTGCCTCAGAGGCAGAGTCCATGGTGGAAAGGATGACATGTCCACTAGGTCTACATACCAGGTCCTGCGTGGCCACGCAGGCGCTATCAGAATCACTGATGCTCTCTCCTGCTTGATTTTGGCAATCAGTCGAGGGAGCAGAGGAAACGGTGGAAACACATAAGCCAGGTTGAAGAACCAAGGAGCTGCTAGAGCATCTATCAGCATCGCTCCCGGGTCCCTAGACCTGGATCCGTAACAAGGAAGCTTGGCGTTCTGGCGAGACGCCATGAGATCCAGTTCTGGTTTGCCCCAACGATGGATCAGTTGAGCAAACACCTCCGGATGGAGTTCCCACTCCCCCGGATGAAAAGTCTGACGACTTAGAAAATCCGCCTCCCAGTTCTCTACGCCTGGGATGTGGATCGCTGACAGGTGGCAAGAGTGAGACTCTGCCCAGCGAATTATCTTTGAGACTTCTAACATCGCTAGGGAACTCCTGGTGGTTGAAGTAAGCCACAGTCGTGATGTTGTCCGACTGAATTCTGATGAACCTCAGGGTTGCTAACTGAGGCCAAGCTAGAAGAGCATTCAATATTGCTCTTAACTCCAGAATATTTATTGGGAGGAGTTTCTCCTCCTGAGTCCACGATCCCTGAGCCTTCAGGGAGTTCCAGACTGCGCCCCAACCTAGAAGGCTGGCATCTGTTGTTACAATCGTCCAATCTGGCCTGCGAAAGGTCATACCCTTGGACAGATGGACCCGAGATAGCCACCAGAGAAGAGAATCTCTGGTCTCTTGATCCAGATTTAGTAGAGGGGACAAATCTGAGTAATCCCCATTCCACTGACTTAGCATGCATAATTGCAGCGGTCTGAGATGCAGGCGCGCAAATGGCACTATGTCCATTGCCGCTACCATTAAGCCGATTACTTCCATGCACTGAGCCACTGACGGACGTGGAATGGAATGAAGGACACGGCAAGCATTTAGAAGTTTTGATAACCTGGACTCAGTCAGGTAAATTTTCATCTCTACAGAATCTATAAGAGTCCCTAGGAAGGTGACTCCTGTGAGTGGGGATAGAGAACTCTTTTACACGTTCACTTTCCACCCATGCGACCTCAGAAATGCCAGAACTATCTCTGTATGAGACTTGGCAATTTGAAAGCTTGACGCCTGTATCAGGATGTCGTCTAGATACGGAGCCACCGCTATTCCTCGCGGTCTTCGAACCGCCAGAAGTGAGCCCAGAACCTTTGTAAAAATTCTCGGGGCTGTGGCCAACCCGAAGGGAAGAGCTACAAATTGGTAATGCCTGTCTAGAAAGGCAAACCTTAGGAACCGATGATGATCTTTGTGAATCGGTATGTGAAGGTAGGCATCCTTTAAGTCCACTGTGGTCATGTACTGACCCTCTTGGATCATGGGTAGGATGGTCCGAATAGTTTCCATTTTGAATGATGGAACTCTGAGGAATTTGTTTAAGATCTTTAGATCCAAGATTGGTCTGAAGGTTCCCTCTTTCTTGGGAACCACAAACAGATTTGAATAAAATCCCTGCCCCTGTTCCGTCCGCGGAACTAGATGGATGACTCCCATTACTAGGAGGTCTTGTACACAGCTTAGGAATGCCTCTTTCTTTATCTGGTTTGCTGATAACCTTGAAAGATTAAATCTCCCTTGTGGAGGAGAAGCTTTGAAGTCCAGAAGATATCCCTGAGATATGATCTCCAACGCCCAGGGATCCTGAACATCTCTTGCCCACGCCTGGGCGAAGAAAGAAAGTCTGCCCCCCACTAGATCCGTTTCCGGATAGGGGGCCGTTCCTTCATGCTGTCTTGGGGGCAGCAGCAGGTTTTCTGGCCTGCTTGCCCTTGTTCCAGGACTGGTTAGGTTTCCAGGCCTGTCTGGAATGAGCAACAGTTCCCTCTTGTTTTGAAGCGGAGGAAGTTGATGCTGCTCCTGCCTTGAAATTTCGAAAGGCACGAAAATTAGACTGTTTGGCCTTTGATTTGGCCCTGTCCTGAGGAAGGGTATGACCCTTGCCTCCAGTAATGTCAGCAATAATTTCCTTCAAGCCAGGCCCGAATAAGGTCTGCCCCTTGAAAGGAATGTTGAGTAACATAGACTTTGAAGTCACGTCAGCTGACCAGGATTTAAGCCATAGCGCCCTACGCACCTGGATGGCGAATCCGGAATTCTTAGCCGTTAGTTTAGTCAAATGAACAATGGCATCAGAAACAAATGAGTTAGCTAGCTTAAGCGTTCTAAGCTTGTCAATAATTTCCTCCAATGGAGCTGTATGGATGGCCTCTTCCAGGGCCTCAAACCAGAATGCCGCCGCAGCAGTGACAGGCGCAATGCATGCAAGGGGCTGCAAAATAAAACTTTGTTGAATAAACATTTTCTTAAGGTAACCCTCCCATTTTTTATCCATTGGATCTGAAAAAGCACAACTGTCCTCAACCGGGATAGTGGTACGCTTTGCTAAAGTAGAAACTGCTCCCTCCACCTTAGGGACCGTCTGCCATAAGTCCCGTGTAGTGGCGTCTATTGGAAACATTTTTCTAAATATAGGAGGTGGGGAAAAGGGCACACCGGGTCTATCCCACTCCTTGCTAATAATTTCTGTAAGCCTTTTAGGTATAGGAAAAACGTCAGTACACACCGGCACCGCATAGTATCTATCCAGCCTACACAATTTCTCTGGAATTGCAACTGTGTTACAGTCATTCAGAGGAGCTAATACCTCCCCAAGCAATACACTGAGGTTCTCAAGCTTAAATTTAAAATTAGAAATCTCTGAATCAGGTTTCCCCAAGTCAGAGATGTCACCCACAGAATGAAGCTCTCCGTCCTCATGTTCTGCATACTGTGACGCAGTATCAGACATGGCTCTTACAGCATTTGCGCGCTCTGTATCTCTCCTAACCCCAGAGCTATCGCGCTTGCCTCTTAATTCAGGCAATCTATATAATACCTCTGACAGGGTATTATTCATGATTGCAGCCATGTCCTGCAAGGTAATCGCTATGGGCGTCCCTGATGTAATTGGCGCCATATTTGCATGCGTCCCCTGAGCGGGAGGCGAAGTTAGACAGTTAGTCGGCATAACTTCCCCCTCGACAGAACCCTCTGGTGATAATTCTTTTATAGATAAAGACTGATCTTTACTGTTTAAGGTGAAATCAATACATTTAGTACACATTCTCCTATGGGGCTCCACGATGGCTTTCAAACATAATGAACAAGTAGGTTCCTCTGTATCAGACATGTTTAAACAGACTAGCAATGAGACTAGCAAGCTTGGAAAACACTTAAAACAAGTTTACAAGCAATATAAAAAAACGTTACTGCGCCTTTAAGAAAAACATAATTTATGTAAGAACTTACCTGATAAATTCATTTCTTTCATATTAGCAAGAGTCCATGAGCTAGTGACGTATGGGATATACATTCCTACCAGGAGGGGCAAAGTTTTCCAAACCTCAAAATGCCTACAAATACACCCCTCACCACAACCACAAATCAGTTTAACGAATAGCCAAGAAGTGGGGTGATAAGAAAAAAGTGTGAAAGCATAAAAAATAATGAATTGGAATAATTGTGCTTTATACAAAAAAATCATAACCACCACAAAAAGGGTGGGCCTCATGGACTCTTGCTAATATGAAAGAAATGAATTTATCAGGTAAGTTCTTACATAAATTATGTTTTCTTTCATGTAATTAGCAAGAGTCCATGAGCTAGTGACGTATGGGATAATGACTACCCAAGATGTGGATCTTTCCACGCAAGAGTCACTAGAGAGGGAGGGATAAAATAAAGACAGCCAATTCCGCTAAAAAATAATCCACACCCAAAATAAAGTTTAAATTTCATAATGAAAAAAACTGAAAATATAAGCAGAAGATTCAAACTGAAACAGCTGCCTGAAGTACTTTTCTACCAAAAACAGCTTCAGAAGAAGAAAACACATCAAAATGGTAGAATTTAGTAAAAGTATGCAAAGAAGACCAAGTTGCTGCTTTGCAAATCTGATCAACCGAAGCTTTATTCCTAAACGCCCAGGAAGTAGAAACTGACCTAGTAGAATGAGCTGTAATCCATTGAGGCGGAGTTTTACCCGACTCGACATAAGCATGATGAATTAAAGATTTCAACCAAGATGCCAAAGAAATGGCAGAGGCCTTCTGACCTTTCCTAGAACCGGAAAAGATAACAAATAGACTAGAAGTCTTTCGGAAATTCTTAGTAGCTTCAACATAATATTTCAAAGCTCTAACTACATCCAAAGAATGCAATGATTTCTACTTAGAATTCTTAGGATTAGGACATAATGAAGGAACCACAATTTCTCTACTAATGTTGTTGGAATTCACAACCTTAGGTAAAAATTAAAAAGAAGTTTGCAACACCGCCTTATCCTGGTGAAAAATCAGAAAAGGAGACTCACAAGAAAGAGCAGATAATTCAGAAACTCTTCTGGCAGAAGAGATGGCCAAAAGGAACAAAACTTTCCAAGAAAGTAATTTAATGTCCAATGAATGCATAGGTTCAAAAGGAGGAGCTTGAAGAGCCCCCAGAACCAAAATTCAAACTCCAAGGAGGAGAAATTGACTTAACAGGTTTTATACGAACCAAAGCTAGTACAAAACAATGAATATCAGGAAGATTAGCAATCTTTCTGTGAAAAAGAACAGAAAGAGTAGAGATTTGTCCTTTCAAGGAACTTGCAGACAAACCTTTATCCAAACCATCCTGAAGAAACTGTAAAATTCTCGGAATTCTAAAAGAATGCCAGGAAAAATGATGAGAAAGACACCAAGTAATATAAGTCTTCCAGACTCTATAATATATCTCTCTGGATACAGATTTACGAGCCTGTAACATAGTATTGATCACAGAGTCAGAGAAACCTCTTTGACTAAGAATCAAGCGTTCAATCTCCATACCTTTAAATTTAAGGATTTGAGATCCTGATGGAAAAAAGGACCTTGCGACAGAAGGTCTGGTCTTAACGGAAGAGTCCACGGTTGGCAAGAAGCCATCTGGACAAGATCCGCATACCAAAACCTGTGAGGCCATGCTGGAGCCACCAGCAGAACAAACGAGCATTCCTTCAGAATCTTGGAAGAAGAACTAGAGGCGGAAAGATATAGGCAGGATGATACTTCCAAGGAAGTGACACTGCTTCCGCTTGAGGATCCCTGGATCTGGACAGATACCTGGGAAGTTTCTTGTTTAGATGAGAGGCCATCAGATCTATTTCTGGAAGTCCCCACATTTGAACAATCTGAAGAAAAACCTCTGGGTGAAGAGACCATTCGCCCGGATGCAACGTTTGGCGACTGAGATAATCCGCTTCCCAATTGTCTATACCTGGGATATGAACCGCAGAAACTAGACAGGAGCTGAATTCCGCCCAAACCAGAATTCGAGATACTTCTTTCATAGCTAGAGGACTGTGAGTCCCTCCTTGATGATTGATGTATGCCACAGTTGTGACATTGTCTGTCTGAAAACAAATGAACGATTCTCTCTTTAGAAGAGGCCAAGACTGAAGAGCTCTGAAAATTGCACGGAGTTCCAAAATATTGATCGTAATCTCACCTCCTGAGATTCCCAAACCCCTTGTGCTGTCAGAGACCCACACACAGCTCCCCAACCTGTAAGACTTGCATCTGTTGAAATTACAGTCCAGGTCAGAAGAACAAAAGAAGCCCCCTGAACTAAACGATGGTGATCTGTCCACCACGTCAGAGAGTGTCGTACAATCGGTTTTAAAGATATTAATTGAGATATCTTTGTGTAATCCCTGCACCATTGGTTCAGCATACAGAGCTGAAGAGGTCGCATGTGAAAACGAGCAAAGGGGATCGCGTCCGATGCAGCAGTCATAAGACCTAGAATTTCCATGCATAAGGCTACCAAAAGGGAATGATTGTGACTGAAGGTTTCGACAAGCTGATATCAATTTTAGACGTCTCTTGTCTGTCAAAGATAGAGTCATGGACACTGAATCTATCTGGAAACCCAAAAAGGTTACCCTTGTCTGAGGAATCAATGAACTTTTTACTAAATTGATCCTCCAACCATGATCTTGAAGAAACAACACAAGTCGATTCGTATGAGATTCTGCTAAATGTGAAGACTGAGCAAGTACCAAGATATTGTCTAAATAAGGAAATACCACAATACCCTGTTCTCTGATTACAGACAGAAGGGCACCGAGCACCTTTGTAAAAATTCTTGGAGCTGTTGCTAGGCCAAACGGCAGAGCCACAAACTGGTAATGCTTGTCTAGGAAAGAGAATCTCAGAAACTGATAGTGATCTGGATGAATCGGAATATGCAGATATGCATCCTGTAAATCTATTGTAGACATATAATGCCCTTGCTGAACAAAAGGCAGGATAGTCCTTACAGTTACCATTTTGAATGTTGGTATCCTTACATAACGATTCAATATTTTTAGATCCAGAACTGGTCTGAAGGAATTCTCCTTCTTTGGTACAATGAAGAGATTTGAATAAAACCCCAGCCCCTGTTCCAGAACTTGAACTGGCATAATTACTCCAGCCAACTCTAGATCTGAAACACATTTCAGAAATGTTTGAGCCTTTGCTGAATTTACTGGGACACGGGAAAGAAAAAATCTCTTTGCAGGAGGTCTTATCTTGAAGCCAATTCTGTACCCTTCTGAAACAATGTTCTGAATCCAAAGATTGTGAACGGAATTGACCCAAATGTCTTTGAAAAAACGTAATCTGCCCCCTACCAGCTGAGCTGGAATGAGGGCCGCACCTTCATGTGGACTTAGGAGCTGGCTTTGATTTTCTAAAAGGCTTGGATTTATTCCAGACTGGAGATGGTTTCCAAACTGATACCGCTCCTGAGGATGAAGGATCAGGCTTTTGTTCCTTGTTGTGACGAAAGGAACGAAAACGATTATTAGACCTGAATTTACCTTTAGATTTTTTATCCTGTGGTAAAAAAGTTCCTTTCCCTCCAGTAACAGTTGAGATAATAGAATCCAACTGAGAACCAAATAATTTATTACCCTGGAAAGAAAGGGAAAGCAGAGTAGACTTAGAAGACATATCAGCATTCCAAGTTTTAAGCCATAAAGCTCTTCTAGCTAAAATAGCTAGAGACATATACCTGACATCAACTCTAATGATATCAAAGATGGCATCACAAATAAAATTATTAGCATGTTGAAGAAGAATAATAATGCTATGAAAATTATGATCTGTTACTTGTTGCGCTAAAGCTTCCAACCAAAAAGTTGAAGCTGCAGCAACATCCGCCAAAGATATAGCAGGTCTAAGAAGATTACCTGAACACAAATAAGCTTTTCTTAGAAAGGATTCAATTTTCCTATCTAAAGGATCCTTAAAGGAAGTACCATCTGCCGTAGGAATAGTAGTACGCTTAGCAAGAGTAGAGACAGCCCCATCAACCTTAGGGATTTTGTCCCAAAATTCTAATCTGTCAGATGGCACAGGATATAATTGCTTAAAACGTTTAGAAGGAGTAAATGAATTACCCAAATTATTCCATTCCCTGGAAATTACTTCAGAAATAGCACCAGGAAAAACTTCTGGAATAACTACAGGAGATTTAAAAACCTTATCTAAACGTTTAGATTTAGTATCAAGAGGACCAGAATCCTCAATTTCTAATGCAATTAGGACTTCTTTAAGTAAAGAACAAATAAATTAGTTTTTAAATAAATATGAAGATTTATCAGCATCAACCTCTGAGACAGAATCCTCTGAACCAGAAGAACCATTATCAGAATCAGAATGATGATGTTCATTTAAAAATTCATCTGAACAATGAGAAGTTTTAAAAGACTTTTTACGTTTACTAGAAGGAGGAATAACAGACATAGCCTTCTTAATGGATTTAGAAACAAAATCTCTTATGTTATCAGGAACACTCTGAGTATTAGATGTTGACGGAACAGCAACAGGTAATGGAACTTTACTAAAGGAAATATTATCTGCATTAACAAGTTTGTCATGACATTCAATACAAACAGCTGGAGGAACAGCTACCAAAAGTTTACAGCAGATACACTTAGCTTTGGTAACTCCAGCACCAGGCAGAGATTTTCCAGAAGTATCTTCTGACTCAGCTTCAACGTGGGACATCTTGCAATATGTAATAGAAAAAACAACATATAAAGCAAAATTGATCAAATTCCTTAAATGACAGTTTCAGGAATGGGAAAAAATGCCAGTGAACAAGCTTCTAGCAACCAGAAGCAATAAATGAGACTTAAATAATGTGGAGACAAAAGTGACGCCCATATTTTTTTAGCGCCAAATAAGACGCCCACATTATTTGGCGCCTAAATGCTTTTGGCGCCAAAAATGACGCCACATCCGGAACGCCGACACTTTTGGTGCAAAAGAACGTCAAAAATGACGCAACTTCCGGCGACACGTATGACGCCGGAAACAGAAAAAAATTTTGCGCCAAAAAAGTCAGCGCCAAGAATGACACAATAAAATGAAGCATTTTCAGCCCCCGCGAGCCCACAGGGAAAACAGCCCACAGGGAAAAGTCAAATTTTAAGGTAAGAAAAAAATTGATTGATTCAAATGCATTATCCCAAATATGAAACTGACTGTCTGAAATAAGGAATGTTGAACATCCTGAGTCAAGGCAAATAAATGTTTGAATACATATATTTAGAACTTTATAAAAAAGTGCCCAACCATAGCTTAGAGTGTCACAGAAAATAAGACTTACTTACCACAGGACACTCATCTACATGTTGTAGAAAGCCAAACCAGTACTGAAACGAAAATCAGCAGAGGTAATGGTATATATATATATATATATATATATATATATATATATATATATATATATATATATATATATATATATATATATAAAAGAGTATATCGTCTATCTGAAAAGGGAGGTAAGAGATGAATCTCTACAACCGATAACAGAGAACCTATGAAATAGACCCCGTAGAAGGAGATCATTGAATTCAAATAGGCAATACTTTCCTCACATCCCTCTGACATTCACTGCACGCTGAGAGGAAAAACGGGCTCCAACCTGCTGCGGAGCGCATATCAACGCAGAATCTAGCACAAACTTACTTCACCACCTCCATAGGAGGCAAAGTTTGTAAAACTGATTTTTGGGTGTGGTGAGGGGTGTATTTGTAGGCATTTTGAGGTTTGGGAAACTTTGCCCCTCCTGGTAGGAATGTATATCCCATACGTCACTAGCTCATGGACTCTTGCTAATTACATGAAAGAAACACAAATTTTGTCCAAATTTGAAATAACAGTGAAAAAAGGCAGTTACACTAACAAAATTTTTACAGTGTATGTAACAAGTTAGCAGAGCATTGCACCCACTTGCAAATGGATGATTAACCCCTTAATACCAAAAACGGAATAACAAATGACAAAAACGTTTTTTAAACAGTCACAACAACTGCCACAGCTCTACTGTGGCTTGTTACCTCCCTCAATACAACTTTTGAAGCCTTTTGAGCCCTTCAGAGAAGTCCTGGAACATGCAGGAAGAAGCTGGATGTCTGTGTCTGTAATTTTTTCTGCGCAAAAAAGCGCTAAAATAGGCCCCTCCCACTCATATTACAACAGTGGAAAGCCTCAAGGAACTGTTTCTAGGCAAAATTCAAGCCAACCATGTGGAAAAAACTAGGCCCCAATAAGTTTTATCACCAAACATATATAAAAAACGATTAAACATGCCAGCAAACGTTTTAAAATACACTTTTATAAGAGTATGTATCTCTATTAATAAGCCTGATACCAGTCGCTATCACTGCATTTAAGGCTTTACTTACATTACTTCGGTATCAGCAGCATTTTCTAGCAAATTCCATCCCTAGAAAAATATTTTAACTGCACATACCTTATTGCAGGAAAACCTGCACGCTATTCCCCCTCTGAAGTTACCTCACTCCTCAGAATATGTGAGAACAGCCATGGATCTTAGTTACTTCTGCTAAGATCATAGAAAACGCAGGCAGATTCTTCTTCTAAATACTGCCTGAGATAAACAGTACACTCCGGTACCATTTAAAAATAACAAACTTTTGATTGAAGAAATAAACTAAGTATAAAACACCACAGTCCTCTTACGACCTCCATCTTTGTTGAGAGTTGCAAGAGAATGACTGGATATGGCAGTGAGGGGAGGAGCTATATAGCAGCTCTGCTGTGGGTGACCCTCTTGCAACTTCCTGTTGGGAAGGAGAATATCCCATAAGTAATGGATGATCCGTGGACTGGATACACTTAACAAGAGAAACGGGAAAATCAAACCCTTAACCGAACTCGCCCCCATCCTGGACAAAATACATATAGAATGGCTTACATACCATCAACTAACAGACTTCCTTGTCAAACACCCACATAAGCTACTACTTTTTCCCTCCCATACGGGTTTCGAAAGCAGCTGTATTTTTGACACCCTACACAGGGGCTTTCTATCTTTTACATACCAATTACTTATGCAGCCGAGCAGCACGTCCCTCCCCTCGTACACACAAAAGTGGGAAACAGAGATTGGCATTACACAAACCCCTAAGGAATGGCAAAAAATCTTCTCCTGCATGACAAAATCTTCCTCATCCATATATGTAATGGAAATGAATGTTAAGTTACTATATAGATGGTACTACACACCCCACCGGCTTCACACCATTTTCCCTCTACACTCGCCGAAGTGTTGGAGAGGTTGCCAAAACATTGGCACCCCCACACACATCTGGTGGACGTGCCCAACAGCCCAAATATATTGGGAAACTATCAGAGTCGAATTCGAAAAAGTTCTATCTCTAAGTCTCAAGCTCAACATCTGGTTTTTCATCTTTAATAAATTTACCAAAATAACTTGCAAACTCCGACTAGCTCTACTGACTATCATGACAAACTCAGTAAAACGACTAATTCCCAAAAACTGGAAATGCAATACACTTCCATCTATCCAGGTCTGGAGAGAAACAACCACTCAGTCTCTCCAACAAGAAAAATATCGCTTTACTCGTAACAAACAAATAGCTGACTATCACTCGATATACTTTTTGTGGGAGGAATATCTTAATCAGACACCCCCCACACTCAAAACCACCACCCGAACATCCACTTCTTAAACTCACATTCACTGACCGCCCTTAGCTGACAGACCAGACGCCTTCTCTTATCACCTTAACTTGGACAGAAGGTCATTTCAAGAACCCGATAATCACTGACATCAGTTTACGCCTCTGCAGGAACCATGTACGTATGAATATATATTTATACATTCATTTGAATTGTTTATTGTATTTTCTCATTCACTTAATTGAATTAATTTCTCTCTTACCTAGTTTAAATAACTTACCTATGCAATCTAAATTTGTTTATTGAACAATAAATATACCCACAACTCATATATGTCGAAAAAATGTATCATGTATATGGAATCATTGTTACCACACTGTTGCATATGTAACTGTTTTAATTCTGCGTTGTATGCAGTGATTTTATGTTCAATAAAGCTTTTGAAAAAAAAGAAAAAAAAAAAAAAGTATATTAATATAACTGAGATAAGGAGCAATCTGCAGAGGCTTAGATACAGGGTAATTACAAAGGTAAAAAGTATATTAATATAACTGAGATAAGGAGCAGTCTGCAGAGGCTTAGATACAGGGTAATCACAGAGGTAAAAAGTATATTAATATAACTGAGATAAGGAGCAGTCTGCAGAGGCTTAGATACAAGGTAACCACAGAGGTAAAACATATATTAATATAACAGATAAGGAGCAGCCTGCAGAGGCTTAGATACAAGGTAATCACAGAGGTAAAAAGTATATTAATATAACTGAGATAAGGGGGCAGTCTGCAGAGGGTTAGATACAGGGTAATCACAGAGGTAAAAAGTATATTAATATAACTGAGATAAGGGGGCAGTCTGCAGAGGCTTAGATACAAGGTAATCACACAGGTAAAAAGTATATTAATATAACTGAGATAAGGGGGCAGTCTGCAGAGGTTTAGATACAAGGTAATCACAGAGGTAAAAACTATATTATTATAACTGAGATAAGGAGCAGTCTGCAGAGGCTTAGGTGCAGGGTAATCACAGAGGTAAAAAGTATATTAATATAACTGAGATAAGGGGCAGTCTGCAGAGGCTTAGATACAAGGTAATCACAGAGGTAAAACAGAATTTATGCTTACCTGATAAATTACTTTCTCCAACGGTGTGTCCGGTCCACGGCGTCATCCTTACTTGTGGGATATTCTCTTCCCCAACAGGAAATGGCAAAGAGTCCCAGCAAAGCTGGTCACATGATCCCTCCTAGGCTCCGCCCACCCCAGTCATTCGACCGACGGACAGGAGGAAATATATATAGGAGAAACCATATGATACCGTGGTGACTGTAGTTAGAGAAAATAATTCATCAGACCTGATTAAAAAACCAGGGCGGGCCGTGGACCGGACACACCGTTGGAGAAAGTAATTTATCAGGTAAGCATAAATTCTGTTTTCTCCAACATTGGTGTGTCCGGTCCACGGCGTCATCCTTACTTGTGGGAACCAATACCAAAGCTTTAGGACACGGATGAAGGGAGGGAGCAAATCAGGTCACCTAAATGGAAGGCACCACGGCTTGCAAAACCTTTCTCCCAAAAATAGCCTCCGAAGAAGCAAAAGTATCAAATTTGTAAAATTTGGCAAAAGTGTGCAGTGAAGACCAAGTCGCTGCCTTACATATCTGGTCAACAGAAGCCTCATTCTTGAAGGCCCATGTGGAAGCCACAGCCCTAGTGGAGTGAGCTGTGATTCTTTCAGGAGGCTGCCGTCCGGCAGTCTCATAAGCCAATCGGATAATGCTTTTAAGCCAAAAGGAAAGAGAGGTAGAAGTCGCTTTTTGACCTCTCCTTTTACCAGAATAAACAACAAACAAGGAAGATGTTTGTCTGAAATCTTTAGTAGCCTCTAAATAGAATTTTAGAGCACGGACTACGTCCAAATTGTGTAACAAACGTTCCTTCTTTGAAACTGGATTCGGACACAAAGAAGGTACAACTATCTCCTGGTTAATATTTTTGTTGGAAACAACTTTCGGAAGAAAACCAGGCTTAGTACGCAAAACCACCTTATCTGCATGGAACACCAGATAGGGCGGAGAACACTGCAGAGCAGATAACTCTGAAACTCTTCTAGCAGAAGAAATTGCAACCAAAAACAAAACTTTCCAAGATAATAACTTAATATCTACGGAATGTAAGGGTTCAAACGGAACCCCTTGAAGAACTGAAAGAACTAGATTTAGACTCCAGGGAGGAGTCAAAGGTCTGTAAACAGGCTTGATCCTAACCAGAGCCTGAACAAATGCTTGAACATCTGGCACAGCTGCCAGTCTTTTGTGAAGTAAAACAGATAAAGCAGAGATCTGTCCCTTCAGAGAACTTGCAGATAATCCTTTCTCCAAACATTCTTGTAGAAAGGATAGAATCTTAGGAATTTTTATCTTGTTCCATGGGAATCCTTTAGATTCACACCAACAGATATATTTTTTCCATATTTTATGGTAAATTTTTCTAGTTACAGGCTTTCTAGCCTGAATCAGAGTATCTATTACAGAATCTGAAAACCCACGCTTTGATAAAATCAAGCGTTCAATCTCCAAGCCGTCAGTTGGAGGGAAACCAGATTCGGATGTTCGAATGGACCCTGAACAAGAAGGTCCTGTCTCAAAGGTAGCTTCCATGGTGGAGCCGATGACATATTCACCAGGTCTGCATACCAAGTCCTGCGTGGCCACGCAGGAGCTATCAAGATCACTGAGGCCCTCTCCTGATTGATCCTGGCTACCAGCCTGGGGATGAGAGGAAACGGTGGGAATACATAAGCTAGGTTGAAGGTCCAAGGTGCTACTAGTGCATCTACTAGGGTCGCCTTGGGATCCCTGGATCTGGACCCGTAGCAAGGAACCTTGAAGTTCTGACGAGACGCCATCAGATCCATGTCTGGAATGCCCCATAATTGAGTTATTTGGGCAAAGATTTCCGGATGGAGTTCCCACTCCCCCGGATGGAATGTCTGACGACTCAGAAAATCCGCTTCCCAATTTTCCACTCCTGGGATGTGGATCGCAGACAAGTGGCAGGAGTGATCCTCCGCCCATTGAATTATCTTGGTCACTTCTTTCATCGCCAGGGAAGTCCTTGTTCCCCCCTGATGATTGATATATGCAACGGTCGTCATGTCTGACTGAAACCTTATGAATTTGGCCTTTGCTAGTTGAGGCCAAGCTCTGAGAGCATTGAATATCGCTCTCAGTTCCAGAATGTTTATCGGGAGAAGAGACTCTTCCCGAGACCATAGATCCTGAGCTTTCAGGGATTCCCAGACCGCGCCCCAGCCCACTAGGCTGGCGTCGGTCGTGACAATGACCCACTCTGGTCTGCGGAAGCTCATTCCCTGTGACAGATTGTCCAGGGTCAGCCACCAACGGAGTGAATCTCTGGTCTTTTGATCTACTTGAATCGTCGGAGACAAGTCTGTATAATCCCCATTCCACTGTCTGAGCATGCACAGTTGTAATGGTCTTAGATGAATTCGTGCAAAAGGAACTATGTCCATTGTTGCAACCATCAATCATATTACTTCCATGCACTGCGCTATGGAAGGACGAGGAACAGAATGAAGTACTTGACAAGAGCTTAGAAGTTTTGATTTTCTGACCTCTGTCAGAAAAATCCTCATTTCTAAGGAATCTATTATTGTTCCCAAGAAGGGAACTCTTGTTGACGGGGACAGAGAACTTTTTTCTCTTTGTTCACCTTCCATCCGTGAGATCTGAGAAAGGCTAGGACGATGTCCGTATGAGCCTTTGCTTTTGACAGGGACGACGCTTGAATCAGGATGTCGTCCAAGTAAGGTACTACTGCAATGCCCCTTGGTCTTAGAACCGCTAGAAGGGACCCTAGTACCTTTGTGAAAATCCTTGGAGCAGTGGCTAATCCAAATGGAAGTGCCACAAACTGGTAATGCTTGTCCAGAAAAGCGAACCTTAGGAACTGATGATGTTCCTTGTGGATAGGAATATGTAGATACGCATCCTTTAAATCCACGGTAGTCATAAATTGATTTTCCTGGATAGTAGGTAGGATCGTTCGAATAGTTTCCATTTTGAACGATGGTACCCTGAGAAATTTGTTTAGGATCTTTAGATCCAAAATTGGTCTGAATGTTCCCTCTTTTTTGGGAACTATGAACAGATTGGAATAAAATCCCATTCCTTGTTCTCATATTGGAACTGGATGTATCACTCCCATCTTTAACAGGTCTTCTACACAATGTAAGAATGCCTGTCTCTTTATTTGGTTTGAAGATAATTGAGACCTGTGGAACCTTCCCCTTGGGGGTAGTTCTTTGAATTCCAGGAGATAACCTTGAGAAACTATTTCTAGCGCCCAAGGATCCTGAACATCTCTTGCCCAAGCCTGAGCAAAGAGAGAAAGTCTGCCCCCCACTAGATCCGGTCCCGGATCGGGGGCTATCCCTTCATGCTGTTTTGGTAGCAGTGGTAGGCTTCTTGGCCTGCTTACCCTTGTTCCAGCCTTGCATTGGTTTCCAGGCTGGTTTGGGTTGTGAAGTATTACCCTCTTGCTTAGAGGATACAGAATTAGAGACTGGTCCGTTTCTGCGAAAGGGACGAAAATTAGGCTTATTATTAGCCTTAAAAGACCTATCCTGTGGGAGGGCGTGGCCCTTTCCCCCAGTAATGTCTGAAATAATCTCTTTCAAATCAGGTCCAAATAATGTTTTACCTTTGAAAGGAATGTTAAGCAATTTTGTCTTGGAAGACACATCCGCTGACCAAGACTTTAGCCAAAGCACTCTGCGCGCCACGACAGCAAACCCTGAATTTTTCGCCGCTAATCTAGCTAATTGCAAAGCGGCATCTAAAACAAAAGAGTTAGCCAATTTAAGTGCTTGAACTCTGTCCATAACCTCCTCATACGAAGATTCTTTACTGAGCGATTTTTCTAGTTCCTCGAACCAGAAACACGCTGCCGTAGTGACAGGAACAATGCATGAAATTGGTTGTAGAAGGTAACCTTGCTGTACAAAAATCTTTTTAAGCAAACCCTCTAATTTCTTATCCATAGGATCTTTGAAAGCACAACTATCTTCGATAGGAATAGTAGTGCGTTTGTTTAGAGTAGAAACTGCCCCCTCGACCTTGGGGACTGTCTGCCATAAGTCCTTTCTGGGGTCGACTATAGGAAATAATTTCTTAAAGTGATGGTAAATTGAGGGCAATGTGAAGGTAAAATCGTATTACTTAAGTCTCTATCACCAAAATCGCTAGTTTTTTTTAATTTAAAATTCAATTGTTTTTTTTTTAAATAATATTTTACTTACTGAGCGTTATCGCTCCTTGCTCCGCCCCCAGTATTACTTCCTGATCTGTGTATGAGTTGTAGTAGAGAGCGGAACAACCCGCTCTCTACGTCATTATATAAGGAATATTGTTCAACTATTCACTTTGCGCATGCGTTAATTGCTTAATACATGTTTTCAGACGATCAGTCTGAGATCTAACATGTAGCGCATGCGCATAGCTAACGAGGGGCATGTTAGTGTGTTTTACAGTCCCCGACTGGCCAGGATTCTGATTGCAAGTTGAAAACACGTGATTTTTAAAATCTATGGCGGCGATTGTACAGGTGGAGGAACGGAGCTGAAATGGAAGCATCTAAAAAGTAAATATTTACAAATACTGACAGTTTTCAGCGTTTTGGTGAATGAAAGTGCATTTTTTTTTTGTTATCTATACTATAGCATGTTGAAGTTTGCAATACTTTACCATCACTTTAAATATAGGGGGGGGAACAAAAGGTATGCCGGGCCTTTCCCACTCTTTATTTACTATGTCCGCCACCCGCTTGGGTATAGGAAAAGCGTCGGGGGGCACCAGAACCTCTAGGAACTTGTCCATCTTACATAATTTCTCTGGAATGACCAAATTGTCACAATCATCCAGAGTAGATAACACCTCCTTAAGCAGTGCGCGGAGATGTTCTAATTTAAATGTCACAACATCAGGTTCAGCTTGATGAGAAATTTTTCCTGAATCTGAAATTTCTCCATCAGACAAAACCTCCCTCATGGCCCCTTGAGATTGGTGTGAGGGTATGTCAGAACAGTTATCATCAGCGTCCTCTTGCTCTTCAGTGTTTAAAACAGAGCAATCGCGCTTTCTCTGATAAGTAGGCATTTTGGATAAAAGATTTGCTATGGAGTTATCCATTACAGCCGTTAATTGTTGCATGGTAATAAGTATTGGCGCACTAGATGTACTAGGGGCCTCCTGTGTGGGCATAACTGGTGTAGACACAGTAGGGGATGATGTAGTATCATGTTTACTCCCCTCATTTGAGGAATCATCTTGGGCAATATCATTATCTGTTGCATTACTGTCCTTACTTTGTTTGGACACTATGGCACAATTATCACATAAATTTAAATGGGGAGACACATTGGCTTTCATACATATAGAACATAACTTATCTGATGGTACAGACATGTTAAACAGGCTTAAACTTGTCAACAAAGCACAAAAAACATTTTAAAATAAAACCGTTACTGTCACTTTAAATTTCCAACTGAAAACACTTTATTACTGAATATGTGAAAAAGTGTGAAGGAATTGTTCAAAATTCACCAAAATTTCACCATTGAAAAAATTTAAAACAAGAAATTTTTTGCGCTCTAATGCCAACCACAATAAATATTATAAATATTAAAAACTGATGAAAAAATATGTATCTGATAAAAAAATATATATACACAATCCCAATGGAATTAGTCTATTCTCAAAAATTGTCCATATAATCTCAAAATGGGGATACCAAAAAATGACTTGACCACAGTACCTTGTGATGGAGTAAATTAGTTTAAAGGTTAAAATCTTGCAGCTGGTGTTTTGCAAGTTCTTTCCTTGGAATGCTATCCCAAACGGTTCCTCTGTAAAAGGATTGAATTCCAAATGTTGTGCCTTTATAGTGCAGCCTTGTTCCAGCCAGCAATTCACCGGTCTTGACTCAGAAGTGATAACATAAAACAGAAAAGAAAAAACAGGCGCACAAAGCACGATTCAAGTGTAAAAGTTTTAATAACAAAGTGACACACGCACAGTAATAATTGCACTTACTAGATTAAAATAAATGATATGCATTGAAACAACACTCCTTGGGTCTGCAGCTCCTGTAACAGTGGCACAGATGGTCCTTCACCTTACAGCTTTTGTCCAACAGCGACAGGTAATGGTAATCCGGATTCTTAACCTGAGCGTGTGACCAGCTTCTGTAAACAGGTTGTTCTGCTTCCCAAATAGAGTGATAGTCTGCAGTGACTGGCCTGACGCGTTTCCCCCGACTTCGGCCGGGCTTTTTTTTAAAAAAAAAAAGCCTGGCCGAAGTCGGGGGAAACGCGTCAGGACAGTCACTGCAGACTATCACTCTATTTGGGAAGCAGAACAACCTGTTTACAGAAGCTGGTCACACGCTCAGGTTAAGAATCCGGATTACCATTACCTGTCGCTGTTGGACAAAAGCTGTAAGGTGAAGGACCATCTGTGCCACTGTTACAGGAGCTGCAGACCCAAGGAGTGTTGTTTCAATGCATATCAATTATTTTAATCTAGTAAGTGCAATTATTACTGTGCGTGTGTCACTTTGTTATTAAAACTTTTACACTTGAATCGTGCTTTGTGCGCCTGTTTTTTCTTTTCTGTTTTATGTTATCAAAATTTCACCAGTGTCTTAAAGCATTAAAAGTATTGCACACCAAATTTCAGAGCTTTAACCCTTAAATTAACGGAACCGGAGCCGTTTTTACATTTAACCCCTATACAGTCCCAGAATGAGGCTCTGTCTAACTAGAAAGGCCCCCATCCGAAAAAGGTGCCCAACACAGTGCCTGCCGTTTTTCTAAACGTTCCCCAAGATTATAATACCAATAATTAGTTAGAATCTGCATAATATGCCTAGTAAAGCAATTGTTTTAGCCCAGAAAAATGTCTACCAGTTTTTAAGCCCTTTTTGAAGCCCTTTATTCTTTTATGTTTAACTAAGAAAATGGCTTACCGGTCCCCATGAGGGGAAATGACAGCCTTCCAGCATTACATGGTCTTGTTAGAAATATGGCTAGTCATACCTTAAGCAGAAAAGACTGCTAACTGTTTCCCCCAACTGAAGTTACTTCATCTCAACAGTCCTGTGTGGAAACAGCAATCGATTTTAGTTACTGTCTGCTAAAATCATCTTCCTCTTACAAACAGAAATCTTCATCCTTTTCTGTTTCAGAGTAAATAGTACATACCAGCACTATTTTAAAATAACAAACACTTGATAGAAGAATAAAACTACATTTAAACACCAAAAAACTCTTAACCATCTCCGTGGAGATGTTGCCTGTGCAACGGCAAAGAGAATGACTGGGGTGGGCGGAGCCTAGGAGGGATCATGTGACCAGCTTTGCTGGGACTCTTTGCCATTTCCTGTTGGGGAAGAGAATATCCCACAAGTAAGGATGACGCCGTGGACCGGACACACCAATGTTGGAGAAAAGGTATATTAATATAACTGAGATAAGGGGCAGTCTGCAGTGGCTTAGATACAAGGTAATCACAGAGGTAAAAAGTATATTAATATAACTGAGATAAGGGGGCAGTCTGCAGAGGTTTAGATACAAGGTAATCACAGAGGTAAAAAGTATATTAATATAACTGAGATAAGGAGCAGTCTGCAGAGGCTTAGATACAGGGTAATCACAGAGGTAAAAAGTATATTAATATAACTGTGTTGGTTATGCAAAACTAGGGAATGGGTAATAAAGGGATTATCTATCTTTTTAAACAACAACAATTCTGGTGTTGAATGTTGCTTTAATGAAAGTAAATTGTAAAGTTGAATCAAATTGCTGTTCTCTCAAGCATGAAGGTTTAGAGCTAATCGTTATGAAAATAGCGGTCAACGAATCTCATAATCGATTAGTTGGTTTGCAATTAGTTGGAGTAAAGCAGCTGGTGTTGTGCACAGACCAATGAGCTCCTGCACATGGTATTGTGTTTTATGGTTCTGTCCTTAGCCTAAAGGACATATATCGTCTGGAAAAAGTTAAAAGTAAATATCTGTAGAAATTTACAGGCTTATGTACAACCCAGAAATAATAGGAGTCATCATTTGGATTGTTAATATTAAATCAGGTGATTTGGGGCTAGACTTTGCATGATATAGTGCCGAGCTTGTAATTTACACTTAGCCCTAGATTGATGGGATTTGTTATTTGAATTGATGTGCACTATTATCTGTTTGCATAATTATTAACGGAACGCTTGCTATTGCCGATTATATGCACTGTATAGATAAAGGTGTATGGCTGTGTCCTGTTATTGATATAAAGTCATTAGCGCTTTTGACTTTTTTTTATTTTTTTATTATTGTGTTTTTTTTATATTTTTAATAAAATTGTGATATGTGCCAGATTCAACCTCTATAAGTATATGTTATTTTAAAAGCAGACTAGATATTTTTACCATAACCTTATAGCTGGTTATTTACCATTGCATATAGATATTTGCATATATAGATATTAAAGATATTTTTTATGTTAGAATTAAGTCCAGCCTTACTTTGGTGAGAGGCCCCTTGCCAAGGTGGAAAACACTTAGCATTGGTGAAAAGCTAACAAAGATAAATATCCCACTTTGGTGAAATTGGAAAAACCCTACTTATGCATCTCAGGCACCTCAACACCATCTGAGCACCTCTTCTCTGCTGCAGGCAAAATAGCTGCAAAAAGAGCCAGCCTCAGCCAGGAGCCTGCGGTTATGGTGACATTTTTGCATTTAAATGCAAAGTTTCTGAAAGAGTGAATAATAGAATATTATAAACAGTGACAGTTCTACCTCTTTTCAAACAGTTTGTGGTTTTGTTTTGCTTAATTATAAAAATTTGTTTTGCTGCTTAAAAATTGGACAAACAGTTGTTTTAATGTAAAGCTTTAGTCTGAAGTTTATATTTGTAACACTCAGTATGTGGATTATATTTAAAATATATGATTCTTTTTTTTTATCCGATCGAAAAAATAATCGGCCGATTAATCGATTATGAAAATAATCAGTTGCAGCCCTATGAAGGTTTAATATTGACTTGAGTGTCCCTTTAAGTTCGTTCTGGAAGATTAATGTGGCTTTAAGAATTGAGAAGAAAACACTAATTGTTTAAAGGACAACTAAAGGCAAAATGAAACCTTCATGATTCAGAGCAGCAATTTTATACAACTTTCCAATTTACTTCCATATCTAAATGTACATAATATTTTTATATGCACACGTCATTGGCTGACGGCTGTCACATGATACATTTATATGCAATGTTCCGATGCACCAGCTCCTACTGAGCATGTGCAAGATTCAGAGAATATACGAATATGCAGTTTGTGATTGGCTGATGGCTGTCCCATGTAACCAACTCCTCCTGCACACAACAGACTGTACAGTGCTCTGTATAACACACAGCTAAAGGTATGAAACTGGATCAAGTGACAGTATGTTTGTATTTGTCATTAATACGTACCCCAGTACATATCCCCCTCATCTATATAGCTACACACAGTTATTCCTGCACACCAGACAGTACAGTGCTCTGTATAACACACAGCTAAAGGTATGAAACAGGATCAAGTGACTGTATGTTTGTATTTGTCATTAATAAGTACTCCAGTACATACCCCCCCTTATCTATATAGCTACACACAGTTACTCCTGCACACCACGCCGTACAGTGCTCTGTATAACACACAGCTAAAGGTATGAAACAGGATCAAGTAACTGTATGTTTGTATTTGTCATTAATACGTACCCCAGTACATACCCCCTCATCTATATAGCTACACAGTTACTCCTGCACACCACACCGTACAGTGCTCAGTAAAAACACACAGCTAAAGGTATGAAACAGGATCAAATAACTGTATGTTTGTATTTGTCATTAATACGTACTCCAGTACATACCCCCTCATCTATATAGCTACACACAGTTACTCCTGTACACCACAGACAGTACAGTGCTCTGTATAACACACAGCTAAAGGTATGAAACAGGATCAAGTAACTGTATGTTTGTATTTGTCATTAATACGTACCCCAGTACATACCCCTCTCATCTATATAGCTACACAGTTACTCCTGCACCCCAGACCATACAGTGCTCTGTATAACACACAGCTAAAGGTATGAAACAGGATCAAGTAACTGTATGTTTGTATTTGTCATTAATACATACCCCAGTACATACCCCCCCTCATCTATATAGCTACACACAGTTACTCCTGCACACCACACCGTACAGTGCTCTGTATAACACACAGCTAAAGGTATGAAACAAGTATTTGTCATTAATACGTACCCCAGTACATACCCCTCTCATCTATATAGCTACACAGTTACTCCTGCACACCAGACCATACAGTGCTCTGTATAACACACAGCTAAAGGTATGAAACAGGATCAAGTAACTGTATGTTTGTATTTGTCATTAATACGTACCCCAGTACATACCCCCTCACACTAAAAATACATTCCATCTGTGCATCTTACATAACATCAGCACAATCTAGTAAGCAAGTTGAACATGAAGTAGCATGCTTAAAGGGACATTAAGCACTAAATACATGCTAGACAGAATGATGCATTCAAAGAAAACATTAGTCCATGACTAACATGTAGATGTATTTTTTAAAGTTTCATTAGTTGTTTAAAAAGTGACAAAATAAGTAAAGTTTTAGTGTCTATAAAACACTGGGAGCTGCCATGTTGTAACTTGTGTTGCCTTCTCTGCTGTGGCCAATTAGGGACAGTTATACATAGGTCATTAGAGTGTGCAGCCAATGGTTGTGCTGGATTTAACAGTGTTCTGCACTTCCATTTCTAACAGAAACTGAAAAGCTCACAATTTCAGAATGGAATTACAGGCAAAGAGGACAAAATAAATAATGAAAGTATATTGCGGAGTTGTTTTATCATATACAATTCATCATTTTATATTACCATCTCAAAGTGTTTAATGTCCCTTTAAAGGGGCATTACTTTGCTGGCGCAATGACAGAATGGTCACTACTCAAATGCTGTTTTTTCTCCTGTGCCAGCAGATCTCTTCTTTTAACCTTTTTAACTCCTTTTAGCATTTTTGCTATCACTCCATTTTAACAGAAATAGAGCCTTGTTTTTTTTTTAATTTTATTTACCCATCAAAACTATATATTTTTAGCAGCCAATCCAAGGTATTGATCTAGGCCCGTTTTTTTGTATTTCTTCGCTGCATGAGATAATTTAAAAAAAATGTGTTAACTTTTTCACAAACTTTGGGGTTCTCACTAATATTATTTACATAGTGTTTGTGCAGTCATAACACAAATGGTTGCAAAAGCTTCTCTGGGATCCCCTTTGTTTAGAAATAGCAGAAGGCCTCTAAATGCATCTTCGCACCACACTTCTGAAATTCCCAGCAGTGAAGAGGTTAATGAGGTAGTTTGAGATGAAGTAAAGAAGGAATTACTGGCACTAGTCTAAATGTAAATAGGAATTAACAGAATATTGTGTTATTACTTAGGGGGGCAGCACCGGAATGACAATAAAAAATGGGGCATAGGGATTAGAAAGTTGGGTGTTTACAATAATATAAGAAACTAACCTCCATGGAAAGAATTATGGATTTAAGTTTAATAATTACGTACAGAGTTTAAGTCACAAATGCTTACAGATAAGTAAATTAAAGGGACCCCATGGTCCACAGATTATTATAATCACTTAATATCCAGAATATAGAGGCCAGAGGTATATTAGATGTAATAACAATTACCATTAGTTTTCCGTTGATATAAATAAATGTCACGGTTAAACTTATAAATGGTTATCTGATCCTAACTATAATATAAAAGGTTTTACTGCTGCCTGATACCAAGTACTTTAATTAGAATCTCCACCTTTCATATGTGCTGCCCATACATGACCCATATGCACATCCATATTTGAAACTACACTACAAATTTGGTATAATCAGCAAGATGAAAATAAATAATGTAATGTCCATGATATTATAGTTGTTTAATGAACAGCAAGATGAAGGTAGGTCACGTATGAGAGAGCGTAATTTCTCTATACTAGCCCTCCTATATGTCTAAGAGATAATATTTGGACGATTAATATCACATTTGTACAATACATTGAACACATAGGTAACTAGTATTAATATATATCATCTGCCAGTCTCATTGTAACATGTCTGAATATCTATAGATAGTCTATTTAATAAAGTAATCTGACTATCAAGATATTAATCTTGCAGATTTAATAGGAATAAGATTGATGCAAGTCAATATCCAGTGAAGATATTATCTAACAGTACCCCGATGGTAACGACACAAATGGTGACACAGGGGCTGTATGAAGCAGAACATGCTATATATTTTCACAATGTATAACCAAGAAAGACAATTCCCAGATAGATGTGCATTGTATTTACATCGGGAGACTGAGAAACATTGCGGAGTTCATAGAACAGATCGATAGTTTAACGTATTTAAGCTATGTGAATGTTTTTACACTAACAAGATATGGTATATGCAAAACTTTACAAGCATGGACCCTCAGTATAATGTAGTATCTTTACTATAGTGGCTAAATTTCTATTGGTGGGAATATGACATATAACGCAGGATATCCTATCAATAGAGAGCGTAAGCACACATCTATGTTTTGACGCACAAAGTGATTGGCTAATGGGCCTACACGCCCACCCTATGACATGCACAATGCTGCGATTGGTCAATGAGAGGGCGTACTTCACACGCAGTAATAGTATTAGATGATTGTCGTATATGGTTCATGTATATTAAGGGACAGTACCCGGGCCTCGGTTTGTCATTTCTCACATTGATAAAGGCTGCTAGCAGACGAAACGCGTTTGTGGTATATTAGTGCATGTCTTTTTGCACAAATAATTCTTTTTAAATTACTTAGTTAATCATCACTGTCACCTGAAGCCGAGGTATGCTGTTATCGGCCAGGAAACAGGGGGATGACTATATACTTATTTAATAATTCTGGTTGACTTACTTTGGGTACATTTAGGAGAATTAATTCTCTGTTTTTAATAAATAACAATAAAAGGTTTGTTTTTTTAACACTATATTATAGGGAGTGCGCAATTTAACCCCTACTTAGGTTCTTCCCTATACCCCATTTTTTTTATTAATCAGGTAGCTTGTAAGGTTAAGTTTAGCTGTAGTGTAGAGATCACCCTACCACCCCCTGATCCCTCCCAAACAGCTCTCTTCCCCCTCCCTCACCCCTTACTGGTCACCACCATCTTACGTACTGTGCATTTTTTAATTATTTTTTTTCTTATTTTATTTTCTGCAGAGTAGGAGCCTCCCTTACACTCCAACCTCCCTGATCCCTTCCAAATAGCTCTCTAATACTACATTGTCTGTAGTGCAGCACCTCCTAGAGTTTGCTTAGTAGGGCCAGCCCTTCATTAACATTTTCTGTAGCGTATACCTCCCTCCCACCATTAAACTCTTTGCTGGTCCTTAAGGACTCCCACTCCTCCCGCGGCATGCAGAAATAGCGTGATCTCGGCACTAAAGCGCAAGGGCAGAAAAAACCCAGGACATCAGGCTTAAAGGGACATGCCACCCACATTTTTTCTATTATGATTTAGAAAGAGAATGCAATTTTAAACATCTTTCTAATTTACTTATATTATCTAATATGTTTAATTCTCTTGATATTCTTTGATGAAAAGCATATCTAGATATGCTCACTAGCTGCTGATTGGTTGCTGCACATAGACGCCTTGAGTGATTGGCTCACCATGTGCATTGCTTTTTCTTCAACTAAGGATATCTAAAAAATGAAGCAAAATAAATAATGGAAGTAAATTGTAATGTTGTTTTAATTTCTATTCTCTATCTGAATCATGAAAGAAAGATTTTGGGTTTAGTGGCCCTTTAAGGGCTTAACAACCGGCACTGCTCGTTAAGGTGCCACATTTTCATATTGAGAGTTGCCATATTCCTGCACCCTGTGACAGAAGTGAACAGGTCAGTGATTGTGCGCATTGGGCAACTACACACAATTCAGACTTGTGAGCTTTACATTTTTGATGTTGGCCTTCAGAGTTTAAAAGTTGTGAAACAAAGAGCTGGAATAGGCTACAAGATGTCAGCTCCAGTGTGCAGAAATTTTAGCTTGACCAACCACACCTATAAGGGGTTAAAATAAGACTCCTAGTTAATAGTAACCCCATGCTATTGCAGTTTTGTCCAGCAGTCCCTTTAAAGGGACATAATACCCAAATGTTGAAACACATAAAAATGATGCAGCATAGCTGTAAAAAGCAGACTAGAAAATATCACCTGAGCATCTCTATGTAAAAAAGTAACATTTTACCTCAAAAATTCCTCAGTAGCCACATCCCATTGTAAAGGACTTTAAGCAGCAAATCAGTACGTCTGTCCCGGGACCGGCAAGGGAGTGAGACTCATGCACACATGTTATTTCCCTATTCAATTTAAGGAAGTTTACTATGAAATCTCATGAGATCACAGTAAAAGAGTTAATGACCTCAGCACTGCTGATGCTGATTGGCAGCTGTTCATTTTGTTTTGTTTTTTATCTGCAGCTGGACAGTAATTGAAGATAACTTTTTACACAGCACTTACTCTGGTGAGCTGAGGAAATTGGGAGGTAAAATATCTTCCATTTCTACATAGAGATTCTCAGGTGATATTTTCCGGTCAGCTTTTTACAGTTATACTGCATCAGTTTCAAGTGATTTAGCATCTGAGTATTATGTCCCTTTAAGTTAGACAGTCAAGTCCAAATTAAACTTTCATGATTCAGATAGGGCATGTAATTTTAAACAACTTTCCAACTTACTTTTATCACCAATTTGGCGTTGTTCTCTTGGTATTCTTAGTTGAAAGATAAATCTAGGTAGGCTTATATGCTAATTTCTAAGCCCTTGAAGGCCGCCTCTTATCTGAATGCATTTGACAGTTGTTCACCACTAGAGGGTGTTAGTTCATGTATTTCATATAAATAACATTGTGCTACTGAAGTTATTTAGGAGTCAGCACTAATTTCCTGAAATGCAAGTCTGTCAAAAGCAATGAGATAAGGGGGCAGTTTGCAGAAGCTTAAATACAAGGTAATCACAGAGGTAAAAATTATATTAATATAACTGAGATAAAGGGCAGTCTGCAGAGGCTTAGATACAAGGCAATCACAGAGGTAAAAAGTATATTAATATAACTGAGATAAGGAGCAGTCTGCAGAGGCTTAGATACAAGGGTAATCACAGAGGTAAAAAGTATATTAATATAACTAAGATAAGGGACAGTCTGCAGAGGTTTAGATACAGGGTAATCACAGAGGTAAAAAGTATATTAATATAACTGAGATAAGGGGCAGTCTGCAGACGGTTAGATACAAGGTAATCACAGAGGTAAAATGTATATTCATATAACTGAGATAAGGAGCAGTCTGCAGAGGCTTAGATAAAAGGTAATCACAGAGGAAAAAGTATATTCATATAATTGAGATAAGGGGCAGTCTGCAGAGGGTTAGATACAGGGTAATCACAGAGGTAAAAAGAAGATTAATATAACTGAGATAAGGGGCAGTCTGCAGAGGCTTAGATACAAGGCAATCACAGTGGTAAAAAGTGTATTACTATAACTGAGATAAGGGGGCAGTCTGCAGAGGCTTACATACAGGGTAATCACAGAGGTAAAAAGTATATTAATATAACTAAGATAAGGGGGCAGTCTGCAGAGGCTTAGATACAGGGTAATCACAGAGGTAAAAAGTATATTAATATAACTAAGATAAGGGGCAGTCTGCAGAGGCTTAGATACAGGGTAATCACAGAGGTAAAAAGTATTACTATAACTGAGATAAAGAGCAGTCTGCAGAGGCTTAGATACAGGATAATCACAGAGGTAAAAAGTGTATTACTATAACTGAGATAAGGAGCAGTCTGCAGAGGCTTAGATACAGGGTAATCACAGAGGTAAAAAGTGTATTACTATAACTGAGATAAAGAGCAGTCTGCAGAGGCTTAGATACAGGATAATCACAGAGGTAAAAAGTGTATTACTATAACTGAGATAAGGGGGCAGTCTGCAGAGGCTTAGATACAGGGTAATCACAGAGGTAAAAAGTATATTAATATAACTAAGATAAGGGGCAGTCTGCAGAGGCTTAGATACTGGGTAATCACAGAGGTAAAAAGTATATTAATATAACTGAGATAAGGAGCAGTCTGCAGAGGCTTAGATACAAGGTAATCACAGAGGTAAAAAGTATATTAATATAACTGAGATAAGGGGCAGTCCGCAGAGGCTTAGATACAAGGTAATCACAGAGGTAAAAAGTATATTAATATAGCAGTCTGCAGAGGCTTAGATACAGGGTAATCACAGAGGTAAAAAGTATTTTGATATAACTGAGATAAGGAGCAGTCTGCAGAGGCTTAGATACAAGGTAATCACAGAGGTAAAAAGTATATTAATATAACTGAGATAAGGGGCAGTGTGCAGAGGCTTAGATACAGGGTAATCACAGAGGTAAAAAGTATATTAATATAACTGAGATAAGGGGCAGTCTGCAGAGGCTTAGATACAGGGTTATCACAGAGGTAAAAAGTATATTAATATAACTGAGATAAGGGGCATTTCTGCGCCCCCGTACAAGCTGCAGGTACTGGGCTCCCCCCCCCATACAGCTGGATAATGTGCTCCCCGGTACAGCTGCATATAATGTGCTCCCCGGTACAGCTGCATATAATGTGCTCCCCGGTACAGCTGCATATAATGTGCTCCCCGGTACAGCTGCATATAATGTGCTCCCCGGTACAGCTGCATATAATGTGCTCCCCGGTACAGCTGCATATAATGTGCTCCCCGGTACAGCTGCATATAATGTGCTCCCCGGTACAGCTGCATATAATGTGCTCCCCGGTACAGCTGGATATAATGTGCTCCCCGGTACAGCTGGATATAATGTGCTCCCCGGTACAGCTGGATATAATGTGCTCCCCGGTACAGCTGGATATAATGTGCTCCCCGGTACAGCTGGATAATGTGCTCCCCGGTACAGCTGGATAATGTGCTCCCCGGTACAGCTGGATAATGTGCTCCCCGGTACAGCTGGATAATGTGCTCCCCGGTACAGCTGGATAATGTGCTCCCCGGTACAGCTGGATAATGTGCTCCCCGGTACAGCTGGATAATGTGCTCCCCGGTACAGCTGGATAATGTGCTCCCCGGTACAGCTGGATATAATGTGCTCCCCGGTACAGCTGGATAATGTGCTCCCCGGTACAGCTGCATATAATGTGCTCCCCGGTACAGCTGGATATAATGTGCTCCCCGGTACAGCTGGATATAATGTGCTCCCCGGTACAGCTGCATATAATGTGCTCCCCGGTACAGCTGCATATAATGTGCTCCCCGGTACAGCTGCATATAATGTGCTCCCCGGTACAGCTGGATATAATGTGCTCCCCGGTACAGCTGGATATAATGTGCTCCCCGGTACAGCTGGATAATGTGCTCCCCGGTACAGCTGAATATAATATGCTCCCCGGTACAGCTGGATAATGTGCTCCCCGGTACAGCTGGATAATGTGCTCCCCGGTACAGCTGAATATAATATGCTCCCCGGTACAGCTGGATAATGTGCTCCCCGGTACAGCTGAATATAATATGCTCCCCGGTACAGCTGGATAATGTGCTCCCCGGTACAGCTGGATATAATGTGCTCCCCCCAGTACAGCTGGATAATGTGCTCCCCGGTACAGCTGGATATAATGTGCTCCCCGGTACAGCTGGATAATGTGCTCCCCGGTACAGCTGAATATAATGTGCTCCCCGGTACAGCTGGATAATGTGCTCCCCGGTACAGCTGGATATAATGTGCTCCCCCCAGTACAGCTGGATAATGTGCTCCCCGGTACAGCTGAATATAATATGCTCCCCGGTACAGCTGGATAATGTGCTCCCCGGTACAGCTGGATATAATATGCTCCCCCCAGTACAGCTGGATAATGTGCTCCCCCCAGTACAGCTGGATAATGTGCTCCCCGGTACAGCTGGATAATGTGCTCCCCGGTACAGCTGGATAATGTGCTCCCCGGTACAGCTGGATAATGTGCTCCCCGGTACAGCTGGATATAATATGCTCCCCCCAGTACAGCTGGATAATGTGCTCCCCGGTACAGCTGCATATAATGTGCTCCCCGGTACAGCTGGATATAATGTGCTCCCCGGTACAGCTGGATAATGTGCTCCCCGGTACAGCTGGATATAATATGCTCCCCCCAGTACAGCTGGATAATGTGCTCCCCGGTACAGCTGCATATAATGTGCTCCCCAGTACAGCTGGATAATGTGCTCCCCGGTACAGCTGAATATAATGTGCTCCCCGGTACAGCTGGATAATGTGCTCCCCGGTACAGCTGGATAATGTGCTCCCCGGTACAGCTGAATATAATGTGCTCCCCGGTACAGCTGGATAATGTGCTCCCCGGTACAGCTGGATATAATATGCTCCCCCCAGTACAGCTGGATAATGTGCTCCCCCCCAGTACAGCTGGATAATGTGCTCCCCGGTACAGCTGGATAATGTGCTCCCCGGTACAGCTGGATAATGTGCTCCCCGGTACAGCTGGATAATGTGCTCCCCGGTACAGCTGGATAATGTGCTCCCCGGTACAGCTGGATAATGTGCTCCCCGGTACAGCTGGATAATGTGCTCCCCGGTACAGCTGGATAATGTGCTCCCCGGTACAGCTGCTTCACTTCAGGCCCCGTACACTACCCTCACTAGGCCTCGCTACATCCCCGACCTCTCCCACAGCCGCCTACTGCCCCTCGCCTCAGTATACCCGGCTCACCATGTTGCCGAAGCTCGGGGCCTCGCAGCAGCCACTGACATACAAGGACTCCACCCGCCGCTGTCACCTGACTCCGGGGCGGTACCCACGTCACCAACACCCGTGACACCTCAGCTGACCCGAGAGGAGGCCCAGGAAGTGGCGGGAACCGGAGCACGTGATATTGAAGGGGACACACAGTTGTTACATAGGGGACACTGTGACAGAAGAGGACACAGTTATTATATAGGGGACACTGTGGCTAAAGGGGACACAGTTATTATATAGGGGACACTGACTAAAGGGGACACAGTTATTATATAGGGGACACTGTGACTAAAGGGGACACACAGTTATTATATAGGGGACACTGTGACAGAAGAGGACACAGTTATATAGGGGACACTGTGACTAAAGGGGACACACAGTTATTATATAGGGGACACTGACTAAAGGGGATACAGTTATTATATAGGGGACACTGACTAAAGGGGACACAGTTATATAGGGGACACTGACTAAAGGGGATACAGTTATTATATAGGGGACACTGACTAAAGGGGATACAGTTATTATATAGGGGACACTGACTAAAGGGGATACAGTTATTATATAGGGGACACTGACTAAAGAGGACACAGTTATATAGGGGACACTGTGACTAAAGGGGGCACACAGTTATTATATAGGGGACACTGACTAAAGGGGATACAGTTATTATATAGGGGACACTGACTAAAGGGGACACAGTTATATAGGGGACACTGACTAAAGGGGATACAGTTATTATATAGGGGACACTGACTAAAGGGGACACAGTTATATAGGGGACACTGACTAAAGGGGACACACAGTTATTATATAGGGGACACTGACTAAAGGGGATACAGTTATTATATAGGGGACACTGTGACAGAAGGGAACATATAGTTATACAGGGGACACTGTGACTAAAGGGGACACATAGTTATACAGGGGACACTGTGACTAAAGGGGACACATAGTTATACAGGGGACACTGTGACTAAAGAGGACACATAGTTATACAGGGGACACTGTGACTATAGGGGGACACATAGTTATACAGGGGACACTGTGACTAAAGGGGACACATAGTTATACAGGGGACACTGTGACTAAAGGGGACACATAGTTATACAGGGGACACTGTGACTAAAGGGGACACATAGTTATACAGGGGACACTGTGACTAAAGAGGACACATAGTTATACAGGGGACACTGTGACTAAAGAGGGACACATAGTTATACAGGGGACACTGTGACTAAAGAGGACACATAGTTATACAGGGGACACTGTGACTAAAGAGGACACATAGTTATACAGGGGACACTGTGACTAAAGAGGACACATAGTTATACAGGGGACACTGTGACTAAAGGGGACACATAGTTATACAGGGGACACTGTGACTAAAGAGGACACATAGTTATACAGGGACACTGTGACTAAAGGGGACACATAGTTATACAGGGGACACTGTGACTATAGGGACACAAGTTATACAGGGGACACTGTGACTAAAGGTGACACATAGTTATACAGGGGACACTGTGACTAAAGAGGACACATAGTTATACAGGGGACACTGTGACTAAAGGAAACACATAGTTATACAGGGGACACTGTGACTAAAGGGGACACATAGTTATACAGGGGACACTGTGACTAAAGGGGACACATAGTTATACAGGGGACACTGTGACTAAAGGGGACACATAGTTATACAGGGGACACTGTGACTAAAGGGGACACATAGTTATACAGGGGACACTGTGACTAAAGAGGACACATAGTTATACAGGGGACACTGTGACTAAAGGTGACACATAGTTATACAGGGGACACTGTGACTAAAGGGGACACATAGTTATACAGGGGACACTGTGACTAAAGAGGACACATAGTTATACAGGGGACACTGTGACTAAAGAGGACACATAGTTATACAGGGGACACTGTGACTAAAGGGGACACATAGTTATACAGGGGACACTGTGACTAAAGGGGACACATAGTTATACAGGGGACACTGTGACTAAAGGGGACACATAGTTATACAGGGGACACTGTGACTAAAGAGGACACATAGTTATACAGGGGACACTGTGACTAAAGAGGACACATAGTTATACAGGGGACACTGTGACTAAAGGGGACACATAGTTATACAGGGGACACTGTGACTAAAGAGGACACATAAGGGGACACATAGTTATACAGGGGACACTGTGACTAAAGAGGACACATAGTTATACAGGGGACACTGTGACTAAAGGGGACACATAGTTATACAGGGGACACTGTGACTAAAGGGGACACATAGTTATACAGGGGACACTGTGACTAAAGGGGACACATAGTTATACAGGGGACACTGTGACTAAAGAGGACACATAGTTATACAGGGGACACTGTGACTAAAGGGGACACATAGTTATAGAGGGGACACTGTGACTAAAGGGGACACACAGTTATACAGGGGACACTGTGACTAAAGGGGACACATAGTTATACAGGGACACTGTGACTAAAGGGGACACATAGTTATACAGGGGACACTGTGACTAAAGAGGACACACAGTTATACAGGGGACACTGTGACTAAAGAGGACACACAGTTATACAGGGGACACTGTGACTAAAGGGGACACATAGTTATACAGGGGACACTGTGACTAAAGAGGACACACAGTTATACAGGGGACACTGTGACTAAAGGGGACACACAGTTATACAGGGGACACTGTGACTAAAGGGGACACACAGTTATTATATAGGGGACACTGTGACTAAAGGGGACACATAGTTATACAGGGGACACTGTGACTAAAGAGGACACACAGTTATACAGGGGACACTGTGACTAAAGGGGACACATAGTTATAGAGGGGACACTGTGACTAAAGGGGACACACAGTTATACAGGGGACACTGTGACTAAAGGGGACACATAGTTATACAGGGGACACAATGTCTAAAGGGGACACATAGTTATACAGGGGACACTGTGACTTAAGGGGACACACAGTTTTACAGGGGACACTGTGACTAAAGGGGACACACAGTTATACAGGGGACACTGTGACTAAAGGGGACACAGAGTTATACAGGGGACACTGTGACTGAAGGGGACACACAGTTATACAGGGGACACTGAAACAGAAGGGGACACATAGTTATACAGGGGACACTGTGACTAAAGGGGACATATAGTTATACTGGTTATACTGTGACTAAAGGGGACACATAGTTATACAGGGGACACTGTGACTAAAGAGGACACATAGTTATACAGCGGACACTGTGACTAAAGGGGACACCTAGTTATACAGGGGAAACTGTGACTAAAGGGGACACAGAGTTATACAGGGGACCCTGTAACTAAAGGGGACACACAGTTATACAGGGGTCACTGACTAAAGCGGACATACAGTTATACAGGGGACACGCTGACTGAAGAAGACAAATTAATATACAGGGGACACTGTGACTGAAGGGGACAAATGGTTATACTGGGGACATGGTGACTGAAGGGGACAAATGGTTATACTGGGGACATGGTGACTGAAGGGGACAAATGGTTATACTGGGGACATGGTGACTGATGGGGACAAATGGTTATATTAGGGACATGGTGACTGAAGGGGACAAATGGTTATACTGGGGACATGGTGACTGAAGGGGACAAATGGTTATACTGGGGACACAGTGACTGAAGGGGACAAATGGTTATACTGGGGACACAGTGACTGAAGGGGACAAATGGTTATACTGGGGACACGGTGACTGAAGGGGACAAATGGTTTTACAGGGGACACGGTGACTGAAGGGGACAAATGGTTATACTGGGGACATGGTGACTGAAGGGGACAAATGGTTATACTGGGGACACGGTGACTGAAGGGGACAAATGGTTATACTGGGGACATGGTGACTGAAGGGGCAAATGGTTATACTGGGGACACGGTGACTGAAGGGGCAAATGGTTATACTGGGGACACGGTGACTGAAGGGGCAAATGGTTATACTGGGGCCATGGTGACTGAAGGGGACAAATGGTTTTACTGGGGACACAGTGACTGAAGGGGCAAATGGTTATACTGGGGACACGGTGACTGAAGTGGCAAATGGTTATACTGGGGACACAGTGACTGAAGGGGACAAATGGTTTTACTGGGGACACGGTGACTGAAGGGGCAAATGGTTATACTGGGGACACGGTGACTGAAGGAGACAAATGGTTATACTCGGGACATGGTGACTGAAGGGGACAAATGGTTATACTGGGGACATGGTGACTGAAGGGGAAAAATGGTTATACTGGGGACAAGGTGACTGAAGGGGCAAATGGTTATACTGGGGACACGGTGACTGAAGGGGCAAATGGTTATACTGGGGACACGGTGACTGAAGGGGCAAATGGTTATACTGGGGACATGGTGACTGAAGGGGACAAATGGTTTTACTGGGGACACGGTGACTGAAGGGGCAAATGGTTATACTGGGGACACGGTGACTGAAGGGGCAAATGGTTATACTGGGGATACAGTGACTGAAGGGGACAAATGGTTTTACTGGGGACACGGTGACTGAAGGGGCAAATGGTTATACTGGGGACACGGTGACTGAAGGGGCAAATGGTTATACTGGGGACATGGTGACTGAAGGGGACAAATGGTTATACTGGGGACACGGTGACTGAAGGGGCAAATGGTTATGCTGGGAACGTGGTGACTGAAGGAAATAAAATTCCTTGTTATTGGCTTAAATTTACATTTATGAGTTTACCTTTTATATAGCAAATTTCATATTTTGACCATATTAAATAGGATATACAGTAAGTGTTCTTTATTGCCTCAAAGCAAAGTAAAATCCATTGCTCCTTCAGAGTTATGAATGAAACAACCAGAACCCCTCACATAACAGTCATCCTAGTCCAATCCCCAATTAGAAACTCTCTGAAACCTAAATAATCCAGGAAGAACGTGATCTGTAAATCCAGTATGCCCAAGGTTCAAGATATCGCAGTAGTAGGCTATCTGATGGGGTCTTCCTTTAGATTATTCATGAACGTAAAAGTCAGATATGTTGTAGACTATGACCTGAAAGATGTCCCCAATCTGTACTTCCCTGGTTAGGGTAATGAAATTGCAAATTGTGTTTAGACAAATTCAGAAATATTTGTAACTTTGTGAGCTCTTTTTAAAGCAGCTCGGTCCATACGGATATGATATGAGCAGTAAAAACAATAGATAGGCCCTCCCCACTTATCTCACGTAAGGTGCTTTAGCATTGATTCTTTGTAGTCAATTATAATGAATTCATTTGCTAATTTTTATATGACACATTCATATTATAGTATCACAGTCTGTGGGTACTGAAAGGCAACCTACTATATTGCTGACCGTCACTACTGTTGCAGACATTGAGCAGAAATACTGATAAGAAAAGAAATGGTTGTGAGACATGAAGAAAAAGAAAGTCAACCACACTGTGAAAGTAACTCCCCTTCTGTGGGCTGGCTACACAAAACAGAAAATGCTAACGCCATGACTGTTGGAGCCATAAGTATTCTAACATGCTGATGACTAGAGTTTACTGTTTATTTAAGAGGATTACATCCTTTTTAAAGTGTTTGAGGTTTGTGGAGTGAGATTTAGGAGATTAGTAAGTGGTTCTTGAGTGACTTGGTAGTCCAATATCAGAGAGATACAGCTAGAACCTCTATTCACTAATACTTCTTGCCAACCCACTAGATATGGGACTTATGGCTTCACCCCCTGTGTTTAGGAGTAAGATATCATTTAGCCATTCTGGAAGTTGTGAAGATCTATGGCTTAGCCGTTTGAATATTCGGGAACCAGTTGTCATGATCCACTCCTGCGCTTCCCTTCTACACTGAGCTCTTTTGTACCATGTTGCCTAGCAACGGGATGTAGGCCTTAATCACCGGCCTCCTGATGACATCACACGCCTATTTAGCCTTGAGCTGCCTGTTCATTGTTGTTTACCTCTCTGCCTGATTGTGAGTACGATATTTGCCTCACCTTGCTGAAACATCTAAACTGTTAACTCTGCATTTAACCTGTAGTAAGCTATTCAGTCACAGCCTGTAAACTGCCTGAAACTCCTGAAGTGCTAACTTTGCATTAATCCTGTACCAATCTATTCAGTCAAGGACTGTATTAACCTGTTACTTACCTGAACTGCCTCAATTACGTGCTTTATTCTGCATTTGACCTGAATCCAGCTTTCATTCAGAATCAGTGAATTGGCTTTCCTCCTGTTGTGATCCTCATTATCCAAGGGTACCTGAGTTATTCTAAAGCACTAACTAAATTCTTCACAGTTATCTCTGGGGGTCACGTCCTGGATTATATTCAGTGTGCTAGAGTGTATCACTAACTCATTCTTGCCTTTGGGTCTTCTTCAGGATAGATCCTAAACCCTGACACCAATATTTTAATGAGGCTGTTTTCCTTTCTATATTCATATGCAGAAAAGTAGAGTTATTGGTCACCTGATCATAAATAAAAAATAAAAATTGTGTGCTTTGAAAATGTAGATGTGACAGACCCTGTGGTCAGAACTAAAAGAATTGACCTTGTGTAGCTTTGAGAAGCTGTTTTCTAAAAGACAGGTTTGCTGGCCTCAGCTATTGTGTGCTATAATTACTTTTAAGTGATAAACATTCCATTGTTTAATCACCTCCAGAGAGCAGACGCCTAGTTGATAAGAAAAGCCAAATGTCTTGTGTTTAAATTGTTATCTGCTTGAATAATGTAATCCTATTGTGGCCTGTCAAAGGGCGTTGTCTCTCTAGCTAATGTACAACATTCTTTCAACCCCCCATCTGGGGTTAGACCTGCATATATACTGGGCATATGGCCCTTAATAAAGCACACTCTGTTTTTTACACTCAATGTGGAGCTTGGTCTCATGTTTGAGGGAAAAACTGGTTGGGGTTGTGAATTGCTGATTCCCTATTCAGGACATTGTTCATCTGGTATTAACCCTTGGTATCCTGTTGGTACCGTAACAGTAGATGACTTGTGTTGTGATTAATGAAGTAGTATAACTGTGAATTTGAATGGGAATTTTATGTTATTTCTTACAATTCTGTACAGGGAGACTTTTTCATCTGCAAGTGACCAAAAGGTTATCATCTTACAGAGGTGTGTTCTTGTAGTTCAGAGTTTACTGATAGCTACTAGACCTTGTTTGCTTCTGGTTGCTCAGTGTGAGTATAGAAGAAGACGTTACCTTGGTTTGCAGATGATATGAAGTACTAATGAGATTACTTTTTTGACACTAGACCTTGTTGGCTTCAGGTTGCTCAGTGTGAGTATAGAAGACGATTTTACCTTGGTTTGCAGAGGATATAAAGTACTAATGAGATTACTGATTGACACTACACCTTGTTGGCTTCTGTTTGCTCAGTGTAAGTATAGAAGAAGACGTTACCTTGGTTTGCAGATGAAATAAAGTACTAATGAGATTACTGTTCGACACTAGACCTTGTTGGCTCTGGTTGCTCAGTGTGAGTATAGGAGAAGACATTACCTTGGGTGCAGGTGATATAATGAAATTACTCATTGACACTAGGCCATGTTGGCGTATAGTGGCACCAGGATGCTCAGTGTGAGTATAGAAGAAGACGTTACCTTGGTTTGCAGATGATATAAAGTACTAATGAGATTACTTATTGACACGACCTTGTTGGCTTCTGGTTGCTTAGTGGGAGTGTAGGAGAAGATGTTACCTTGGGTGCAGGTGATATAAGGAGAGTACTCATTGACACTAGACCATGATGGCGTCTGGTGGCAGCAGGTTGCTCAGTGTGAGTATAGGAGAAGACTTTACCTTGGTTTGCAGATGATATAAAGTATTAATGAGATAACTGATTGACACTAGACTATAATAGTGTCTGATGGTACCAGGTTGCTCAGTTTGACTATAGGTGAAGACATTATCTTGGGGGGCAGATGATATAAAGTACTAATGAGATTACTGATTGACACTAGACCATGATGGCATCTGGTGGTACCAGGTTGCTCAGTGTGAGTATTGGAGAAGACATTACCTTGGAGGGCAAATTATATAATGTACTAATGAGATTACTGATTGACACTAGACCATATTGGCATCTGGTGGTACCAGGTTGCTCAGTGTGAGTATAGGAGAAGACATTACCTTGGGTGGCACATGATATAATAAAGTACTAATGAGATTACTGATTGACACTAGATCATCTTGGCGTCTGTCTGGTGGCACCAGGTTGCTCAGTGTGCATATAGGAGATGACGTTTCCTTGGTTTGCAGATGATATAAATTACTAATGAGATTACTGATTGACACTAGACCATGTTGGCATCTGGTGACCCCAGGTTGCTCAGTGTGAATATAGGAGAAGACGTTACTTTGGTTTGCTGGTGATATAAAGTACTTATGAGATTACTGATTGACACAAGACCATTATGGTTTCTGCTTGTACCTTTGCACTCATGAGAATGCGCTTCTATAGGCTCCTGATGCCGTCATACATGGCACAAAACCAAAGCGCAGCGAAGGGGGTAAGTAGCGCAGCAACGGCAACAATATTAAATATACATGTATATGATCTGATCTATGGTTAATTTTATAAGCACTAATTGCTACCACAAGCTTGTGGTAGAAATAAACAGCCACTTGTAATGGCTGGTTATTTATCGCGTGCCCGCAAACGTGCAAATTTGCTTATTTTCCGGACACACGATAAATTAGTGCTCCTCTTGTAATCTAGCCCTAAGGAGATTACTGATTGACACTAGATCAGTGATGGTGAACCTTGGCACTCCAGATGTTTCAGAACTACATTTCCCATGATGCTTAGTCCTTCTGCAGTCCATTAGAGCATTCTGGGAAATGTAGTTCAAAAACATCTGGAGTGTCAAGGTTCGCAATCACTAGATCATGTTGGCGTCTGGTGGTACCCAGTGGCTCAATGTGAGTATAGAAGAGGTTTCCTGGTACCTGGTAGATCAGTGTGAGTATAAAAGAGGTTTTGGCGTCTGGTGGTACCCGGTGGCTCAGTGTGAGTATAGAAGAAGTCTCCTATCATGTTGGTGTCTGGTGGTACCAGGTTGTTAAGTGTGAGTATAGGAGAAGAAATTATCTTGGGGGCAGATGACATAAAGTACTAATGAGATTACTGTTTGACACTAGACCATGTTGGCATCTGGTGGTACCCGGTTGCTCAGTGTGAGTATAAGAGAAGACGTTACCTTGGTTTGCAGATTATATAAAGTACTAATCAGATTACAGATTGACACTAGACCATGATGGTGTCTGGTGGTACCCGGTGGCTCAGTGTGAGTATAGAAGTTTCCTATCATGTTGGCATCTGGTGGTACCCGGTGGCTCAGTGTGAGTATAGAAGAGGTTTCCTATCATGTTGGTGTCTGGGGGTATCCGGTGGCTCAGTGTGAGTATAGAAGAGGTTTCCTATCATGTTGGCATCTGGGGGTACCCGATGGCACAGTGTGAGTATAGAAGAGGTTTCCTATCATGTTGGTGTCTGGGAGTACCCGGTAGCTCAGTGTGAGTATAGAAGAGGTTTCCTATCATGTTGGCATCTGGGGGTACCCGATGGCACAGTGTGTGTATAGAAGAGGTTTCCTATCATGTTGGCATCTGGGGGTACCCGGAGGTTCAGTGTGTGTATAGAAGAGGTTTCCTATCATGTTGGTGTCTGGGGGTACCCGGTGGCTTAGTGTGAGTATAGAAGAGGTTTCCTATCATGTTGGTGTCTGGGAGTACCCGGTGGCTCAGTTTGAGTATAGAAGAGGCTTCCTATCATGTTGGTGTCTGGGAGTACCCAGTGGCTCAGTGTGAGTATAGAAGAGGTTTCCTATCATGTTGGCGTCTGGGGGTACCCGGTGGCTCAGTGTGAGTATAGAAGAGGTTTCCTATCATGTTGGCGTCTGGGGGTACCCGGTGGCTTAGTGTGAGTATAGAAGGGGTTTCCTATCATGTTGGTGTCTGGGGGTACCCTGTGGCTCAGTGTGAGTATAGAAGAGGTTTCCTATCATGTTGGTGTCTGGGGGTACCCGGTGGCTCAGTGTGAGTATAGAAGAGGTTTCCTATCATGTTGGCATCTGGGGGTACCCGATGGCACAGTGTGTGTATAGAAGAGGTTTCCTATCATGTTGGCATCTGGGGGTACCCGGAGGTTCAGTGTGTGTATAGAAGAGGTTTCCTATCATGTTGGTGTCTGGGGGTACCTGGTGGCTCAGTGTGAGTATAGAAGAGGTTTCCTATTATGTTGGTGTCTGGGGGTACCCGGTGGCTCAGTGTGAGTAAAGAAGAGGTTTCCTATCATGTTGGTGTCTGGGGGTACCCGGTGGCTCAGTGTGAGTATAGAAGAGGTTTCCTATCATGTTGGCATCTGGGGGTACCCGGAGGTTCACTGTGTGTATAGAAGAGGTTTCCTATCATGTTGGTGTCTGGGGGTACCCGGTGGCTCAGTGTGTGTATAGAAGAGGTTTCCTATCATGTTGGTGTCTGGGGGTACCCGGTGGCTCAGTGTGATTATAGAAGAGGTTTCCTATCATGTTGGTGTCTGGGGGCACCCGGTGCCTCAGTGTGAGTATAGAAGAGGTTTCCTATCATGTTGGTGTCTGGGGGTACCCGGTGGCTCAGTGTGTGTATAGAAGAGGTTTCCTATCATGTTGGTGTCTGGGGGTACCCGGTGGCTCAGTGTGTGTATAGAAGAGGTTTCCTATCATGTTGGTGTCTGGGGGTACATGGTGGCTCAGTGTGTGTATAGAAGAGGTTTCCTATCATGTTGGTGTCTGGGGGTACCCGGTGGCTTAGTGTGAGTATAGAAGAGGTTTCCTATCATGTTGGTGTCTGGGGGTACCCGGTGGCTCAGTGTGAGTATAGAAGAGGTTTCCTATCATGTTGGTGTCTGGGGGTACCTGATGGCTCAGTGTGTGTATAGAAAAAGTTTCCTATAATGTTGGTGTCTGGGGGTACCCGGTGGCTCAGTGTGAGTATAGAAGAGGCTTCCTATCATGTTGGTGTCTGGGGGTACCCGGTGGCTCAGTGTGTGTATAGAAGAGGTTTCCTATCATATTGGCGTCTGGGGGTACATGGTGGCTCAGTGTGTGTATAGAAGAGGTTTCCTATCATGTTGGTGTCTGGGGGTACCCGGTGGCTTAGTGTGAGTATAGAAGAGGTTTCCTATCATGTTGGTGTCTGGGGGTACCCGGTGGCTTAGTGTGAGTATAGAAGAGGTTTCCTATCATGTTGGTGTCTGGGAGTACCCGGTGGCTCAGTGTGAGTATAGAAAAAGTTTCCTATCATGTTGGTGTCTGGGGGTACCCGGTGGCTCAGTGTGAGTATAGAAGAGGTTTCCTATCATGTTGGTGTCTGGGGGTACCCGGTGGCTCAGTGTGAGTATAGAAGAGGTTTCCTATCATGTTGGTATCTGGGGGTACCCGGTGGCTCAGTGTGAGTATAGAAGAGGTTTCCTATCATGTTGGTGTCTGGGGGCACCCGGTGCCTCAATGTGAGTATAGAAGAGGTTTCCTATCATGTTGGTGTCTGGGGGTACCCGGTGGCTCACTGTGTGTATAGAAGAGGTTTCCTATCATGTTGGTGTCTGGGGGTACCCGGTAGCTCAGTGTGTGTATAGAAGAGGTTTCCTATCATGTTGGTGTCTGGGGGTACATGGTGGCTCAGTGTGTGTATAGAAGAGGTTTCCTATCATGTTGGTGTCTGGGGGTACCCGGTGGCTTAGTGTGAGTATAGAAGAGGTTTCCTATCATGTTGGTGTCTGGGGGTACCCGGTGGCTCAGTGTGTGTATAGAAGAGGTTTCCTATCATGTTGGTGTCTGGGGGTACCCGGTGGCTTAGTGTGAGTATAGAAGAGGTTTCCTATCATGTTGGTGTCTGGGAGTACCCGGTGGCTCAGTTTGAGTATAGAAGAGGCTTCCTATCATGTTGGTGTCTGGGAGTACCCAGTGGCTCAGTGTGAGTATAGAAGAGGTTTCCTATCATGTTGGCGTCTGGGGGTACCCGGTGGCTCAGTGTGAGTATAGAAGAGGTTTCCTATCATGTTGGTGTCTGGGGGTACCCGGTTGCTCAGTGTGAGTATAGAAGAGGTTTCCTATCATGTTGGCGTCTGGGGGTACCCGGTGGCTTAGTGTGAGTATAGAAGGGGTTTCCTATCATGTTGGTGTCTGGGGGTACCCTGTGGCTCAGTGTGAGTATAGAAGAGGTTTCCTATCATGTTGGTGTCTGGGGGTACCCGGTGGCTCAGTGTGAGTATAGAAGAGGTTTCCTATCATGTTGGCGTCTGGGGGTACCCAATGGCACAGTGTGTGTATAGAAGAGGTTTCCTATCATGTTGGCATCTGGGGGTACCCGGAGGTTCAGTGTGTGTATAGAAGAGGTTTCCTATCATGTTGGTGTCTGGGGGTACCTGGTGGCTCAGTGTGAGTATAGAAGAGGTTTCCTATTATGTTGGTGTCTGGGGGTACCCGGTGGCTCAGTGTGAGTAAAGAAGAGGTTTCCTATCATGTTGGTGTCTGGGGGTACCCGGTGGCTCAGTGTGAGTATAGAAGAGGTTTCCTATCATGTTGGTGTCTGGGGGCACCCGGTGCCTCAGTGTGAGTATAGAAGAGGTTTCCTATCATGTTGGTGTCTGGGGGTACCCGGTGGCTCAGTGTGTGTATAGAAGAGGTTTCCTATCATGTTGGTGTCTGGGGGTACCCGGTGGCTCAGTGTGTGTATAGAAGAGGTTTCCTATCATGTTGGTGTCTGGGGGTACATGGTGGCTCAGTGTGTGTATAGAAGAGGTTTCCTATCATGTTGGTGTCTGGGGGTACCCGGTGGCTTAGTGTGAGTATAGAAGAGGTTTCCTATCATGTTGGTGTCTGGGGGTACCCGGTGGCTCAGTGTGAGTATAGAAGAGGTTTCCTATCATGTTGGTGTCTGGGGGTACCTGATGGCTCAGTGTGTGTATAGAAAAAGTTTCCTATCATGTTGGTGTCTGGGGGTACCCGGTGGCTCAGTGTGAGTATAGAAGAGGTTTCCTATCATGTTGGTGTCTGGGGGTACCTGATGGCTCAGTGTGTGTATAGAAGAGGTTTCCTATCATGTTGGTGTCTGGGGGGTACCCGGTGGCTCAGTGTGAGTATAGAAGAGGTTTCCTATCATGTTGGTGTCTGGGGGTACCCGGTGGCTCAGTGTGAGTATAGAAGAGGTTTCCTATCATGTTGGCATCTGGGGGTACCCGGAGGTTCACTGTGTGTATAGAAGAGGTTTCCTATCATGTTGGTGTCTGGGGGTACCCGGTGGCTCAGTGTGAGTATAGAAGAGGTTTCCTATCATGTTGGTGTCTGGGGGGTACCCGGTGGCTCAGTGTGAGTATAGAAGAGGTTTCCTATCATGTTGGTGTCTGGGGGTACCCGGTGGCTCAGTGTGTGTATAGAAGAGGTTTCCTATCATATTGGCGTCTGGGGGTACATGGTGGCTCAGTGTGTGTATAGAAGAGGTTTCCTATCATGTTGGTGTCTGGGGGTACCTGGTGGCTCAGTGTGAGTAAAGAAGAGGTTTCCTATCATGTTGGTGTCTGGGGGTACCCGGTGGCTCAGTGTGTGTATAGAAGAGGTTTCCTATCATGTTGGTGTCTGGGGGTACCCGGTGGCTCAGTGTGAGTAAAGAAGAGGTTTCCTATCATGTTGGTGTCTGGGGGTACCCGGTGGCTCAGTGTGAGTATAGAAGAGGTTTCCTATCATGTTGGCATCTGGGGGTACCCGGAGGTTCACTGTGTGTATAGAAGAGGTTTCCTATCATGTTGGTGTCTGGGGGTACCCGGTGGCTCAGTGTGTGTATAGAAGAGGTTTCCTATCATGTTGGTGTCTGGGGGTACCCGGTGGCTCAGTGTGATTATAGAAGAGGTTTCCTATCATGTTGGTGTCTGGGGGCACCCGGTGCCTCAGTGTGAGTATAGAAGAGGTTTCCTATCATGTTGGTGTCTGGGGGTACCCGGTGGCTCAGTGTGTGTATAGAAGAGGTTTCCTATCATGTTGGTGTCTGGGGGTACCCGGTGGCTCAGTGTGTGTATAGAAGAGGTTTCCTATCATGTTGGTGTCTGGGGGTACATGGTGGCTCAGTGTGTGTATAGAAGAGGTTTCCTATCATGTTGGTGTCTGGGGGTACCCGGTGGCTTAGTGTGAGTATAGAAGAGGTTTCCTATCATGTTGGTGTCTGGGGGTACCCGGTGGCTCAGTGTGAGTATAGAAGAGGTTTCCTATCATGTTGGTGTCTGGGGGTACCTGATGGCTCAGTGTGTGTATAGAAAAAGTTTCCTATAATGTTGGTGTCTGGGGGTACCCGGTGGCTCAGTGTGAGTATAGAAGAGGCTTCCTATCATGTTGGTGTCTGGGGGTACCCGGTGGCTCAGTGTGTGTATAGAAGAGGTTTCCTATCATATTGGCGTCTGGGGGTACATGGTGGCTCAGTGTGTGTATAGAAGAGGTTTCCTATCATGTTGGTGTCTGGGGGTACCCGGTGGCTTAGTGTGAGTATAGAAGAGGTTTCCTATCATGTTGGTGTCTGGGGGTACCCGGTGGCTTAGTGTGAGTATAGAAGAGGTTTCCTATCATGTTGGTGTCTGGGAGTACCCGGTGGCTCAGTGTGAGTATAGAAAAAGTTTCCTATCATGTTGGTGTCTGGGGGTACCCGGTGGCTCAGTGTGAGTATAGAAGAGGTTTCCTATCATGTTGGTGTCTGGGGGTACCCGGTGGCTTAGTGTGAGTATAGAAGAGGTTTCCTATCATGTTGGTGTCTGGGAGTACCCGGTGGCTCAGTGTGAGTATAGAAAAAGTTTCCTATCATGTTGGTGTCTGGGGGTACCCGGTGGCTCAGTGTGAGTATAGAAGAGGTTTCCTATCATGTTGGTGTCTGGGGGTACCCGGTGGCTCAGTGTGAGTATAGAAGAGGTTTCCTATCATGTTGGTATCTGGGGGTACCCGGTGGCTCAGTGTGAGTATAGAAGAGGTTTGCTATCATGTTGGTGTCTGGGGGCACCCGGTGCCTCAATGTGAGTATAGAAGAGGTTTCCTATCATGTTGGTGTCTGGGGGTACCCGGTGGCTCACTGTGTGTATAGAAGAGGTTTCCTATCATGTTGGTGTCTGGGGGTACCCGGTAGCTCAGTGTGTGTATAGAAGAGGTTTCCTATCATGTTGGTGTCTGGGGGTACATGGTGGCTCAGTGTGTGTATAGAAGAGGTTTCCTATCATGTTGGTGTCTGGGGGTACCCGGTGGCTTAGTGTGAGTATAGAAGAGGTTTCCTATCATGTTGGTGTCTGGGGGTACCCGGTGGCTCAGTGTGTGTATAGAAGAGGTTTCCTATCATGTTGGTGTCTGGGGGTACCCGGTGGCTTAGTGTGAGTATAGAAGAGGTTTCCTATCATGTTGGTGTCTGGGAGTACCCGGTGGCTCAGTTTGAGTATAGAAGAGGCTTCCTATCATGTTGGTGTCTGGGATTACCCAGTGGCTCAGTGTGAGTATAGAAGAGGTTTCCTATCATGTTGGCGTCTGGGGGTACCCGGTGGCTCAGTGTGAGTATAGAAGAGGTTTCCTATCATGTTGGTGTCTGGGGGTACCCGGTTGCTCAGTGTGAGTATAGAAGAGGTTTCCTATCATGTTGGCGTCTGGGGGTACCCGGTGGCTTAGTGTGAGTATAGAAGGGGTTTCCTATCATGTTGGTGTCTGGGGGTACCCTGTGGCTCAGTGTGAGTATAGAAGAGGTTTCCTATCATGTTGGTGTCTGGGGGTACCCGGTGGCTCAGTGTGAGTATAGAAGAGGTTTCCTATCATGTTGGCGTCTGGGGGTACCCAATGGCACAGTGTGTGTATAGAAGAGGTTTCCTATCATGTTGGCATCTGGGGGTACCCGGAGGTTCAGTGTGTGTATAGAAGAGGTTTCCTATCATGTTGGTGTCTGGGGGTACCTGGTGGCTCAGTGTGAGTATAGAAGAGGTTTCCTATTATGTTGGTGTCTGGGGGTACCCGGTGGCTCAGTGTGAGTAAAGAAGAGTGTGACAGACCCTTCTGTCAGGACTGAAGGAGTTAATTGTGTTTAGCTAAGAATCTAATTTCTAAAGACAGGTTTTCTGGCCTCAGCTATTGTGTGCTATAATTACATTTAAGTAATAAACAGGCCATTGTTTAATCACCCTCAGAGAGCAGACGCTAGGTGATAAGACAAGCCAAATGTGTTTAAGTTGTTATCTGCCTAAGTAAAGTATTTAAGTAATGTAATTCTACTGTTTCATAAAAGGGCGTCTTCTCCTTTTTATCTAAATGTACAAGAGTCTTTCAACCCCCCCATCTGGGGTCAAACCTGTATAAATACTAGGCATCTAGCCTTTAATAAATGACATTCTGTTTTAAACCTGAAACTGGCTGGGTTGTGAATTGCTGATTGTCTATGCAGGACATTGTTCATCTGGTATTAACCCTTGGTACACTGTTGGTACCGTAACATTGGTGGCAAGCGACGGAATGAACCTTATCGCCCAGAAGAGCAACTACACAAGCCAGTAACCTCAGGAAGAGGGGGATTATTACAATACTGACTAAGATGGAAAGAGTACCAGGAACAGAAGGAACCAATGGGCCCAGCATAGCAGACAGAACCCCCGCAGAAGCAAGCTTTGATCGGGCGGTTAAAATAAGACTGGCACATTATGGCCCCAACCCATCTACGGAAATTATCGACCGGGTCATAGCAGCTGTGGAGGCCAACCTACTTCGCCAAAGCGGCGCTGCAGCAAACCCAGTGGAAAAGAGAAAAGTAAATTTTGCAGCTTTTAAAAACTTCCTGGAAACAGAAGGAGAGATTGATGGGTTCCTTGCGGATTTTGAGAGGCAATGTGCACTACACAAGGTACCCGCAGAGGACTGGGTCACGATATTATCCGGAAAATTATCCGGCCGGGCCAGTGAGGCTTTTCGGGCCATTCCAGATGAGGAGGTTGGGGATTATAATACTGTGAAAGAGGCTCTGCTCTCCAGGTATGCGGTTACACCGGAGGCATACCGGAGGCGGTTCAGAGACACTGTTAAATTAGCTGGTGATTCCTACGTTGAGTGGGCATGTAAGGTGCACCGCACAGCAGCTCACTGGATAGCGGGGTGCCAAGCCGTATCTGGGGAAGAGGTGCTGCAGCTATTCCTGTTGGAACATTGCTTTGACAAGTTATCAGCAGGAGTTAGAGAGTGGGTTCGGGACCGTAAACCCTCCACCCTGCATGAAGCTGCTCGCCTGGCAGATGAGTATATGGATGCCCGCAAACTGGACACTGCTACCACTAAGCCCCCTGCTACAGTGGAGTACAGACCCCCAGTCACCCCAGCAGCTGCCAGTTACCAACCCCCGGCGCACCGCTATACCACACGGCCTCCGGCCACGAACTACCCTGAGAGAGCCCGGTTCAATTCACGGGGCTACTCACAGCCTATTTGGTGCTTTGGATGTAAGCGACTAGGGCACAAAAGACCAGAGTGTCCCCTAAATGCAGCGAACCAAGCACAGTCCTGGAGAAGACCCGCCGGCGGAATCCCACGTAACTCTCAGCCTGCGGCCCGCTACGTAGAGGCGCAAGAATGCTGGAGCATCCTACATGAGGCAGACCTTGTGCAAGCTGCCCACCGGAATAACCGGCAACTGGTTAAAGTGAATGGGAAGAAGGTCAGTGGTCTACGGGATACTGGTGCTACCATGACCTTGCTTCAAAAGAACTTGGTGTCTGAGAAACAGTACACTGGAGACACTGTGGCTGTGAGGGTAGCAGGGGGCGATGTGTTCAGCCTACCTGTTGCCAGGGTACATTTGGATTGGGGAGTGGGCGCTAGACCTGTGAATGTGGGGGTCAAGAAGGACTTACCTGCTGATGTTCTTCTTGGAAATGACTTGGCTCCCCTTGTTTCTGCCTATGCTCCCATGGGTCCCGCTGATGTTAACCCTGTGACTACCCGTGCTCAGATCCGTGCAGCAGAGACTGACCCCCCTGCTGCTAAGCCCCAGGACGCTGAGCTCAGTAAATCTCTATCCGCTATTGATACGTGGAAGTCCCGTTACAATGCGCTGATGAAGGAGAAGAGGAGCGCAGAGGAAAAAGCACGTTTAGAACGTGAATCTCTGCTAGACAAGCTGCACCGACAGACTGCAGAAAACACCAGCTTGAGAGTGGGACATGAAACATTAAAGACAAACTTAGCGACACTTGAGGAGAAGCTGACGCTGGCTCATAGTGAGGTGCAGCAACTCAAGGGCACCCTATGTCAGTATGAAGGGATTGTGGATACCTATAAAGAGCAGGTACAGAAAACTCGTAAAGAAGCTGATGGGATTTTGAAGGACTGTTTAGCCCTAGTCTGGGCACTGAGGAAGTTGAACCCTTCTTTGTATAGACAGGAATTCTCTCTCATAACGGGAATACAGATGGATTGTCCTGGCAAACTGACATGCCTACCACCTCCTAGTCCGGTCATCCGCAGGTTGACCCGCCAAAGGGTCAAGCCGGGTCTGCCGGAGTGTTCCACAAGGGGGGAGATTTGTGACAGACCCTTCTGTCAGGACTGAAGGAGTTAATTGTGTTTAGCTAAGAATCTAATTTCTAAAGACAGGTTTTCTGGCCTCAGCTATTGTGTGCTATAATTACATTTAAGTAATAAACAGGCCATTGTTTAATCACCCTCAGAGAGCAGACGCTAGGTGATAAGACAAGCCAAATGTGTTTAAGTTGTTATCTGCCTAAGTAAAGTATTTAAGTAATGTAATTCTACTGTTTCATAAAAGGGCGTCTTCTCCTTTTTATCTAAATGTACAAGAGTCTTTCAACCCCCCCATCTGGGGTCAAACCTGTATAAATACTAGGCATCTAGCCTTTAATAAATGACATTCTGTTTTAAACCTGAAACTGGCTGGGTTGTGAATTGCTGATTGTCTATGCAGGACATTGTTCATCTGGTATTAACCCTTGGTACACTGTTGGTACCGTAACAAAGAGGTTTCCTATCATGTTGGTGTCTGGGGGTACCCGGTGGCTCAGTGTGAGTATAGAAGAGGTTTCCTATCATGTTGGTGTCTGGGGGCACCCGGTGCCTCAGTGTGAGTATAGAAGAGGTTTCCTATCATGTTGGTGTCTGGGGGTACCCGGTGGCTCAGTGTGTGTATAGAAGAGGTTTCCTATCATGTTGGTGTCTGGGGGTACCCGGTGGCTCAGTGTGTGTATAGAAGAGGTTTCCTATCATGTTGGTGTCTGGGGGTACATGGTGGCTCAGTGTGTGTATAGAAGAGGTTTCCTATCATGTTGGTGTCTGGGGGTACCCGGTGGCTTAGTGTGAGTATAGAAGAGGTTTCCTATCATGTTGGTGTCTGGGGGTACCCGGTGGCTCAATGTGAGTATAGAAGAGGTTTCCTATCATGTTGGTGTCTGGGGGTACCTGATGGCTCAGTGTGTGTATAGAAAAAGTTTCCTATCATGTTGGTGTCTGGGGGTACCCGGTGGCTCAGTGTGAGTATAGAAGAGGTTTCCTATCATGTTGGTGTCTGGGGGGTACCCGGTGGCTCAGTGTGAGTATAGAAGAGGTTTCCTATCATGTTGGTGTCTGGGGGTACCCGGTGGCTCAGTGTGTGTATAGAAGAGGTTTCCTATCATATTGGCGTCTGGGGGTACATGGTGGCTCAGTGTGTGTATAGAAGAGGTTTCCTATCATGTTGGTGTCTGGGGGTACCCGGTGGCTTAGTGTGAGTATAGAAGAGGTTTCCTATCATGTTGGTGTCTGGGAGTACCCGGTGGCTCAGTGTGAGTATAGAAAAAGTTTCCTATCATGTTGGTGTCTGGGGGTACCCGGTGGCTCAGTGTGAGTATAGAAGAGGTTTCCTATCATGTTGGTGTCTGGGGGTACCCGGTGGCTCAGTGTGAGTATAGAAGAGGTTTCCTATCATGTTGGTGTCTGGGGGTACCCGGTGGCTCAGTGTGTGTATAGAAGAGGCTTCCTATCATGTTGGTATCTGGGGGTACCCGGTGGCTCAGTGTGAGTATAGAAGAGGTTTCCTATCATGTTGGTGTCTGGGGGTACCCGGTGCCTCAGTGTGAGTATAGAAGAGGCTTCCTATCATGTTGGTATCTGGGGGTACCCGGTGGCTCAGTGTGAGTATAGAAGAGGTTTCCTATCATGTTGGTGTCTGGGGGTACCCGGTGGCTCAGTGTGAGTATAGAAGAGGTTTCCTATCATGTTGGTGTCTGGGGGTACCCGGTGGCTCAGTGTGAGTATAGAAGAGGTTTCCTATCATGTTGGTGTCTGGGGGTACCCGGTGGCTCAGTGTGAGTATAGAAGAGGTTTCCTATCATGTTGGTATCTGGGGGTACCCGGTGGCTCAGTGTGAGTATAGAAGAGGTTTCCTATCATGTTGGTATCTGGGGGTACCCGGTGGCTCAGTGTGAGTATAGAAGAGGTTTCCTATCATGTTGGTGTCTGGGGGTACCCGGTGCCTCAGTGTGAGTATAGAAGAGGTTTCCTATCATGTTGGTGTCTGGGGGTACCCGGTGGCTCACTGTGTGTATAGAAGAGGTTTCCTATCATGTTGGTGTCTGGGGGTACCCGGTAGCTCAGTGTGTTTCCCCTCTAATCAAGCAATCACTGTAGCATGTTGCACTGTCAGTTGCAGACCCTACAGCGGACATTCCACACTCTCTGTGATCTGTGCATCAGAGGGATTAAAGGGACAGTAAACACCTTGAGATTTTTATATAAATGCTCCAGTCACACACATATGTACAGTCACTGACAGTAATGCTCTAGTCACACACATATGTACAGTCACTGACAGTAATGCTCTAGTCACACACATACAGTATGTACAGTCACTGACAGTAATGCTCTAGTCACACACATATGTACAGTCACTGACAGTAATGCTCTAGTCACACACATATGTACAGTCACTGACAGTAATGCTCTAGTCACACACATATGTACAGTCACTGACAGTAATGCTCTAGTCACACACATATGTACAGTCACTGACAGTAATGCTCTAGTCACACACATATGTACAGTCACTGACAGTAATGTTCTAGTCACACACATATGTACAGTCTCTGACAGTAATGCTCTAGTCACACACATATGTACAGTCACTGACAGTAATGCTCTAGTCACACACATATGTACAGTCACTGACAGTAATGCTCTAGTCACACACATATGTACAGTCACTGACAGTAATGCTCTAGTCACACACATATGTAAAGTCACTGACAGTAATGCTCTAGTCACACACATATGTACAGTCACTGACAATAATGCTCTAGTCACACACATATGTACAGTCACTGACAGTAATGCTCTAGTCACACACATATGTACAGTCACTGACAGTAATGCTCTAGTCACACACATATGTACAGTCACTGACAGTAATGCTCTAGTCACACACATATGTACAGTCACTGACAGTAATGCTCTAGTCACACACATATGTACGTCACTGACAGTAATGCTCTAGTCACACACATATGTACAGTCACTGACAGTAATGCTCTAGTCACACACATATGTACGTCACTGACAGTAATGCTCTAGTCACACACATACAGTATGTACAGTCACTGACAGTAATGCTCTAGTCACACACATACAGCATGTACAGTCACTGACAGTAATGCTCTAGTCACACACATATGTACGTCACTGACAGTAATGCTCTAGTCACACACATATGTACAGTCACTGACAGTAATGCTCTAGTCACACACATACAGTTTGTACAGTCACTGACAGTAATGCTCTAGTCACACACATATGTACAGTCACTGACAGTAATGCTCTAGTCACACACATATGTACAGTCACTGACAGTAATGCTCTAGTCACACACATATGTACAGTCACTGACAGTAATGCTCTAGTCACACACATATGTACAGTCACTGACAGTAATGCTCTAGTCACACACATACAGTATGTACAGTCACTGACAGTAATGCTCTAGTCACACACATGTACAGTCACTGACAGTAATGTTCTAGTCACACACATATGTACAGTCACTGACAGTAATGCTCTAGTCACACACATATGTACAGTCACTGACAGTAATGCTCTAGTCACACACATATGTACAGTCACTGACAGTAATGCTCTAGTCACACACATATGTACAGTCACTGACAGTAATGCTCTAGTCACACACTACAGTATGTACAGTCACTGACAGTAATGCTCTAGTCACACACACTTATGTACAGTCACTGACAGTAATGCTCTAGTCACACACATATGTACAGTCACTGACAGTAATGCTCTAGTCACACACATAAGTTGTACAGTCACTGACAGTAATGCTCTAGTCACACACATATGTACAGTCACTGACAGTAATGCTCTAGTCACACACATATGTACAAGTCACTGACAGTAATGCTCTAGTCACACACATATGTACAGTCACTGACAGTAATGCTCTAGTCACACACATATGTACAGTCACTGACAGTAATGCTCTAGTCACACACATATGTACAGTCACTGACAGTAATGCTCTAGTCACACACATATGTACAGTCACTGACAGTAATGCTCTAGTCACACACATATGTACAGTCACTGACAGTAATGTCTCTAGTCACACACATATGTACAGTCACTGACAGTAATGCTCTAGTCACACACATATGTACAGTCACTGACAGTAATGCTCTAGTCACACACATATGTACAGTCACTGACAGTAATGCTCTAGTCACACACATATTTACAGTCACTGACAGTAATGCTCTAGTCACACACATATGTACAGTCACTGACAGTAATGCTCTAGTCCACACTTATGTACAGTCACTGACAGTAATGCTCTAGTCACACACATATGTACAGTCACTGACAGTAATGCTCTAGTCACACACATATGTACAGTCACTGACAGTAATGCTCTAGTCACACACATATGTACAGTCACTGACAGTAATGCTCTAGTCACACACATATGTACAGTCACTGACAGTAATGCTCTAGTCACACACATATGTACAGTCACTGACAGTAATGCTCTAGTCACACACATATGTACAGTCACTGACAGTAATGCTCTAGTCACACACATATGTACAGTCACTGACAGTAATGCTCTAGTCACACACATATGTACAGTCACTGACAGTAATGCTCTAGTCACACACATATGTACAGTCACTGACAGTAATGCTCTAGTCACACACATATGTACAGTCACTGACAGTAATGCTCTAGTCACACACATATGTACAGTCACTGACAGTAATGCTCTAGTCACACACATATGTACAGTCACTGACAGTAATGCTCTAGTCACACACATATGTACGTCACTGACAGTAATGCTCTAGTCACACACATATGTACGTCACTGACAGTAATGCTCTAGTCACACACATATGTACAGTCACTGACAGTAATGCTCTAGTCACACACATATGTACAGTCACTGACAGTAATGCTCTAGTCACACACATATGTACAGTCACTGACAGTAATGCTCTAGTCACACACATACAGTTTGTACAGTCACTGACAGTAATGCTCTAGTCACACACATATGTACAGTCACTGACAGTAATGCTCTAGTCACACACATATGTAAAGTCACTGACAGTAATGCTCTAGTCACACACATATGTACAGTCACTGACAATAATGCTCTAGTCACACACATATGTACAGTCACTGACAGTAATGCTCTAGTCACACACATATGTACAGTCACTGACAGTAATGCTCTAGTCACACACATATGTACAGTCACTGACAGTAATGCTCTAGTCACACACATATGTACAGTCACTGACAGTAATGCTCTAGTCACACACATGTGTACAGTCACTGACAGTAATGCTCTAGTCACACACATATGTACAGTCACTGACAGTAATGCTCTAGTCACACACATATGTACGTCACTGACAGTAATGCTCTAGTCACACACATACAGTATGTACAGTCACTGACAGTAATGCTCTAGTCACACACATATGTACAGTCACTGACAGTAATGCTCTAGTCACACACATATGTACAGTCACTGACAGTAATGCTCTAGTCACACACATATGTACAGTCACTGACAGTAATGCTCTAGTCACACACATATGTACAGTCCACTGACAGTAATGCTCTAGTCACACACATATGTACAGTCACTGACAGTAATGCTCTAGTCACACACATATTGTACAGTCACTGACAGTAATGCTCTAGTCACACACATATGTACAGTCACTGACAGTAATGCTCTAGTCACACACACATATGTACAGTCACTGACAGTAATGCTCTAGTCCACACAACATATAGTACAGTCACTGACAGTAATGCTCTAGTCACACACATATGTACAGTCACTGGACAGTAATGCTCTAGTCACACACAGATGTACAGTCACTGACAGTAATGCTCTAGTCACACACACAGTATGTACAGTCACTGACAGTAATGCTCTAGTCACACACATATGTACAGTCACTGACAGTAATGCTCTAGTCACACACATATGTACAGTCACTGACAGTAATGCTCTAGTCACACACATTATGTACAGTCACTGACAGTAATGCTCTAGTCACACACATATGTACAGTCACTGACAGTAATGCTCTAGTCACACACATATTGTACAGTCACTGACAGTAAATGCTCTAGTCACACACATATGTACAGTCACTGACAGTAATGCTCTAGTCACACTACATATGTACAGTCACTGACAGTAATGCTCTAGTCACACACATATGTACAGTCACTGACAGTAATGCTCTAGTCACACACATATGTACAGTCACTGACAGTAATGCTCTAGTCACACACATATGTACGTCACTGACAGTAATGCTCTAGTCACACACATGTACAGTCACTGACAGTAATGCTCTAGTCTCACACATATGTACAGTCACTGACAGTAATGCTCTAGTCACACACATATGTACAGTCACTGACAGTAATGCTCTAGTCACACACATATGTACAGTCACTGACAGTAATGCTCTAGTCACACACATATGTACAGTCACTGACAGTAATGCTCTAGTCACACACATATGTACAGACACTGACAGTAATGCTCTAGTCACACACATATGTACAGTCACTGACAGTAATGCTCTAGTCACACACATATGTACGTCACTGACAGTAATGCTCTAGTCACACACATATGTACAGTCACTGACAGTAATGCTCTAGTCACACACATATGTACAGTCACTGACAGTAATGCTCTAGTCACACACATATGTACGTCACTGACAGTAATGCTCTAGTCACACACATATGTACAGTCACTGACAGTAATGCTCTAGTCACACACATATGTACAGTCACTGACAGTAATGCTCTAGTCACACACATATGTACAGTCACTGACAGTAATGCTCTAGTCACACACATATGTACAGTCACTGACAATAATGCTCTAGTCACACACATATGTACAGTCACTGACAGTAATGCTCTAGTCACACACATATGTACAGTCACTGACAGTAATGCTCTAGTCACACACATATGTACAGTCACTGACAGTAATGCTCTAGTCACACACATATGTACAGTCACTGACAGTAATGCTCTAGTCACACACATATGTACGTCACTGACAGTAATGCTCTAGTCACACACATATGTACAGTCACTGACAGTAATGCTCTAGTCACACACATATGTACAGTCACTGACAGTAATGCTCTAGTCACACACATATGTACGTCACTGACAGTAATGCTCTAGTCACACACATACAGTATGTACAGTCACTGACAGTAATGCTCTAGTCACACACATACAGTATGTACAGTCACTGACAGTAATGCTCTAGTCACACACATATGTACGTCACTGACAGTAATGCTCTAGTCACAAACATATGTACAGTCACTGACAGTAATGCTCTAGTCACACACATACAGTATGTACAGTCACTGACAGTAATGCTCTAGTCACACACATGTACAGTCACTGACAGTAATGCTCTAGTCACACACATGTACAGTCACTGACAGTAATGCTCTAGTCACACACATATGTACAGTCACTGACAGTAATGCTCTAGTCACACACATATGTACAGTCACTGACAGTAATGCTCTAGTCACACACATATGTACAGTCACTGACAGTAATGCTCTAGTCACACACATATGTACAGTCACTGACAGTAATGCTCTAGTCACACACATATGTACAGTCACTGACAGTAATGCTCTAGTCACACACATACAGTATGTACAGTCACTGACAGTAATGCTCTAGTCACACACATACAGTATGTACAGTCACTGACAGTAATGCTCTAGTCACACACATATGTACAGTCACTGACAGTAATGCTCTAGTCACACACATACAGTTTGTACAGTCACTGACAGTAATGCTCTAGTCACACACATACAGTTTGTACAGTCACTGACAGTAATGCTCTAGTCACACACATATGTACAGTCACTGACAGTAATGCTCTAGTCACACACATATGTACAGTCACTGACAGTAATGCTCTAGTCACACACATATGTACAGTCACTGACAGTAATGCTCTAGTCACACACATATGTACAGTCACTGACAGTAATGCTCTAGTCACACACATATGTACAGTCACTGACAGTAATGCTCTAGTCACACACATATGTACAGTCACTGACAGTAATGCTCTAGTCACACACATATGTACAGTCACTGACAGTAATGCTCTAGTCACACACATATGTACAGTCACTGACAGTAATGCTCTAGTCACACACATATGTACAGTCACTGACAGTAATGCTCTAGTCACACACATATGTACAGTCACTGACAGTAATGCTCTAGTCACACACATATTTACATTCACTGACAGTAATGCTCTAGTCACACACGTATGTACAGTCACTGACAGTAATGCTCTAGTTCCACACGTATGTACAGTCACTGACAGTAATGCTCTAGTCACACACATATGTACAGTCACTGACAGTAATGCTCTAGTCACACACATATGTACAGTCACTGACAGTAATGCTCTAGTCACACACATATGTACAGTCACTGACAGTAATGCTCTAGTCACCTTCATATGTACAGTCACTGACAGTAATGCTCTAGTCACACACATATGTACAGTCACTGACAGTAATGCTCTAGTCACACACATATGTACAGTCACTGACAGTAATGCTCTAGTCACACACATATGTACAGTCACTGACAGTAATGCTATAGTCACACACATATGTACAGTCACTGACAGTAATGCTCTAGTCACACACATATGTACAGTCACTGACAGTAATGCTCTAGTCACACACATATGTACAGTCACTGACAGTAATGCTCTAGTCACACACATATGTACAGTCACTGACAGTAATGCTCTAGTCCACACACATAGTACAGTCACTGACAGTAATGCTCTAGTCACACACATATGTACAGGTCACTGACAGTAATGCTCTAGTCACACACATATGTACGTCACTGACAGTAATGCTCTAGTCACACACTATGTACAGTCACTGACAGTAATGCTCTAGTCACACACATATGTACAGTCACTGACAGTAATGCTCTAGTCACACACATATGTACAGTCACTGACAGTAATGCTCTAGTCACACACATATGTACAGTCACTGACAGTAATGCTCTAGTCACACACATATGTACAGTCACTGACAGTAATGCTCTAGTCACACACATATGTACAGTCACTGACAGTAATGCTCTAGTCACACACATATGTACGTCACTGACAGTAATGCTCTAGTCACACACATGTACAGTCACTGACAGTAATGCTCTAGTCACACACATATGTACAGTCACTGACAGTAATGCTCTAGTCACACACATATGTACAGTCACTGACAGTAATGCTCTAGTCACACACATATGTACAGTCACTGACAGTAATGCTCTAGTCACACACATATGTACAGTCACTGACAGTAATGCTCTAGTCACACAAATATGTACAGTCACTGACAGTAATGCTCTAGTCACACACATATGTACAGTCACTGACAGTAATGCTCTAGTCACACACATATGTACAGTCACTGACAGTAATGCTCTAGTCACACACATATGTACAGTCACTGACAGTAATGCTCTAGTCACACACATATGTACAGTCACTGACAGTAATGCTCTAGTCACACACATATGTACAGTCACTGACAGTAATGCTCTAGTCACACACATATGTACGTCACTGACAGTAATGCTCTAGTCACACACATGTACAGTCACTGACAGTAATGCTCTAGTCACACACATATGTACAGTCACTGACAGTAATGCTCTAGTCACACACATATGTAAGTCACTGACAGTAATGCTCTAGTCACACACATATGTACAGTCACTGACAATAATGCTCTAGTCACACACATATGTACAGTCACTGACAGTAATGCTCTAGTCACACACATATGTACAGTCACTGACAGTAATGCTCTAGTCACACACATATGTACAGTCACTGACAGTAATGCTCTAGTCACACACATATGTACAGTCACTGACAGTATTGCTCTAGTCACACACATATGTACGTCACTGACAGTAATGCTCTAGTCACACACATATGTACAGTCACTGACAGTAATGCTCTAGTCACACACATATGTACAGTCACTGACAGTAATGCTCTAGTCACACACATATGTACGTCACTGACAGTAATGCTCTAGTCACACACATACAGTATGTACAGTCACTGACAGTAATGCTCTAGTCACACACATACAGTATGTACAGTCACTGACAGTAATGCTCTAGTCACACACATATGTACGTCACTGACAGTAATGCTCTAGTCACAAACATATGTACAGTCACTGACAGTAATGCTCTAGTCACACACATACAGTATGTACAGTCACTGACAGTAATGCTCTAGTCACACACAATGTACAGTCACTGACAGTAATGCTCTAGTCACACACAATGTACAGTCACTGACAGTAATGCTCTAGTCACACACATATGTACAGTCACTGACAGTAATGCTCTAGTCACACACATATGTACAGTCACTGACAGTAATGCTCTAGTCACACACATATGTACAGTCACTGACAGTAATGCTCTAGTCACACACATATGTACAGTCACTGACAGTACTGCTCTAGTCACACACATATGTACAGTCACTGACAGTAATGCTCTAGTCACACACATACAGTATGTACAGTCACTGACAGTAATGCTCTAGTCACACACATATGTACAGTCACTGACAGTAATGCTCTAGTCACACACATATGTACAGTCACTGACAGTAATGCTCTAGTCACACACATACAGTTTGTACAGTCACTGACAGTAATGCTCTAGTCACACACATATGTACAGTCACTGACAGTAATGCTCTAGTCACACACATATGTACAGTCACTGACAGTAATTCTCTAGTCACACACATATGTACAGTCACTGACAGTAATGCTCTAGTCACACACATATGTACAGTCACTGACAGTAATGCTCTAGTCACACACATATGTACAGTCACTGACAGTAATGCTCTAGTCACACACATATGTACAGTCACTGACAGTAATGCTCTAGTCACACACATATGTACAGTCACTGACAGTAATGTTCTATAGTCACACACATATGTACAGTCACTGACATTAATGCTCTAGTCACACACATATGTACGTCACTGACAGTAATGCTCTAGTCACACACATATGTACAGTCACTGACAGTAATGCTCTAGTCACACACATATTTACATTCACTGACAGTAATGCTCTAGTCACACACGTATGTACAGTCACTGACAGTAATGCTCTAGTTCCACACGTATGTACAGTCACTGACAGTAATGCTCTAGTCACACACATATGTACAGTCACTGACAGTAATGCTCTAGTCACACACATATGTACAGTCACTGACAGTAATGCTCTAGTCACACACATATGTACAGTCACTGACAGTAATGCTCTAGTCACCTTCATATGTACAGTCACTGACAGTAATGCTCTAGTCACACACATATGTACAGTCACTGACAGTAATGCTCTAGTCACACACATATGTACAGTCACTGACAGTAATGCTATAGTCACACACATATGTACAGTCACTGACAGTAATGCTCTAGTCACACACATATGTACAGTCTCTGACAGTAATGCTCTAGTCACACATATGTACAGTCACTGACAGTAATGCTCTAGTCACACACATATGTACAGTCACTGACAGTAATGCTCTAGTCACACACATATGTACAGTCACTGACAGTAATGCTCTAGTCACACATATATGTACAGTCACTGACAGTAATGCTCTAGTCACACACATATGTACGTCACTGACAGTAATGCTCTAGTCACACACATATGTACAGTCACTGACAGTAATGCTCTAGTCACACACATATGTACAGTCACTGACAGTAATGCTCTAGTCACACACATATGTACAGTCACTGACAGGAAAAGCTCTAGTCACACACATATGTACAGTCACTGACAGTAATGCTCTAGTCACACACATACAGTTTGTACAGTCACTGACAGTAATGCTCTAGTCACACACATATGTACAGTCACTGACAGTAATGCTCTAGTCACACACATATGTAAAGTCACTGACAGTAATGCTCTAGTCACACACATATGTACAGTCACTGACAATAATGCTCTAGTCACACACATATGTACAGTCACTGACAGTAATGCTCTAGTCACACACATATGTACAGTCACTGACAGTAATGCTCTAGTCACACACATATGTACAGTCACTGACAGTAATGCTCTAGTCACACACATATGTACAGTCACTGACAGTAATGCTCTAGTCACACACATATGTACAGTCACTGACAGTAATGCTCTAGTCACACACATATGTACAGTCACTGACAGTAATGCTCTAGTCACACACATATGTACAGTCACTGACAGTAATGCTCTAGTCACACACATATGTACGTCACTGACAGTAATGCTCTAGTCACACACATACAGTATGTACAGTCACTGACAGTAATGCTCTAGTCACACACATACATTATGTACAGTCACTGACAGTAATGCTCTAGTCACACACATATGTACGTCACTGACAGTAATGCTCTAGTCACACACATATGTACAGTCACTGACAGTAATGCTCTAGTCACACAACAGTATGTACAGTCACTGACAGTAATGCTCTAGTCACACACATATGTACAGTCACTGACAGTAATGCTCTAGTCACACACATATGTACAGTCACTGACAGTAATGCTCTAGTCACACACATATGTACAGTCACTGACAGTAATGCTCTAGTCACACACATATGTACAGTCACTGACAGTAATGCTCTAGTCACACACATATGTACAGTCACTGACAGTAATGCTCTAGTCACACTCATATGTACAGTCACTGACAGTAATGCTCTAGTCACAAACATATGTACAGTCACTGACAGTAATGCTCTAGTCACACATACAGTATGTACAGTCACTGACAGTAATGCTCTAGTCACACACACATATGTACAGTCACTGACAGTAATGCTCTAGTCACACACATATGTACAGTCACTGACAGTAATGCTCTAGTCACACACATATGTACAGTCACTGACAGTAATGCTCTAGTCACACACATATGTACAGTCACTGACAGTAATGCTCTAGTCACACACATATGTACAGTCACTGACAGTAATGCTCTAGTCACACACATATGTACAGTCACTGACAGTAATGCTCTAGTCACACACATATGTACAGTCACTGACAGTAATGCTCTAGTCACACACATATGTACAGTCACTGACAGTAATGTTCTAGTCACACACATATGTACAGTCACTGACAGTAATGCTCTAGTCACACACATATGTACAGTCACTGACAGTAATGCTCTAGTCACACACATATGTACAGTCTCTGACAGTAATGCTCTAGTCACACACATATGTACAGTCACTGACAGTAATGCTCTAGTCACACACATATGTACAGTCACTGACAGTAATGCTCTAGTCACACACATATGTACGTCACTGACAGTAATGCTCTAGTCACACACATGTGTACAGTCACTGACAGTAATGCTCTAGTCACACACATATGTACAGTCACTGACAGTAATGCTCTAGTCACACACATATGTACAGTCACTGACAGTAATGCTCTAGTCACACACATATGTACAGTTCACTGACAGTTAATGCTCTAGTCACACACATATGTACAGTCACTGACAGTAATGCTCTAGTCACACACATATGTACAGTCACTGACAGTAATGCTCTAGTCACACACATATTTACATTCACTGACAGTAATGCTCTAGTCACACACGTATGTACAGTCACTGACAGTAATGCTCTAGTCACACACATATGTACAGTCACTGACAGTAATGCTCTAGGCACACACATATGTACAGTCACTGACAGTAATGCTCTAGTCACACACATATGTACAGTCACTGACAGTAATGCTCTAGTCACACACATATGTACAGTCACTGACAGTAATGCTCTAGTCACACACATATGTACAGTCACTGACAGTAATGCTCTAGTCACACACATACAGTTTGTACAGTCACTGACAGTAATGCTCTAGTCACACACATATGTACAGTCACTGACAGTAATGCTCTAGTCACACACATATGTACAGTCACTGACAGTAATGCTCTAGTCACACACATATGTACAGTCACTGACAGTAATGCTATAGTCACACACATATGTACAGTCACTGACAGTAATGCTCTAGTCACACACATATGTACAGTCTCTGACAGTAATGCTCTAGTCACACACATATGTACAGTCACTGACAGTAATGCTCTAGTCACACACATATGTACAGTCACTGACAGTAATGCTCTAGTCACACACATATGTACAGTCACTGACAGTAATGTTCTAGTCACACACATATGTACAGTCACTGACAGTAATGCTCTAGTCACACACATATGTACGTCACTGACAGTATCGCTCTAGTCACACACATATGTACGTCACTGACAGTAATGCTCTAGTCACACACATATGTACAGTCACTGACAGTAATGCTCTAGTCACACACATATGTACAGTCACTGACAGTAATGCTCTAGTCACACACATATGTACAGTCACTGACAGTAATGCTCTAGTCACACACATACAGTTTGTACAGTCACTGACAGTAATGCTCTAGTCACACATATGTACGTCACTGACAGTAATGCTCTAGTCACACACATATGTACAGTCACTGACAGTAATGCTCTAGTCACACACATATGTACAGTCACTGACAGTAATGCTCTAGTCACACACATATGTACAGTCACTGACAGTAATGTTCTAGTCACACACATATGTACAGTCACTGACAGTAATGCTCTAGTCACACACATATGTACGTCACTGACAGTAATGCTCTAGTCACACACATATGTACAGTCACTGACAGTAATGCTCTAGTCACACACATATGTTACATTCACTGACAGTAATGCTCTAGGTCACACACGTATGTACAGTCACTGACAGTAATGCTCTAGTCCACACACATATGTACAGTCACTGACAGTAATGCTCTATCCACACACACATGTACAGTCACTGACAGTAATGCTCTAGTCACACACATATGTACAGTCACTGACAGTAATGCTCTAGTCACACACATATGTACAGTCACTGACAGTAATGCTCTAGTCACACACATATGTACAGTCACTGACAGTAATGCTCTAGTCACACACATATGTACAGTCACTGACAGTAATGCTCTAGTCACACACATATGTACAGTCACTGACAGTAATGCTCTAGTCACACACATATGTACAGTCACTGACAGTAATGCTCTAGTCACACACATGTACGTCACTGACAGTAATGCTCTAGTCACACACATATGTACAGTCACTGACAGTAATGCTCTAGTCACACACATATTTACAGTCACTGACAGTAATGCTCTAGTCACACACGTATGTACAGTCACTGACAGTAATGCTCTAGTTCCACACGTATGTACAGTCACTGACAGTAATGCTCTAGTCACACACATATGTACAGTCACTGACAGTAATGCTCTAGTCACACACATATGTACAGTCACTGACAGTAATGCTCTAGTCACACACATATGTACAGTCACTGACAGTAATGCTCTAGTCACACACATATGTACAGTCACTGACAGTAATGCTCTAGTCACACACATATGTACAGTCACTGACAGTAATGCTCTAGTCCACACACATATGTACAGTCACTGACAGTAATGCTCTAGTCACACACATATGTACAGTCACTGACAGTACTGACATAATGCTCTAGTCACACACATATTACAGTCACTGACAGTAATGCTCTAGTCACACACATATGTACAGTCACTGACAGTAATGCTCTAGTCACAACACACTATGTACAGTCACTGACAGTAATGCCTCTTAGTCCACACACATATGTTACAGTCACTGACAGTAATGCTCTAGTCACACACATATGTACAGTCCACTGACAGTAATGCTCTAGTCACACCACATATGTACAGTCACTGACAGTAATGCTCTAGTCACACACATATGTACAGTCACTGACAGTAATGTCTCTAGTCACACATATAGTACAGTCCACTGACAGTAATGCTCTAGTCACACACATATGTACAGTCACTGACAGTAATGCTCTAGTCACACACAATGTACAGTCACTGACAGTAAATGCCTCTAGTCACAACACATATGTACAGTCACTGACAGTAATGCTCTAGTCACAAACGATGTACAGTCACTGACAGTAATGCTCTACGTCCACACATTATGTACAGTCACTGACCAGTAATGACTCTAGTCCAACACATATGTACAGTCACTGACGATAATGCTCTAGTCACACACATATGTACAGTCACTGACAGTTAATGCTCTAGTCACACACATATGTACAGTCACTTACAGATAATGCTCTAGTCACACACATATGTACAGTCACTGACAGTAATGCTCTAGTCACACACATATGTACAGTCACTGACAGTAATGCTCTAGTCACACACATATGTCAGTCCACTGACAGTAATGCTCTAGTCACAACACATATGTACAGTCACTGACAGTAATGCTCTAGTCACACACATATGTACAGTCACTGACAGTAATGCTCTAGTCACACACATATGTACAGTCACTGACAGTAATGCTCTAGTCACACACATATGTACAGTCACTGACAGTAATGCTCTAGTCCACACATATGTACAGTCACTGACAGTAATGCTCTAGTCACACACATATGTACAGTCACTGACAGTAATGCTCTAGTCACACACATATGTACAGTCACTGACAGTAATGCTCTAGTCACACACATATGTACGTCACTGACAGTAATGCTCTAGTCACACACATATGTACAGTCACTGACAGTAATGCTCTAGTCACACACATATGTACGTCACTGACAGTAATGCTCTAGTCACACACATATGTACAGTCACTGACAGTAATGCTCTAGTCACACACATATGTACAGTCACTGACAGTAATGCTCTAGTCACACACATATGTACAGTCACTGACAGTAATGCTCTAGTCACACACATATGTACAGTCACTGACAGTAATGCTCTAGTCACACACATGTACAGTCACTGACAGTAATGCTCTAGTCACACACATATGTACAGTCACTGACAGTAATGCTCTAGTCACACACATACAGTATGTACAGTCACTGACAGTAATGCTATAGTCACACACATATGTTCAGTCACTGACAGTAATGCTCTAGTCACACACAATATGTACAGTCACTGACAGTAATGCTCTAGTCACAACATATGTACAGTCACTGACAGTAATGCTCTAGTCACACAACATATGTACAGTCACTGACAGTAATGCTCTAGTCACACACATATGTACAGTCACTGACAGTTAATGCTCTAGTCACACACATATGTACAGTCACTGACAAGTAATGCTCTAGTCACACACATATGTTAAGTCACTGACAGTAATGCTCTAGTCACACACATATGTACAGTCACTGACAGTAATGCTCTAGTCACACACATATGTAAAGTCACTGACAGTAATGCTCTAGTCACACACATATTACAGTATGTACAGTCACTGACAGTAAATGCTCTAGTCACCACACATATGTACAGTCACTGACAGTAATGCTCTAGTCACACCACATATGTACAGTCACTGACAGTAATGCTCTAGTCACACAACAGTATGTACAGTCACTGACTGTAATCTCTTCAACTCATACAGTCACTACAAAACCCTATCACATAGTACAGTCACTGGACAGTAATGCTCTAGTCACACACATATGTACAGTCACTGACAGTAATTCTCTAGTCACACTCATATGTACAGTCACTGACAGTAATGCTCTAGTCACTACACATATGTACAGTCACTGACAGTAATGCTCTAGTCACACCACATATGTACAGTCACTGACAGTAATGCTCTAGTCCACACACATCATACACCACATACAGTTATGCTACTGTCACTGTACCTCACTGTCATATGCTCTAGTCACACACATTGTACAGTCACCTGACAGTAATGCTCTAGTCACACACATATGTACAGTCACTGACAGTAATGCTCTAGTCACACACATATGTACACGTCACTGACAAGTAATTTCTAGTCACACACATATGTACAGTCACTGACAGTAATGCTCTAGTCACACACATATGTACGTCACTGACAGTAATCGCTCTAGTCACATCACACATATGTACAGTCACTGACAGTAAACGCTCTAGTCACACACATTTTTACAGTCACTGACAGTAATGCTCTAGTCACACCGTATGTACAGTCACTGACAGTAATGCTCTAGTCCCCACACATGATGTACATCACTGACAGTAATGCTCTAGTCACACACATATGTACAGTCACTGACAGTAATGCTCTAGTCACACACATATGTACAGTCACTGACAGTAATGCTCTAGTCACACACATATGTACAGTCACTGACAGTAATGCTCTAGTCACACACATATGTACAGTCACTGACAGTAATGTCTAGTCACACACATATGTACAGTCACTGACAGTAATGCTCTAGTCACACACATATGTACAGTCACTGACAGTAATGCTCTAGTCACACACATGTACAGTCACTGACAGTAATGCTCTAGTCACACACATATGTACAGTCACTGACAGTAATGCTCTAGTCACACACATATGTACAGTCACTGACAGTAATGCTCTAGTCACACACATATGTACGTCACTGACAGTAATGCTCTAGTCACACACATATGTACAGTCACTGACAGTAATGCTCTAGTCACACACATATGTACAGTCACTGACAGTAATGCTCTAGTCACACACTTATGTACAGTCACTGACAGTAATGCTCTAGTCACACACATATGTACAGTCACTGACAGTAATGCTCTAGTCACACACATATGTACAGTCACTGACAGTAATGCTCTAGTCACACACATATGTACAGTCACTGACAGTAATGCTCTAGTCACACACATATGTACAGTCACTGACAGTAATGCTCTAGTCACACACATATGTACAGTCACTGACAGTAATGCTCTAGTCACACACATATGTACAGTCACTGACAGTAATGCCTCTAGTCACACACATATGTACAGTCACTGACAGTAATGCTCTAGTCACACACATATGTACAGTCACTGACAGTAATGCTCTAGTCACACACATATGTACAGTCACTGACAGTAATGCTCTAGTCACACACATATGTACAGTCACTGACAGTAATGCTCTAGTCACACACATATGTACAGTCACTGACTGTACAGATCTAGTCACACACATATGTACAGGTCACTGACAGTAATGCTTAGTCACACACTTATGTACAGTCACTGACAGTAATGCTCTAGTCACACACATATGTACTGTCACTGACTGTAAATGCTATAGTCACACACATTTGTACAGTCACTGACAGTAATGCTCTAGTCACACATATGTACGTCACTGACAGTAATGCTCTAGTCACACACATATGTACAGTCACTGACAGTAATGCTCTAGTTCCACACGTATGTACAGTCACTGACAGTAATGCTCTAGTCACACACATATGTACAGTCACTGACAGTAATGCTCTAGTCAAACACATATGTACAGTCACTGACAGTAATGCTCTAGTCACACACATATGTACAGTCACTGACAGTAATGCTCTAGTCACACACATATGTACAGTCACTGACAGTAATGCTCTAGTCACACACATATGTACAGTCACTGACAGTAATGCTCTAGTCACACACATATGTACAGTCAACTGACAGTAATGCTCTAGTCACACACATATGTACAGTCACTGACAGTAATGCTCTAGTCACACACATATGTACAGTCACTGACAGTAATGCTCTAGTCACACACTTATGTACCGTCACTGACGAGTAATGCTCTAGTCACACACATATGTACAGTCACTGACAGTAATGCTCTAGTCACAACATATGTACAGTCACTGACAGTAATGCTCTAGTCACACACATATGTACAGTCACTGACAGTAATGCTCTAGTCTCACACACATCTGTACAGTCACTGACAGTAATGCTCTAGTCACACACATATGTACAGTCACTGACAGTAATGCTCTAGTCACACACATATGTACAGTCACTGACAGTAATGCTCTAGTCACACACAATATGTACAGTCACTGACAGTAATGCTCTAGTCACACACATATGTACAGTCACTGACAGTAATGCTCTAGTCACTACACATGTACAGTCACTGACAGTAATGCTCTAGTCACACACATATGTACAGTCACTGACAGTAATGCTCTAGTCACACACATATGTACAGTCACTGACAGTAATGCTCTAGTCACACACATATGTACAGTCACTGACAGTAATGCTCTAGTCACACACATATGTACAGTCACTGACAGTAATGCTCTAGTCACACACATATGTACAGTCACTGACAGTAATGCTCTAGTCACACACATATGTACAGTCACTGACAGTAATGCTCTAGTCACACACATACAGTGTACAGTCACTGACAGTAATGCTCTAGTCACACACATACATATGTACAGTCACTGACAGTAATGCTCTAGTCACACACATATGTACAGTCACTGACAGTAATGCTCTAGTCACACACATACAGTTTGTACAGTCACTGACAGTAATGCTCTAGTCACACACATATGTACAGTCACTGACAGTAATGCTCTAGTCACACACATATGTACAGTCACTGACAGTAAATGCTCTAGTCACACACAGTATGTACAGTCACTGACAGTAATGCTCTAGTCACACACATATGTACAGTCACTGACAGTATTGCCTCTAGTCACACACATATGTACAGTCACTGACAGGTAATGCTCTAGTCACACACATATGTACAGTCACTGACAGTAATGCTTCTAGTCACACACATACTGTACAGTCACTGACAGTAATGCTCTAGTCACACACATATGTACGTCACTGACAGTAATGCTCTAGTCACACACATATGTACAGTCACTGACAGTAATGCTCTAGTCACACACATATTACAGTCACTGACAGTAATGCTCTAGTCACACACACTCATGTACAGTCACTGACAGTAATGCTCTAGTTCCACACGTATGTACAGTCACCTGACAGTAATGCTCTAGTCACACACTAGGTACAGTCACTGACAGTAATGCTCTAGTCTCACACGATATGTACAGTCACTGACAGTAATGCTCTAGTCACACACATATGTACAGTCACTGACAGTAATGCTCTAGTCACACACATATGTACAGTCACTGACAGTAATGCTCTAGTCACACACATATGTACAGTCACTGACAGTAATGCTCTAGTCACACACATATGTACAGTCACTGACATAATGCTCTAGTCACACACATATGTACAGTCACTGACAGTAATGCTAAGTCACACACATATGTACAGTCACTGACAGTAATGCTCTAGTCACACACATATGTACAGTCACTGACAGTAATGCTCTAGTCACACACATATGTACAGTCACTGACAGTAATGCTCTAGTCACACACATATGTACAGTCACTGACAGTAATGCTCTAGTCACACACATATGTACAGTCACTGACAGTAATGCTCTAGTCACACACATATGTACAGTCACTGACAGTAATGCTCTAGTCACACACATATGTACGTCACTGACAGTAATGCTCTAGTCACACACATATGTACAGTCACTGACAGTAATGCTCTAGTCACACACATATGTACAGTCACTGACAGTAATGCTCTAGTCACACACATATGTACAGTCACTGACAGTAATGCTCTAGTCACACACATATGTACAGTCACTGACAGTAATGCTCTAGTCACACACATATGTACAGTCACTGACAGTAATGCTCTAGTCACACACATATGTACAGTCACTGACAGTAATGCTCTAGTCACACACATATGTACAGTCACTGACAGTAATGCTCTAGTCACACACATATGTACAGTCACTGACAGTAATGCTCTAGTCACACACATATGTACAGTCACTGACAGTAATGCTCTAGTCACACACATAGTACAGTCACTGACAGTAATGCTCTAGTCACACACATATGTACAGTCACTGACAGTAATGCTCTAGTCACACACATATGTACAGTCACTGACAGTAATGCTCTAGTCACACACATATGTACAGTCACTGACAGTAATGCTCTAGCCACACACATATGTACAGTCACTGACAGTAATGCTCTAGTCACACACATATGTACAGTCACTGACAGTAATGCTCTAGTCACACACATATGTACAGTCACTGACAGTAATGCTCTAGTCACACACATATGTACAGTCACTGACAGTAATGCTCTAGTCACACACATATGTACAGTCACTGACAGTAATGCTCTAGTCACACACATTGTACAGTCACTGACAGTAATGCTCTAGTCACACACATATGTACAGTCACTGACAGTAATGCTCTAGTCACACACATATGTACAGTCACTGACAGTAATGCTCTAGTCACACACATATGTACAGTCACTGACAGTAATGCTCTAGTCACACACATATGTACAGTCACTGACAGTAATGCTCTAGTCACACACATATTACAGTCACTGACAGTAATGCTCTAGTCACACACACTATGTACAGTCACTGACAGTAATGCTCTAGTCACCACATATGTACAGTCACTGACAGTAATGCTCTAGTCACACACATATGTACAGTCACTGACAGTAATGCTCTAGTCACACACATATGTACAGTCACTGACAGTAATGCTCTAGTCACACACATATGTACAGTCACTGACAGTAATGCTCTAGTCACACACATATGTACAGTCACTGACAGTAATGCTCTAGTCACACACATATGTACAGTCACTGACAGTAATGCTCTAGTCACACACATATGTACAGTCACTGACAGTAATGCTCTAGTCACACACATATGTACAGACACTGACAGTAATGCTCTAGTCACACACATATGTAACAGTCACTGACAGTAATGCTCTAGTCACACACATATGTACAGTCACTGACAGTAATGCTCTAGTCACACACATATGTACAGTCACTGACAGTAATGCTCTAGTCACACACATATGTACAGTCACTGACAGTAATGCTCTAGTCACACACATATGTACAGTCACTGACAGTAATGCTCTAGTCACACACATATGTACAGTCACTGACAGTAATGCTCTAGTCACACACATATGTACAGTCACTGACAGTAATGCTCTAGTCACACACATGTACAGTCACTGACAGTAATGCTCTAGTCACACACATATGTACAGTCACTGACAGTAATGCTCTAGTCACCACACATATGTACAGTCACTGACAGTAATGCTCTAGTCACACCATATGTACAGTCACTGACAGTAATGCTCTAGTCACACACATATGTACAGTCACTGACAGTAATGCTTAGTCACACACATATGTACTGCTCACTGACAGTAATGCTATAGTCACACACATATGTACAGTCCACTGACAGTAATGCTATAGTCACACACATATGTACAGTCACTGACAGTAATGCTCTAGTCACACACATATGTACAGTCACTGACAGTAATGCTATAGTCACACACATATGTACAGTCACTGACAGTAATGCTCTAGTCACACACATATGTACAGTCACTGACAGTAATGCTCTAGTCACACACATATGTACAGTCACTGACAGTAATGCTCTAGTCACACACATATGTTACAGTCACTGACAGTAATGCTCTAGTCACACACATATGTACAGTCACTGACAGTAATGCTCTAGTCACACACATATGTACAGTCACTGACAGTAATGCTCTAGTCACACACGTATGTACAGTCACTGACAGTAATGCTCTAGTCACACACATATGTACAGTCACTGACAGTAATGCTCTAGTCACACACATATGTACAGTCACTGACAGTAATGCTCTAGTCACACACTATGTACAGTCACTGACAGTAATGCTCTAGTCACACACATATGTACAGTCACTGACAGTAATGCTCTAGTCACACACATATGTACAGTCACTGACAGTAATGCTCTAGTCACACACATATGTACAGTCACTGACAGTAATGCTCTAGTCACACACATATGTACAGTCACTGACAGTAATGCTCTAGTCACACACATATGTACAGTCACTGACAGTAATGCTCTAGTCACACACATATGTACAGTCACTGACAGTAATGCTCTAGTCACACACATATGTACGTCACTGACAGTAATGCTCTAGTCACACACATATGTACAGTCACTGACAGTAATGCTCTAGTCACACACATATGTACAGTCACTGACAGTAATGCTCTAGTCACACACATATGTACAGTCACTGACAGTAATGCTCTAGTCACACACATATGTACAGTCACTGACAGTAATGCTCTAGTCACACACATATGTACAGTCACTGACAGTAATGCTCTAGTCACACACATATGTACAGTCACTGACAGTAATGCTCTAGTCACACACATATGTACAGTCACTGACAGTAATGCTCTAGTACACACATATGTACAGTCACTGACAGTAATGCTCTAGTCACACACATATGTACAGTCACTGACAGTAATGCTCTAGTCACACACATATGTACAGTCACTGACAGTAATGCTCTAGTCACACACATATGTACAGTCACTGACAGTAATGCTCTAGTCACACACATATGTACAGTCACTGACAGTAATGCTCTAGTCACACACATATGTACAGTCACTGACAGTAATGCTCTAGTCACACACATATGTACAGTCACTGACAGTAATGCTCTAGTCACACACATATGTACAGTCACTGACAGTAATGCTCTAGTCACACCACATATGTACAGTCACTGACAGTAATGCTCTAGTCACACACATATGTACAGTCACTGACAGTAATGCTCTAGTCACACACATATGTACAGTCACTGACAGTAATGCTCTAGTCACACACATATGTACAGTCACTGACAGTAATGCTCTAGTCACACACATATGTACAGTCACTGACAGTAATGCTCTAGTCACACACATATGTACAGTCACTGACAGTAATGCTCTAGTCACACACATATGTACAGTCACTGACAGTAATGCTCTAGTCACACACATATGTACAGTCACTGACAGTAATGCTCTAGTCACACACATGTACAGTCACTGACAGTAATGCTCTAGTCACACACATATGTACAGTCACTGACAGTAATGCTCTAGTCACACACATATGTACAGTCACTGACAGTAATGCTCTAGTCACACACATATGTACAGTCACTGACAGTAATGCTCTAGTCACACACAGTATGTACAGTCACTGACAGTAATGCTCTAGTCACACACATATGTACAGTCACTGACAGTAATGCTCTAGTCACACACATATGTACAGTCACTGACAGTAATGCTCTAGTCACACACATATGTACAGTCACTGACAGTAATGCTCTAGTCACACACATATGTACAGTCACTGACAGTAATGCTCTAGTCACACACATATGTACAGTCACTGACAGTAATGCTCTAGTCACACACATATGTACAGTCACTGACAGTAATGCTCTAGTCACACAACATATGTACAGTCACTGACAGTAATGCTCTAGTCACACACATATGTACAGTCACTGACAGTAATGCTCTAGTCACACACATATGTACAGTCACTGACAGTAATAGCTCTAGTCACACACATATGTACAGTCACTGACAGTAATGCTCTAGTCACACACATATGTACAGTCACTGACAGTAATGCTCTAGTCACACACCATATGTACGTCACTGACAGTAATGCTCTAGTCACACACATATGTACAGTCACTGACAGTAATTGCTCTAGTCACACACATATGGTACAGTCACTGACAGTAATGCTCTAGTCAACACACATATGTACAGTCACTGACAGTAATGCTCTAGTCACATCACACATATGTACAGTCACTGACAGTAATGCTCTAAGTCACACACATAACAGTATGTACAGTCCCCATTGACAGTAATGCTCTAGTCCACACACAGTATGTACAGTCACTGACAGTAGATGCTCTTAGGTCAGCACACATTATGTACAGTCACTGACAGTAATGCTCTAGTCACACACATATGTACAGTCACTGACAGTAATGCTCTAGTCACACACATATGTACAGTCACTGCAGTAATGCATCTAGCCCACACATATGTACAGTCACTGACAGTAATGCTCTAGTCACACACATATGTACAGTCACTGACAGTAATGCTCTAGTCACACACATATGTACAGTCACTGACAGTAATGCTCTAGTCACACACATATGTTACAGTCACTGACAGTAATGCTCTAGTCACACACATATGTACAGTCACTGACAGTAATGCTCTAGTCACACACATATGTACAGTCACTGACAGTAATGCTCTAGTCACACACATATGTACAGTCACTGACAGTAATGCTCTAGTCACACACACATATGTACAGTCACTGACAGTAATGCTCTAGTCACACACATATGTACAGTCACTGACAGTAATGCTCTAGTCACACACATATGTACAGTCACTGACAGTAATGCTCTAGTCACAACACATATGTACAGTCACTGACAGTAATGCTCTAGTCCACACACATATGTACAGTCACTGACAGTAATGCTCTAGTCACACACATATGTACAGTCACTGACAGTAATGCTCTAGTCACACACATATGTACAGTCACTGACAGTAATGCTCTAGTCACACACATATGTACAGTCACTGACAGTAATGCTCTAGTCACACACATATGTACAGTCACTGACAGTAATGCTCTAGTCACACACATATGTACAGTCACTGACAGTAATGCTCTAGTTCACACACCTATGTACATTCACTGACAGTAATGATCTCAGTCACACACATGTGTACAGTACTGACAGTAAAGCACTCGATCACACACATATGTACTGCACTACAGTAATGCTCTAGTCACACACAAATGTACAGTCCACTGAATAGTAATGCTCTAGTCACACACATATGTACGTCACTCGACAGTAATGCGCTAGTCACCACATATGTAATCAGTCACTTGACAGTAATGCCTAGTCACACACATATGCTACAGTCACAGACAGTAATGCTCTAGCACCACCTATGTACGCCACTGACAGAAATGCTCTAGTCGCACACTATGTGACAGGTCACAGACAGTAATGCTCTAGTCACACACATGTACAGTCACAGACAGTAATAGGCCTCTATTCACTCCACATATGTACAGTCACTTGACCTGTAATGGCTCTAGACCACACACATACAGTATGTACAGTCACTGACAGTAATGCTCGAGTTACCACACATATGTAGCAGTCACTGACAGTAATGCTCTAGTCACCTCACATATGTACAGTCACTGACTTATAATGCTCTAGTCACACACATATGTACAGTCACTGACAGTAATGCTCTACAGTCACACACATATGTACAGTCACTGACAGTAATGCTCTAGTCACACACATATGTACAGTCACTGACAGTAATGCTCTAGTCACACACTTACAGTATGTACAGTCACTGACAGTAATGCTCTAGTCACACACATATGTACAGTCACTGACAGTAATGCTCTAGTCACACACATATGTACGTCACTGACAGTAATGCTCTAGTCACACACAAGTATGTACAGTCACTGACAGTAATGCTCTAGTCACACACATATGTACAGTCACTGACAGTAATGCTCTAGTCACACACATATGTACAGTCACTGACAGTAATGCTCTAGTCACACACATATGTACAGTCACTGACAGTAATGCTCTAGTCACACACATATGTACAGTCACTGACAGTAATGCTCTAGTCACACACATATGTACAGTCACTGACAGTAATGCTCTAGTCACACACATATGTACAGTCACTGACAGTAATGCTCTAGTCACACACATATGTACAGTCACTGACAGTAATGCTCTAGTCACACACATATGTACAGTCACTGACAGTAATGCTCTAGTCACACACATATGTACAGTCACTGACAGTAATGCTCTAGTCACACACATATGTACAGTCACTGACAGTAATGCTCTAGTCACACACATATGTACAGTCACTGACAGTAATGCTCTAGTCACACACATATGTACAGTCACTGACAGTAATGCTCTAGTCACACACATATGTACAGTCACTGACAGTAATGCTCTAGTCACACACATATGTACAGTCACTGACAGTAATGCTCTAGTCACACACATATGTACAGTCACTGACAGTAATGCTCTAGTCACACACATATGTACAGTCACTGACAGTAATGCTCTAGTCACACACATATGTACAGTCACTGACAGTAATGCTCTAGTCACACACATATGTACAGTCACTGACAGTAATGCTCTAGTCACACACATATGTACAGTCACTGACAGTAATGCTCTAGTCACACACATATGTACAGTCACTGACAGTAATGCTCTAGTCACACACATATGTACAGTCACTGACAGTAATGCTCTAGTCACACACATTGTACAGTCACTGACAGTAATGCTCTAGTCACACACATATGTCCAGTCAATGACAGTAATGCTCTAGTCACACACATATGTACAGTCACTGACAGTAAGGCTCTAGTCACACACGTATGTTACAGTCACTGACCAGTAATGCTCTAGTCACACACATATGTACAGTCACTGACAGGTAAATGCATCTAGTCACACACATTATGTACAGTCACTGACAGTAATAGCTCTAGTCACACACATATGTACAGTCACTGACAGTAATGCTCTAGTCACACACATATGTACAGTCACTGACAGTAATGCTCTAGTCACACACATATGTACAGTCACTGACAGTAATGCTTCTAGTCACACACATATGTACGTCACTGGACAGTAATGCTCTAGTCACACACATATGTACAGTTCACTGACAGTAATGCTCTAGTCACAGCACAGTATGTACAGTCACTGAAAGTAATGCTCTAGTCACACACATATGTACAGTCACTGACAGTAATGCTCTAGTCACACACATATGTACAGTCACTGACAGTAATGCTCTAGTCACACACATACAGTATGTACAGTCACTGACAGTAATGCTCTAGTCACACACATATGTACAGTCACTGACAGTAATGCTCTAGTCACACACGTATGTACAGTCACTGACAGTAATGCTCTAGTCACACACATATGTACAGTCACTGACAGTAATGCTCTAGTCACACACATATGTACAGTCACTGACAGTAATGCTCTAGTCACACACATATGTACAGTCACTGACAGTAATGCTCTAGTCACACACATATGTACAGTCACTGACAGTAATGCTCTAGTCACACACATATGTACAGTCACTGACAGTAATGCTCTAGTCACACACATATGTACAGTCACTGACAGTAATGCTCTAGTCACACACATATGTACAGTCACTGACAGTAATGCTCTAGTCACACACATATGTACAGTCACTGACAGTAATGCTCTAGTCACACACATATGTACAGTCACTGACAGTAATGCTCTAGTCACACACATATGTACAGTCACTGACAGTAATGCTCTAGTCACACACATGTGTACAGTCACTGACAGTAATGCTCTAGTCACACACATATGTACGTCACTGACAGTAATGCTCTAGTCACACACATATGTACAGTCACTGACAGTAATGCTCTAGTCACACACATATGTACAGTCACTGACAGTAATGCTCTAGTCACACACATATGTACAGTCACTGACAGTAATGCTCTTGTCACACACATATGTACAGTCACTGACAGTAATGCTCTAGTCACACACATATGTACAGTCACTGACAGTAATGCTCTAGTCACACACATATGTACGTCACTGACAGTAATGCTCTAGTCACACACATATGTACAGTCACTGACAGTAATGCTCTAGTCACACACATATGTACAGTCACTGACAGTAATGCTCTAGTCACACACATATGTACAGTCACTGACAGTAATGCTCTAGTCACACACATATGTACAGTCACTGACAGTAATGCTCTAGTCACACACATATGTACAGTCACTGACAGTAATGCTCTAGTCACACACATATGTACAGTCACTGACAGTAATGCTCTAGTCACACACATATGTACAGTCACTGACAGTAATGCTCTAGTCACACACATGTACAGTCACTGACAGTAATGCTCTAGTCACACACATATGTACAGTCACTGACAGTAATGCTATAGTCACACACATATGTACAGTCACTGACAGTAATGCTATAGTCACACACATATGTACAGTCACTGACAGTAATGCTCTAGTCACACACATATGTACAGTCACTGACAGTAATGCTCTAGTCACACACATATGTACAGTCACTGACAGTAATGCTCTAGTCACACACATATGTACAGTCACTGACAGTAATGCTCTAGTCACACACATATGTACAGTCACTGACAGTAATGCTCTAGTCACACACATATGTACAGTCACTGACAGTAATGCTCTAGTCACACACATATGTACAGTCACTGACAGTAATGCTCTAGTCACACACATATGTACAGTCACTGACAGTAATGCTCTAGTCACAGACATATGTACAGTCACTGACAGTAATGCTCTAGTCACACACATATGTACAATTCAGCAGGAAGCAGGTGTGTGTGTGCGCTGTTGGGTAATATAGAGGGGGGTGAGAGGACATGGTGTGACAGTGCTTTCAGCAGGAAGCAGGTGTGTGTGTGCGCTGTTGGGTAATATAGAGGGGGGTGAGAGGACATGGTGTGACAGTGCTTTCAGCAGGAAGCAGGTGTGTGTGTGCGCTGTTGGGTAATATAGAGAGGGGGTGCGAGGACATGGTGTGACAGTGCTTTCAGCAGGTAGCAGGTGTTTGTTTGTGCGCTGTTGGGTAATATAGAGAGGGGGGTGAGAGGACATGGTGTGACAGTGCTTTCAGCAGGAAGCAGGTGTGTGTGCGTGTGCGCTGTTGGGTAATATAGAGAGGGGGGTGCGAGGACATGGTGTGACAGTGCTTTCAGCAGGTAGCAGGTGTTTGTTTGTGCGCTGTTGGGTAATATAGAGAGGGGGTGAGAGGACATGGTGTGACAGTGCTTTCAGCAGGAAGCAGGTGTGTGTGTGCGCTGTTGGGTAATATAGAGGGGGGTGAGAGGACATGGTGTGACAGTGCTTTCAGCAGGAAGCAGGTGTATGTGCGTGTGCGCTGTTGGGTAATATAGAGGGGGGGGTTAGAGGACATGGTGTGACAGTGCTTTCAGCAGGAAGCAGGTGTGTGTGCGTGTGCGCTGTTGGGTAATACAGAGAGGGGGGTGCAAGGACATAGTGTGACAGTGCTTTCAGCAGGAAGCAGGTGTGTGTGCTGTTGGGTAATATAGGGGGGGTGAGAGGACATGGTGTGACAGTGCTTTCAGCAGGAAGCAGGTGTATGTGCGTGTGCGCTGTTGGGTAATATAGAGGGGGGGGTGAGAGGACATGGTGTGACAGTGCTTTCAGCAGGAAGCAGGTGTGTTTGCCCTGTTGGGTAATATAGAGAGGGGGTGAGAGGACATGGTGTGACAGTGCTTTCAGGAGGAAGCAGGTGTATGTGTGCGCTGTTGGGTAATATAGAGAGGGGGTGTGAGGACATGGTGTGACAGTGCTTTCAGCAGGAAGCAGGTGTGTGTGTGTGCGCTGTTGGGTAATATAGAGAGGGGGGTGCGAGGACATGGTGTGACAGTGCTTTCAGCAGGAATCAGATGTGTTTGTGCGCTGTTGGGTAATACAGAGAGGGGGGTGCGAGGACATAGTGTTACAGTGCTTTCAGCAGGAAGCAGGTGTGTGTGTGTGCGCTGTTGGGTAATATAGGGGGGGTGAGAGGACATGGTGTGACAGTGCTTTCAGTAGGAAGCAGGTGTGTGTGTGCGCTGTTGGGTAATATAGGGGGGGTGCGAGGACATGGTGTTACAGTGCTTTCAGCAGGAAGCAGGTGTGTGTGTGTGCGCTGTTGGGTAATATAGAGAGGGGGTGCGAGGACACGGTGTGACAGTGCTTTCAGCAGGAAGCAGGTGTGTGTGCGCTGTTGGGTAATATAGAGAGGGGGTGCGAGGACATGGTGTGACAGTGCTTTCAGCAGAAAGCAGGTGTGTGTGTGCGCTGTTGGGTAATATAGAGAGGGGGTGCGAGGACATGGTGTGACAGTGCTTTCAGCAGGAAGCAGGTGTGTGTGTGCACTGTTGGGTAATATAGGGGGGGGTGAGAGGACATGGTGTGACAGTGCTTTCAGCAGGAAGCAGGTGTGTGTGTGCACTGTTGGGTAATATAGGGGGGGTGAGAGGACATGGTGTGACAGTGCTTTCAGCAGGAAGCAGGTGTGTGTGTGCGCTGTTGGGTAATATAGAGAGGGGGTGCGAGGACATGGTGTGACAGTGCTTTCAGTAGGAAGCAGGTGTGTGTGTGCGCTGTCGAGTAATATAGAGAGGGGGTGCAAGGACATGGTGTGACAGTGCTTTCAGCAGGAAGCAGGTGTGTGTGTGTGTGTGCACTGTTGGGTAATATGGGGGGGGTGAGAGGAAATGGTGTGACAGTGCTTTCAGCAGGAAGCAGGTGTGTGTGCGCTGTTGGGTAATATAGAGAGGGGGTGCGAGGACATGGTGTGACAGTGCTTTCAGCAGGTAGCAGGTGTGTGTGTGCGCTGTTGGGTAATATAGAGAGGGGGGTGCGAGGACATGGTGTGACAGTGCTTTCAGTAGGAAGCAGGTGTGTGTGTGCGCTGTTGGTTAATATAGAGAGGGGGTGCGAGGACATGGTGTGACAGTGCTTTCAGCAGGAAGCAGGTGTGTGTGTGCGCTGTTGGGTAATATAGAGGGGGGTGAGAGGACATGGTGTGACAGTGCTTTCAGCAGGAAGCAGGTGTGTGTGTGCGCTGTTGGGTAATATAGAGAGGGGGTGCGAGGACATGGTGTGACAGTGCTTTCAGCAGGTAGCAGGTGTGTGTGTGCGCTGTTGGGTAATATAGAGAGGGGGGTGCGAGGACATGGTGTGACAGTGCTTTCAGCAGGAAGCAGGTGTGTGTGTGTGTGCGCTGTTGGGTAATATAGAGGGGGGGTTAGAGGACATGGTGTGACAGTGCTTTCAGCAGGAAGCAGGTGTGTGTGTGCGCTGTTGGGTAATATAGAGAGGGGGTGCGAGAACATGGTGTGACAGTGCTTTCAGCAGGTGTGTGTGTGCGCTGTTGGTTAATATAGAGAGGGGGTGCGAGGACATGGTGTGACAGTGCTTTCAGCAGGAAGCAGGTGTGTGTGTGCGCTGTTGGGTAATATAGAGAGGGGATGCGAGGACATGGTGTGACAGTGCTTTCAGCAGGAAGCAGGTGTTTGTTTGTGCGCTGTTGGGTTTTATAGAGAGGGGGGTGCGAGGACATGGTGCGACAGTGCTTTCAGCAGGAAGCAGGTGTGTGTGTGTGCGCTGTTGGGTAATATAGAGAGGGGGTGCGAGGACATGGTGTGACAGTGCTTTCAGCAGGAAGCAGGTGTTTGTTTGTGCGCTGTTGGGTTTTATAGAGAGGGGGGTGCGAGGACATGGTGCGACAGTGCTTTCAGCAGGAAGCAGGTGTGTGTGTGTGTGCGCTGTTGGGTAATATAGAGAGGGGGTGCGAGGACATGGTGTGACAGTGCTTTCAGCAGGTGTGTGTGTGCGCTGTTGGTTAATATAGAGAATGGTGTGACAGTGCTTTCAGCATGAAGCAGGTGTGTGTCTGCGCTGTTGGGTAATATAGAGGGGGTGAGAGGACATGGTGTGACAGTGCTTTCAGCAGGAAGCAGGTGTGTATGTGCGCTGTTGGGTAATATTGAGAGGGGGGTGCGAGGTCATGGTGTGACAGTACTTTCAGCAGGAAGCAGGTGTGTGTGTGAGCTGTTGGGTAATATAGAGAGGGGGGTGCGAGGACATGGTGTGACAGTGGATTAAGCAGGTGTGTGGGTGCGCTGTGGGGTAATATATATAGAGGGATGTGAGAGGAAATGGCGTGACAGTGGATTAAGCAGGTGTGTGTGTGAGCTGTGGGGTAATATAGAGGGATGTGAGAGGACATGGTGTGACAGTGGATTAAGCAGGTGTGTGGGTGCGCTGTGGGGTAATATATATAGAGGGATGTGAGAGGACATGGTGTGACAGTGGATTAAGCAGGTGTGTGTGTGAGCTGTGGGGTAATATAGAGGGATGTGAGAGGACATGGTGTGACAGTGGATTAAGCAGGTGTGTGGGTTCGCTGTGGGGTAATATAGAGGGATGTGAGAGGACATGGCGTGACAGTGAATTCATCAGGAAGCAGGTGTGTGTGTATATATATATATATATATATATATGTTCATGTGTTTATACATACAGTGTATTTATATATATATATATATATATATATACTGTATGTATAAACACACACCTGCTTCCTGATGAATTCACTGTCACGCCGTGTGTGTGTGCTGTGGGGTAATATAGAGGGGGCGTGTCTCCTGGGAGTAATATATATAATTATTTCTTGATGTGGAATACAGTATAGATACTTTATAAGTAGCCTTGTACCCACCCTGCCATTTGCTGTAAGTGCCAGCATAAAGGTTCCCATGTATTGTGACAGATCACTGGTGGTTAAATAATCAGATATCAGTGGGGTTTTGTTTTTGCCAAAGATTTATTGCTTAGAAAACTAAAATAAACACTTGGTGATAAAATAATGCAAATACATGACACCTAAAGCAAATAATGAGCTTGTTTAATCTGGCATCACAATACATATACACATATATATGTACGTAGAGATAGAGTGCACATGCTTGGCACCACTATGATGCCAATCTTATGGTTTCATCGCATATAACAGTGACCCTATTGTTAGAGAATCAGTTCTTCTCCTGACAGTTTTGTGCTGATCATATCTTCCTGATTGTCTGTTTCTGGCATAAACATGTATTCTGAGGAATAGCCTAGCTCAGAACCAGACTCATCCCCATCTGATGCATGAGAACCTTGATCTAATGAGGTTTCAATTTCAGATGAGAAGTCAGGCCCTGATCCAGAAGAGACATCAGGTTCTGATCCAGAAGAGACATCAGGTTCTGATCCAGAAGAGACATCAGGTTCTGATCCAGAAGAGACATCTGGTTCTGATCCAGAGGAGACATCAGGCCCTGATCCAGATTCTTCTCCAGAAACCAAGTACCAAGAAGGTTCACTTCTCTTCACCCTAAACAGAAAAGAACAAAACGACTATTGGTGCAGCAGGTGTAGTGGACCTATAGCAGCCTTGTAATACGAGTGGGAAACCTGGCGTGCGCAAACAGCCTCGATAAACCCCTTTTCTCCTACATTGGTGTATCCGGTCCACGGCTTCATCCTTACTTGTGGGATATTCTCAATCCCTACAGGAAGTGGCAAAGAGAGCACACAGCAGAGCTGTCCATATAGCTCCCCTCAGGCTCCGCCCCCCAGTCATTCTCTTTGCCGCTCTAACTAGTAGCATCTCCACGGGGGTGGTAAAGAGTATGTGGTGTTAGTTGTAGTTTTTTATTTCTTCTATCAAGAGTTTGTTATTTTAAAATAGTGCCGGCTTGTACTATTTACTCTGCAGCAGAAAGTGATGAAGATTTCTGCTAAGAGGAATATGATTTTAGCACCAGTAACTAAAATACATTGCTGTTCCCACACAGGACTGTTGAAACCAGAGAACATCAGTTGGGGGGAACAGTTTGCAGGCTTAACTGCTTCAGGTATGATCAGTCATTTTTCTAACAAGACCATGTAATGCTAGAAGACTGTCAGAAATTCCCTCTGGGATAGGTAAGCCATTTTTCTTAGACTCTGTATAAAATGATGGCTTATATTAAGGGCTCTATGCTGGTTGACACTATTGTGGGCTTAAAAATCGATTGCTTTTTAGCATGTTTTTCACTATAAATAAGGTGTTTTTTCAGACTTTAAAACACTTTTGGGGTTTAATTTGCGCCTGGCACTTATTTGGACACCTAATCTAGTCAGAAAGGCCCCTCCACTCTGGAATGAAGAGGGAGGAGGCCTCATTTTCGCGCCTCAATTGCGCAGTTGTTTTGCCTAGGCAGTTCATGCAGCTTCATGTGGGGAGTCCAGAGGCATCAGAAAAGACTCCAGAGAGGCTTATTTCCTGCTAAAATTATCCCTAAGGAAGGTAAAGGCCACAGTGGAAGCTGTGGCATAGTACTGTAGTGTGTTAACCGGTTAATAACTGTTATTAGCTCCGGTTTGGGCATTAAGGGGTTAATTGGTCTGAAAATTTGTGTGCAATCTTTTCAAAGCATTAAGACACTGTGGTGAAAATTTCATTAAAATCGGATGTTTATTTGATGGTTTTTTGATGTTTCAGTAATAAAGTGTGCACTTTTATTATTTAAAGAGACAGTAACGTTTTTGTCAAAAAATAATTTTTATTGCATTGAAGTTCTGTTTAAGTCTGTCAAACATGTCTGAATCTTCAGATAGCCTATGTTCTGTATGTTCAAAGGCCAAGGTGGTTCCCCCATTAAATTTATGTGTGAAGTGTGCCATAGCGTCCAAACAGCTTAAGGACCGTACAATTACACTTAAAAATATAGCCCAAGATGATTCTTTAGCTGAAGGTAGTGAAGATAGCTTGCTATCCTCTCCTTCTGTGTCAACACCAGCTATGCCCGCGCAAGCGATGCCCAGTACATCTAGCGCACCAATTGCGATTACTATGCAACAATTAGCGGCAGTAATGGATAATTCTCTCTCAGCATTTTTATCCAAACTGCCAGCTTTTCCTAGGAAGCGTGATTGCTCAGTTTTAAACACAGACAATGAGCAAGCAGACGCAGAAGATAATTTATCTGTAGTGCCCTCACATCAATCTGACTTGGCGGTGAGGGAGGGCCTGTCTGAAGGAGAAATTTCTGACACAGGAAAAGTTTCTCAGCAGGCAGAGCCTGGCATTTAAATTTAAGCTAGAACACCTCCGCGCCCTACTTAAGGAGGTCCTAGCTACACTTGATAATTGTGATCCTTTGATGATCCCAGTCAAATTGTGTAAAATGGACAAATTCTTAGAGGTCCCAGTACACACTGATGTGTTTCCGATACCTAAGAGGGTGGCGGATATCGTGACTAAGGAGTGGGAGAAGCCAGGTGTACCTTTTTGTTCCCCCTCCTATATTTAAGAAAATTTTCCCAATTGTTGACCCTAGAAGGGACGCGTGGCAGACGGTCCCCAAGGTAGAGGGGGCAGTTTCAACGCTAGCTAAGCGCACGACTATACCAATAGAAGACAGTTGCGCTTTCAAAGACCCTATGGATAAAAAATTAGAAGGTTTACTTAAGAACATTTTTGTTCAACAGGGTTTTCTTCTTCAACCAATTTCTTGCGTTATTCCTGTAACCACTGCAGCGGCTTTTTGGTTTGAGGAACTAGAAAACTCGCTACAGAAGGAGACTTCTTATGATGAAGTCATGGACAGAATTCACGCCCTGAAGTTGGCTAATTCTTTCATTACAGATGCTGCTTTCCAATTAGCTAAATTGGCGGCAAAAAATTCTGGTTTTGCAATCGTGGTGCGCAGAGCGCTTTGGTTGAAATCTTGGTCGGCGGATGTGTCGTCCAAAACAAAATTGCTTAATATTCCTTTCAAGGGTAAGACCCTATTCGGGCCTGAGTTGAAAGAAATTATTTCAGATATCACTGGGGGAAAGGGCCATGCCCTTCCACAGGATAGACCTTTCAAAGCTAAAAATAAGTCTAATTTTCGTTCCTTTCGCAATTTCAGGAACGGATCGGCTTCTACCTCTACAGCCACTAGGCAAGAGGGTAACGCACCCCAGCCCAAACCAGCATGGAAGCCATTGCAAGGCTGGAACAAGGGTAAACAGGCCAAGAAGCCTGCTGCTGCTACCAAGACAGCATGAAGGGGTAGCCCCCGATCCGGGACCGGATCTAGTAGGGGGCAGACTTTCTCTCTTTGCTCAGGCTTGGGCAAGAGATGTTCCGGACCCATGGGCACTAGAAATTGTCTCTCAGGGGTATCTTCTAGAGTTCAAAGACCTTCCCCCAAGGGGAAGGTTCCACATGTCTCGCTTATCTTTAGACCAGATAAAGAGACAGGCATTCTTACATTGCGTAGAAGACCTTTTAAAAATGGGAGTGATACACCCAGTTCCGACAGCAGAGCAAGGACTGGGTTTTGACTCAAACCTGTTTGTAGTTCCCAAAAAGGAAGGAACTTTCAGGCCAATTCTGGACTTAAAAATTCTAAACAAATTCCTCAGAGTTCCATCATTCAAAATGGAAACCATTCGGACAATTTTACCAATGATCTAGGAGGGTCAATATATGACTACCGTGGACTTAAAGGATGCGTACCTGCATATTCCTATCCACAAAGATCACCATCAGTTCCTGAGGTTCGCCTTTCTGGACAAGCATTACCAGTTTGTGGCTCTTCCCTTCGGATTGGCCACTGCTCCCAGAATTTTCACAAAGGTGCTAGGGTCCCTTCTAGCAGTGCTAAGGCCAAGGGGCATTGCAGTAGCACCTTACCTAGACGACATTTTAATACAAGCGTCGTCCTTTCACAAAGCAAATGTTCATACAGACATTGTCCTAGCCTTTCTAAGGTCTCACGGGTGGAAGGTGAACATAGAAAAAAGTTCTCTGTCCCCGTTCACAAGGGTTCCCTTCCTGGGAACAATAATAGACTCAGTAGAAATGAAGATTTTTCTGACAGAGGTCAGGAAGTTAAAACTTCTGAACACTTGTCGAGTTCTTCAATCCATTCCTCAACCCTCCATAGCTCAGTGCATGGAGGTAATATGGACTCATGGTCGCAGCAATGGACGTGGTTCCATTTGCTCGAATTCATTTAAGACCATTGCAACTGTGCATGCTCAAACAGTGGAATGGGGATTATGCAGACTTGTCTCCCCAGATTCAAATGGACCAGAAAACCAGAGACTCACTCCTCTGGTGGTTGTCTCTGGATCACCTGTCTCAGGGAATGAGTTTCCGCAGACCGGAGTGGATCATTGTCACGACCGAAGCCAGCCTCCTAGGCTGGGACGCGGTCTGAGAGTCCCTGAAGGCTCAGGGTCTATGGTCTCGGGAAGAATCTCTTCTCCCGATAAACATTTTGGAATTGAGAGCGATATTCAATGCGCTCCAGGCATGGCCTCAACTAGCAGAGGCCAAATTCATCAGATTTCAGTCGGACAACATGACGACTGTAGCGTACATCAATCAGGGGGGAACAAAGAGTTCCCTGGCGATGAGGGAGGTATCCAAAATCATCAAATGGGCAGAGGATCACTCCTGCCATCTATCAGCAATTCACATCCCAGGAGTGGACAACTGGGAAGTGGATTATCGGAGTCATCAGACTTTCCATCCGGGGTAGTGGGAACTTCACCCGGAGGTTTTTTCCCAGTTAACTCAACTATGGGGCATTCCAGATCTGGATCTGATGGCGTCACGTCAGAACTCCAAAGTTCCACGTTACGGGTCCAGGGATCCCAAGGCGACATTGGTAGATGCCTTAGTAGCGCCTTGGTCGTTCAATCTAGCTTATGTCTTTCCACCGTTTCCCCTTCTCCCCCAGCTAGTAGCCAGGATCAAACAGGAGAAGGCTTCGGTAATTCTGATAGCTCCTGCGTGGCCACGCAGAACTTGGTATGCAGACCTGGTGAATATGTCATCAGTTCCACCATGGAAGCTACCTTTGAGGCAGGACCTTCTAATTCAAGGTCCATTCGAACATCCAAACCTAGTTTCTCTGCAACTGACTGCTTGGAGATTGAACGCTTGATTCTATCTAAGCGTGGGTTTTCGGAATCAGTTATAGATACCCTGATCCAGGCTAGAAAGCCTGTCACCAGGAAAATTTACCATAAGATATGGCGGAAATATCTTTGTTGGTGCGAATCCAAGGGTTACTCATGGAGTAAGATTAGGATTCCAAGGATTCTATCTTTTCTCCAAGAAGGATTGGAGAAAGGTTTGTCAGCTAGTTCCTTAAAAGGACAGATATCTGCTCTGTCTGTTTTGTTACACAAGCGTCTGGCAGCAATGCCAGATGTTCAGGCGTTTGTACAGGCTTTAGTCAGAATCAAGCCTGTCTATAGACCTGTGGCTCCTCCATGGAGTCTAAATTTAGTTCTTTCAGTTCTTCAAGGGGTTCCGTTTGAACCTCTACATTCCATAGATATCAAGTTACTATCTTGGACAGTTTTGTTTTTGGTAGCTATTTCTTCTGCTAGAAGAGTTTCTGAATTGTCTGCTTTGCAGTGTAATTCACCTTACCTGGTGTTCCATACAGATAAGGTCGTTTTACGTACCAAACCTGATTTTCTTCCAAAAGTGGTTTCCAATAAGAATATTAACCAGGAAATAGTTGTTCCTTCTTTGTGTCCTAATCCAGTTTCTAACAAGGAACGTCTGTTACACAATCTTGATGTGGTTCGTGCTTTAAAGTTCTATCTAAAAGCAACTAAAGACTTCAGACAAACATCGTCCTTGTTTGTCGTCTATTCTGGCAAGAGGAGAGGTCAAAAGGCGACTGCGACCTCTCTGTCCTTCTGGCTGAAGAGCATCATCCGGTTGGCTTATGAGACTGCTGGAAGGCAGCCCCCAGAACGAATTACAGCTCACTCTACTAGAGCTGTGGCTTCCACATGGGCTTTTAAGAATGAGGCTTCTGTTGAACAGATCTGTAAGGCAGCAACTTGGTCTTCACTGCATACATTTGCCAAATTTTACAAATTCGATACTTTTGCTTCTTCAGAGGCTATTTTTGGGAGAGAGGTTTTACAAGCAGTGGTGCCTTCCGTTTAGGTTACCTGACTTGTTCCCTCCCTTCATCCGTGTCCTAAAGCTTTGGTATTGGTTCCCACAAGTAAGGATGAAGCCGTGGACCGGATACACCAATGTAGGAGAAAACAGAATTTATGTTTACCTGATAAATTTCTTTCTCCTACGGTGTATCCGGTCCACGGCCCACCCTGGCATTTTAGTCAGGTTTAAATTTATTTTTGTAAACTACAGTCACCACTGCACCCTATTGTTCTCCTTTTTCTCCTAACCGTCGGTCGAATGACTGGGGGGGGCGGAGCCTGAGGGGAGCTATATGGACAGCTCTGCTGAGTGCTCTCTTTGCCACTTCCTGTAGGGATTGAGAATATCCCACAAGTAAGGATGAAGCCGTGGACCGGATACACCGTAGGAGAAAGAAATTTATCAGGTAAACATAAATTCTGTTTTCGCCACTCGTAATCGGGCTCATTGACAGTTGTGAAGGTTTATAGTAGTAATTACGTACCTTGTATCCTGGGCGATGTCATACAAGGATCCCTCTGTCACACATGTTACCGATTGACCATCTGGTTTGCATCTCACTGCTTTATACAGCACTGTCTGCACAGGAAAACCTAGCGGGTGACACACAGAGTTAGAAATACAGTTTGTTTGTAACTAGATATTGACACACAGAGATACAGTCTGTAACTAGATAGTGACACACAGTGTTAGAGATACAGGGGCCTATTTATCAAGCCGTCAACCGCAAATACGCTGGAATTCCGCAGTGTAATTGTGGAGAGCTTGATTCGCCTTATTTATCAAAGGCTACAGACCGGCAAAAGTAGAATTTTGTGACGTAACATACGATCCGCCGGTCTCAGTCCAACACAGATCGATAGTTACGTCACTACAGATGTTCAGAATGCAAATTCGGCACAATCTGACTACTTTTGCAAATTTTCAATCCGCCGCCCTGGAGGCGGCAGATGCCCTAGGAATCAATGGGAGTCTGAAAGCAGCTAAAGCTTATGTTCTCTGCTGTCCGATATCCCATTGATTTCTATGCTATAATAAAAGTAACTTTTACACCTAACATACACCTCGAATCTAAACAGCCCTAATCTGCCGCCCCCTACACCGCCGCCACCTATATTATACTTATTAACCCCTAATCTGTTGCCCCTACACCGCCACCACCTAAATTATACTTATTAACCCCTAATCTTCCGCCCCTACACCGCCACCACCTACATTATACTTTTTAACCCCTAATCTGCCACGCTGACACCACCTAAATAAAAGTTATTAACCCCTAATCTGCTGCTTCATAGTTATTAAACCCTATCCCGCCACTCCCGGAGCCCACCACAACTAAATAAAGTTATTAACCCCTGGCCTCCCACATCACTACCACTAACTAAACCTATTAACCCCTAAACTGCCAGCCCCCCACATCACCATAAACTAAATTAAACTATTAACCCCTAAACCTAACAACCCGCTAACCTTACATTAAATATTAACTCATCCCTATCTTATAATAAATTTAAACTTACCTTTAGATTTAAATTAAACTATATTAAACTATTAATTAATCTACCCTAACTGTTATGCTAAAATTATATTAAACTATATTAAACTAATTAATTTAATCTACCCTAACTATTATACTAAAATTACAATAAACTATATTAAATTAATAATTAACCTACCCTAACTTTTAAACTAAAATTGCATTAAACTACAAATTAAATTAACTATATTATATATTTAAACACCTAACCCTACTCAAATAATTTAAATCTACACTAAAAAATTGCAAAGTTACTAAAAACTAACAACTAAGTTACAAAAAATAACAAACACTAAGTTACACAAAAAATAAACACTAAATTACAAAAAAATAAAAAAGAAATGATCAAAAAATTAAACTAATTACACCTAATCTAATAGCCCTATGAAAATAAAAAAGCCCCCCCAAAATAAAATAAAAACCTACAATAAACTACAAATAGCCCTTAAAAGGGCCTTTTGCGGGGCATTGCCCCAAAGTAATCAGCTCTTTTACCTGTAAATAAAAAATACAAACAACCCCCCAACAGTAAAACCCACCACCCACACAACCAGCTCCCCATTGCCCTGAAAAGGGCATTTGGATGGGCATTGCCCTTAAAAGGGCATTTAGCTCTATTGCAGCCCAAACCCTAATCTAAAACTAAAACCCACCCAATAAAACCTTAAAAAATCCTAACACTAACCCCAGAAGATTCACTTACAGTTTTGAAGATCCGACATCCATCCTCCAAGAAGCCGGCCGTAGTCTTCATCCAAGCCCGCAGAAGTCTTCACCCAGACGGCATCTTCTATCTTCATCCATCCGGCGCGGAGCGGCTCCAACTACAAGACATCCGACGCGGAGCATCCTCTTCTGACGACGGCTTCTTCTCAATGAAGGTTCCTTTAAATGACGTCATCCAAGATGGTGTCCCTTAGATTCCGATTGTCTGATAGAATTCTACCAGCCAATCGGAATTAAGGTTGAAAAAAATCCTATTGGCTGTTGCAATCAGCCAATAGGATTGAACTTTAATCCTATTGGCTGATCCAATCAGCCAATAGGATTTTTTCAACCTTAATTCCGATTGGCTGATATAATTCTATCAGCCAGTCGGAATCTAATGGACGCCATCTTGGATGACGTCATTTAAAGGAACCTTCATTCCGAAGAAGCCGTCGTCAGAAGAGGATGCTCCGCGTCGGATGTCTTAAAGATGGAGCTGTTCCGCGCCGGATGGATGAAGATAGAAGATGCCGTCTGGGTGAAGACTTCTGCGGGCTTGGATGAAGACTTCGGCCGGCTTCTTGGAGGATGGATGTTGGATCTTCAAAACTGTAAGTGAATCTTCTGGGGTTAGTGTTAGGATTTTTAAGGTTTTATTGGGTGGGTTTTAGTTTTAGATTAGGGTTTGGGCTGCAATAGAGCTAAATGCCCTTTTCAGGGCAATGGGCATCTTAGGTTTTTTAGATTGTGCTGTAGTGACCCTTGTGCTGTACTGTCCCCGACCCTTGTGCTGTACTGTCCCCGACCCTTGTGCTGTACTGTCTCCGACCCTTGTGCTGTACTGTCCCTGACCCTTGTGCTATAGTGTCATGTTCTGTCTCAGGATATCATGTGAGAGCCTCATTATCTGGAACAGTTGCTTTAAAGGAAGATTAGTAGAAGCCATACTGATTGAAAATGAAAACAAATTTATTTAAACAACAGAATACTTTGTTTAAGCAAATACTTGCAGAATATTTAAATATGCTACTCAGGTATGTTAAGACCACATACAGCAGGAGTGAAAATAAACAAACAAAGTAAGCAGAGATGCAGATTCAAAAAGGAAAGTCTTTCTCCTACTAATTGCTGAGTGCAGGATTTGCACAAGGCAGGATACAAACTTGCAAACTGGTAACAGGTTTAAAGGTAAAGTCTCTCTCCTTGTAATTGCTGAGTGCAGGAATTGCACAATGCAGGAAACAACTTGCAAACTGGTAACAGGTTTAAAGGTAAAGTCTCTCTCCTTGTAATTGCTGAGTGCAGGAATTGCACAATGCAGGAAACAACTTGCAAACTGGTAACAGGTTTTAAAGGTAAAGTCTCTCCTTGTAATTGCTGAGTGCAGGAATTGCACAATGCAGGAAACAACTTGCAAACTGGTAACAGGTTTAAAGGTAAAGTCTCTCTCCTTGTAATTGCTGAAGGCAGGAAACAAACTTGCAAACTGGTAACAGGTTTAAAGGTAAAGGCTTTGCCCTGGTAATACCTTGTAAACAGGTGCAAAGGAAATCTTTCTCCTGGCAATGGCCAAGTGCAGGAATTGCATAAAGCAGGAAACAAACTTGTAGATTGGTAACAGGTTTAAAGGTAAAGGCTTTCTCCTGGTAATACCTTGTAAACAGGTGCAAAGGTGAAGTCTTTCTCCTGGCAATAGCTGAGTGCAGGAATTTGCATAAAGCAGGAAACAAACTTGAAGATTGGTAACAGGTTTAAAGGTAAAGGCTTTCTCCTGGTAATACCTTGTAAACAGGTGCAAAGGAAATCTTTCTCCAAAGAAGTACAGGAAACAGGTTCTGACTTGACAAAACAGATCCAATGTGAAGACAAAAATGCAGACTAAAAGCCATCCTTAAATAGGGAGGTTTTGCACAGGGTTGGTTCTGATTAATTCCAGAATTGAGAACACCTGTGTGTTGCACAGGTGTAATAACAAGTAAGGCAAATAGTTATTTATCAGATCTTTTAAGATCCATGCTATTGCTAGAACTGGCTGTGGCTCAACATGTAAGCAAACAGAAATAGCAACCACAGAGTCACAGGTTCAAATCCCCACACAGCCCTTCTTAGCAGAATGCCTCCCAGACCTTTTCTTTTTCTTTTTCGTCTGGAGGCTTGGTTCATGACAGATGCCCCCTCCAAAGAGCGCACTCTGGGCGCTCAAAGCCTGTTCAAACATCTGAAGGTGGGATTTACGAACAAGTGTTCCATTTGAAGCCCTAATACAATCAGATGGAATGGATTCTTTGCTTGGAACAGCTGCCTGAGATTGGGGGCCCTTAGAAGATATCCCTGTAGGCATAACAAGAGCTGAAAAACCAAGACAGTTTTGATTTAGAGGTTCCTGATTATACCCAGCAGCTTGCAATGGACTGGCTGATGGGCAGGGTACCTCCGGGTAGGAAAAGACCTCTCCTTCAGAGTCAAGGAATTTGTTATCTGGGTCATATCTGCCTGATGGGTAGAGTACCTCCGGGTAAGGTATGACCTCTCCTTCAGAGTCCAGGAATTCATTTTCTGTGTCATTTATATCCAATTCAACCATCTCATTCAATTCTTTCTCAGTCAATGAGTAGCTGGGTGAAGGTGGTGCAGGGAGGTGTGGAACTTTAGATTTGTCAGGGTCTGATTCAGCTGGAAGATTTGTCACTTTTATGTCTGATGAGTGACTTTTGTTAGATGGATCTCCAACCAAGGCAGAAACAAGGTAATGTGCAGGATTTCCAGGAGGTGTTTTTGCAGAGTTCCCCAATGTGGTAGATGCAGAAACAGAGGCAGTGGCATGGGTAGTGGATGTTGTTGAAGTTGTACTGCCAACAACCATCTGTTTCAAATCAGGTACCATTTCTTGAAGCGTGTTAGAAACGGTTGCTTGTAGAATAGATGTATTCTCAGTAGCTGGATCCTCTCCAGGGGTATCTATAAGTTTGCTAGTGGAAGAATAATTTGTTCCCTTAACATCAGAGTCCATTTTAAACTTGGCTGTATCTCGACTTGATCCTCTAGGGGGTCTTACTGGACACCCTGTGATGCGGTGACCAGTTCCCCCACAATAGAAACAGAGGTTAAGCTGTCTTCGCCGAGTCTTTTCCTCTTCTGTTAAGGGTTCTTTAAAACCTTTCCTTGTTTGGGAGGTAACTTCAGACAAGGTTTTGGTTGGGAGAGATAACATTTCCACCAGCTCCATGAAGTTAATCAGTATGTCCTTAATAAACTTTAACACTGATTCCAATACAGCAATAATCCCAGAGGGCTCTCTTTTAGGGTCTTCACATTCTGTCCTGTTCTGTCTCAGGATATCATGTGAGAGCCTCATTATCTGGAACAGTTGCTTTAAAGGAAGATTAGTAGAAGCCATACTGATTGAAAATGAAAACAAATTTATTTAAACAACAGAATACTTTGTTTAAGCAAATACTTGCAGAATATTTAAATATGCTACTCAGGTATGTTAAGACCACATACAGCAGGAGTGAAAATAAACAAACAAAGTAAGCAGAGATGCAGATTCAAAAAGGAAAGTCTTTCTCCTACTAATTGCTGAGTGCAGGATTTGCACAAGGCAGGATACAAACTTGCAAACTGGTAACAGGTTTAAAGGTAAAGTCTCTCTCCTTGTAATTGCTGAGTGCAGGAATTGCACAATGCAGGAAACAACTTGCAAACTGGTAACAGGTTTAAAGGTAAAGTCTCTCTCCTTGTAATTGCTGAGTGCAGGAATTGCACAATGCAGGAAACAACTTGCAAACTGGTAACAGGTTTTAAAGGTAAAGTCTCTCCTTGTAATTGCTGAGTGCAGGAATTGCACAATGCAGGAAACAACTTGCAAACTGGTAACAGGTTTAAAGGTAAAGTCTCTCTCCTTGTAATTGCTGAAGGCAGGAAACAAACTTGCAAACTGGTAACAGGTTTAAAGGTAAAGGCTTTGCCCTGGTAATACCTTGTAAACAGGTGCAAAGGAAATCTTTCTCCTGGCAATGGCCAAGTGCAGGAATTGCATAAAGCAGGAAACAAACTTGTAGATTGGTAACAGGTTTAAAGGTAAAGGCTTTCTCCTGGTAATACCTTGTAAACAGGTGCAAAGGTGAAGTCTTTCTCCTGGCAATAGCTGAGTGCAGGAATTTGCATAAAGCAGGAAACAAACTTGAAGATTGGTAACAGGTTTAAAGGTAAAGGCTTTCTCCTGGTAATACCTTGTAAACAGGTGCAAAGGAAATCTTTCTCCAAAGAAGTACAGGAAACAGGTTCTGACTTGACAAAACAGATCCAATGTGAAGACAAAAATGCAGACTAAAAGCCATCCTTAAATAGGGAGGTTTTGCACAGGGTTGGTTCTGATTAATTCCAGAATTGAGAACACCTGTGTGTTGCACAGGTGTAATAACAAGTAAGGCAAATAGTTATTTATCAGATCTTTTAAGATCCATGCTATTGCTAGAACTGGCTGTGGCTCAACATGTAAGCAAACAGAAATAGCAACCACAGAGTCACAGGTTCAAATCCCCACACAGCCCTTCTTAGCAGAATGCCTCCCAGACCTTTTCTTTTTCTTTTTCGTCTGGAGGCTTGGTTCATGACAGAATTTTTTTTTTTTTTTTTTTTTTTTTTTTTTTTTTTTTTTTTTTTTTTTTTTTTTTGATTGAAAATGAAAACAAATTTATTTAAACAACAGAATACTTTGTTTAAGCAAATACTTGCAGAATATTTAAATATGCTACTCAGGTATGTTAAGACCACATACAGCAGGAGTGAAAATAAACAAACAAAGTAAGCAGAGATGCAGATTCAAAAAGGAAAGTCTTTCTCCTACTAATTGCTGAGTGCAGGATTTGCACAAGGCAGGATACAAACTTGCAAACTGGTAACAGGTTTAAAGGTAAAGTCTCTCTCCTTGTAATTGCTGAGTGCAGGAATTGCACAATGCAGGAAACAACTTGCAAACTGGTAACAGGTTTAAAGGTAAAGTCTCTCTCCTTGTAATTGCTGAGTGCAGGAATTGCACAATGCAGGAAACAACTTGCAAACTGGTAACAGGTTTTAAAGGTAAAGTCTCTCCTTGTAATTGCTGAGTGCAGGAATTGCACAATGCAGGAAACAACTTGCAAACTGGTAACAGGTTTAAAGGTAAAGTCTCTCTCCTTGTAATTGCTGAAGGCAGGAAACAAACTTGCAAACTGGTAACAGGTTTAAAGGTAAAGGCTTTGCCCTGGTAATACCTTGTAAACAGGTGCAAAGGAAATCTTTCTCCTGGCAATGGCCAAGTGCAGGAATTGCATAAAGCAGGAAACAAACTTGTAGATTGGTAACAGGTTTAAAGGTAAAGGCTTTCTCCTGGTAATACCTTGTAAACAGGTGCAAAGGTGAAGTCTTTCTCCTGGCAATAGCTGAGTGCAGGAATTTGCATAAAGCAGGAAACAAACTTGAAGATTGGTAACAGGTTTAAAGGTAAAGGCTTTCTCCTGGTAATACCTTGTAAACAGGTGCAAAGGAAATCTTTCTCCAAAGAAGTACAGGAAACAGGTTCTGACTTGACAAAACAGATCCAATGTGAAGACAAAAATGCAGACTAAAAGCCATCCTTAAATAGGGAGGTTTTGCACAGGGTTGGTTCTGATTAATTCCAGAATTGAGAACACCTGTGTGTTGCACAGGTGTAATAACAAGTAAGGCAAATAGTTATTTATCAGATCTTTTAAGATCCATGCTATTGCTAGAACTGGCTGTGGCTCAACATGTAAGCAAACAGAAATAGCAACCACAGAGTCACAGGTTCAAATCCCCACACAGCCCTTCTTAGCAGAATGCCTCCCAGACCTTTTCTTTTTCTTTTTCGTCTGGAGGCTTGGTTCATGACATATAGTGACCCTTGTGCTGTACTGTCCCTGACCCTTGTGCTATAGTGACCCTTGTGCTGCACTGTCCCCGTGCCTTGTGCTGTACTGTCCCCGACCCTTGTGCTGTACTGTCCCTGTGCCTTGTGCTGTACTGTCCCCGACCCTTGTGCTGTAGTGACCCTTGTGCTGTACTGTCCCTGACCCTTGTGCTGTAGGGACCCTTTGCTGTACTGTCCCTGTGCTGTAGTGACCCTTGTGCTGTACTGTCCCTGACCCTTGTGCTGTAGTGACGCTTGTCCTGTACTGTCCCTGACCTTTGTGCTGTACTGTCCCTGTGCCTTGTGCTGTACTGTCCCTGACCTTTGTGCTGTACTGTCCCTGTGCCTTGTGCTGTAGTGACCCTTGTCCTGTACTGTCCCTGACCTTTGTGCTGTACTGTCCCTGTGCCTTTTGCTGTACTGACCCTTGCGCTGTAGTGACCCTTGTGCTGTAGTGACCCTTCTGCGGTACTGTCCCTTGTGCTGTACTGACCCTTGCGCTGTACTGACCCTATGCTGTAGTGACCCTTGTGTTGTACTGTCCCTGTGCCTTGTGCTGTACTGACCCTTGTGCTGTACTGACCCTTGTGCTGTACTGTCCCTTGTGCTTTACTGTCCCTGTGCTGTAGTGACCCTTGTGCTGTACTGTCCCTGTGCCTTGTGCTGTACTGTCCCCGACCCTTGTGCTGTACTGTCCCCGACCCTTGTGCTGTACTGTCCCCGACCCTTGTGCTGTACTGTCCCTTGTGCTTTACTGTCCCTGTGCTGTAGTGACCCTTGTGCTGTACTGTCCCTGTGCCTTGTGCTGTACTGTCCCCGACCCTTGTGCTGTACTGTCCCCGACCCTTGTGCTGTACTGTCCCTGTGCCTTGTGCTGTACTGTCCCTGTGCCTTGTGCTGTAATGACCCTGTGCTGTACTGTCCCTGTGCTGTAGTGACCCTTGTGCTGTACTGTCCATGTGCCTTGTGCTGTACTGACCCTTGTGCTGTACTGTCCCTGTGCTGTAGTGACCCTTGTTCTGTACTGTCCCCGACCCTTGTGCTGTACTGTCCCTGTGCCTTGTGCTGTGCTGTCCCTGTGCCTTGTGCTGTACTGTCCCTGTGCTGTAGTGACCCCTGTGCTGTAGTGACCCTTGTGCTGTAGTGACCCTGTGCTGTAGTGACCCTTGTGCTGTACTGTCCATGTGCCTTGTGCTGTAGTGACCCTGTGCTGTACTGTCCCTGTGCTGTAGTGACCCTTGTGCTGTACTGTCCCTGTGCTGTGATCCTTGTGCTGTACTGTCCCTGTGCCTTGTGCTGTAGTGACCCTTGTGCTGTACTGTCCCTGTGCCTTGTGCTGTAGTGACCCTGTGCTGTACTGACCCTGTGCTGTACTGTCCCTGTGCCTTGTGCTGTAGTGACCCTGTGCTGTACTGTCCCTGTGCTGTAGTGACCCTTGTGCTGTACTGTCCCTGTGCCTTGTGCTGTACTGTCCCCGACCCTTGTGCTGTACTGTCCCTGTGCCTTGTGCTGTAGTGACCCTTGTGCTGTACTGTCCCTGTGCCTTGTGCTGTACTGTCCCTGTGCTGTAGTGACCCTTGTGCTGTACTGTCTCTGTGCTGTAGTGACCCTTGTGCTGTACTGTCCCTGTGCTGTAGTGACCCTTGTGCTGTACTGTCCCTGTGCTGTACTGTCCCTGTGCTGTACTGTCCCTGTGCTGTACTGTCCCTTGTGCTGTACTGTCCCTGTGCTGTACTGTCCCTGTGCTGTACTGTCCCTGTGCTGTAGTGACCCTTGTGCCGTACTGTCCCTGTGCCGTACTGTCCCTGTGCCGTACTGTCCCTGTGCCGTACTGTCCATGTGCTGTACTGTCCCTGTGCTGTAGTGACCCTTGTGCTGTAGTGACCCTTGTGCTGTACTGTACCTGTGCTGTACTGTCCGTGTGCTGTAGTGACCCTTGTGCTGTACTGTCCCTGTGCTGTACTGTCTCTGTGCTGTATTGACCCTTGTGCTGTACTGTCTCTGTGCTGTAGTGACCCTTGTGCTGTACTGTCCCTGTGCTGTAGTGACCCTTGTGCTGTACTGTCCCTGTGCTGTACTGTCCCAGTGCTGTAGTGACCCTTGTGCTGTACTGTCCCTGTGCTGTAGTGACCCTTGTGCTGTACTGTCCCTGTGCCGTACTGTCCCTGTGCTGTACTGTCCCTGTGCTGTAGTGACCCTTGTGCTGTACTGTCCCTGTGCTGTACTGTCCCTGTGCTGTACTGTCCCTGTGCTGTAGTGACCCTTGTGCTGTACTGTCCCTGTGCTGTACTGTCCCTGTGCTGTAGTGACCCTTGTGCTGTACTGTCCCTGTGCTGTACTGTCCCTGTGCTGTACTGTCCCTGTGCTGTAGTGACCCTTGTGCTGTACTGTCCCTGTGCTGTACTGTCCCTGTGCCGTACTGTCCCTGTGCTGTACTGTCCCTGTGCCGTACTGTCCCTGTGCTGTAGTGACCCTGTGCCGTACTGTCCCTGTGCTGTACTGTCCCTGTGCTGTACTGTCCCTGTGCTGTACTGTCCCTTGTGCTGTACTGTCCCTTGTGCTGTACTGTCCCTTGTGCTGTACTGTCCCTTGTGCTGTACTGTCCCTGTGCTGTACTGTCCCTGTGCTGTACTGTCCCTTGTGCTGTACTGTCCCTTGTGCTGTAGTGACCCTTGTGCTGTAGTGACCCTTGTGCTGTACTGTCCCTGTGCTGTACTGTCCCTGTGCTGTAGTGACCCTTGTGCTGTACTGTCCCTGTGCCGTACTGTCCCTGTGCTGTAGTGACCCTTGTGCTGTACTGTCCCTGTGCTGTACTGTCCCTGTGCTGTAGTGACCCTTGTGCTGTACTGTCCCTGTGCTGTACTGTCCCTGTGCTGTAGTGACCCTTGTGCTGTAGTGACCCTTGTGCTGTACTGTCCCTGTGCCGTACTGTCCCTGTGCCGTAGTGACCCTGTGCCATACTGTCCCTGTGCCGTACTGTCCCTGTGCCGTACTGTCCCTGTGCCGTACTGACCCTGTGCCGTACTATCCCTGTGCTGTACTGTCCCTGTGCTGTACTGTCCCTGTGCTGTACTGTCCCTGTGCTGTACTGTCCCTTGTGCTGTACTGTCCCTTGTGCTGTAGTGACCCTTGTGCTGTAGTGACCCTTGTGCTGTACTGTCCCTTGTGCTGTACTGTCCCTTGTGCTGTACTGTCCCTGTGCTGTACTGTCCCTGTGCTGTAGTGACCCTTGTGCCGTACTGTCCCTGTGCCGTACTGTCCCTGTGCCGTACTGTCCCTGTGCCGTACTGTCCCTGTGCCGTAGTGACCCTTGTGCTGTACTGTCCCTGTGCTGTACTGTCCCTGTGCTGTAGTGACCCTTGTGCTGTACTGTCCCTGTGCTGTAGTGACCCTTGTGCTGTACTGTCCCTGTGCCGTACTGTCCCTGTGCTGTAGTGACCCTTGTGCTGTACTGTCCCTGTGCCGTACTGTCCCTGTGCTGTACTGTCCCTGTGCTGTAGTGACCCTGTGCCGTACTGTCCCTGTGCTGTACTGTCCCTGTGCCGTACTGTCCCTGTGCTGTAGTGACCCTGTGCCGTACTGTCCCTGTGCTGTACTGTCCCTGTGCTGTACTGTCCCTGTGCTGTACTGTCCCTGTGCTGTAGTGACCCTTGTGCTGTACTGTCCCTGTGCTGTAGTGACCCTTGTGCTGTACTGTCCCTGTGCCGTACTGTCCCTGTGCTGTAGTGACCCTTGTGCTGTACTGTCCCTGTGCCGTACTGTCCCTGTGCTGTACTGTCCCTGTGCTGTACTGTCCCTGTGCCGTACTGTCCCTGTGCTGTACTGTCCCTGTGCCGTACTGTCCCTGTGCTGTAGTGACCCTGTGCCGTACTGTCCCTGTGCTGTACTGTCCCTGTGCTGTACTGTCCCTGTGCTGTACTGTCCCTGTGCTGTATTGTCCCTGTGCTGTACTGTCCCTTGTGCTGTACTGTCCCTTGTGCTGTACTGTCCCTTGTGCTGTACTGTCCCTGTGCTGTACTGTCCCTTGTGCTGTACTGTCCCTTGTGCTGTAGTGACCCTTGTGCTGTAGTGACCCTTGTGCTGTACTGTCCCTGTGCTGTACTGTCCCTGTGCTGTACTGTCCCTTGTGCTGTAGTGACCCTTGTGCTGTAGTGACCCTTGTGCCGTACTGTCCCTGTGCTGTACTGTCCCTGTGCTGTACTGTCCCTGTGCCGTACTGTCCCTGTGCCGTACTGTCCCTGTGCCGTACTGTCCCTGTGCCGTAGTGACCCTTGTGCTGTACTGTCCCTGTGCTGTACTGTCCCTGTGCTGTACTGTCCCTGTGCTGTAGTGATCCTGTGCCGTACTGTCCCTGTGCTGTACTGTCCCTGTGCTGTATTGTCCCTGTGCTGTACTGTCCCTTGTGCTGTACTGTCCCTTGTGCTGTACTGTCCCTTGTGCTGTACTGTCCCTGTGCTGTACTGTCCCTTGTGCTGTACTGTCCCTTGTGCTGTAGTGACCCTTGTGCTGTAGTGACCCTTGTGCTGTAGTGACCCTTGTGCTGTACTGTCCCTGTGCTGTACTGTCCCTGTGCTGTACTGTCCCTTGTGCTGTAGTGACCCTTGTGCTGTAGTGACCCTTGTGCCGTACTGTCCCTGTGCCGTACTGTCCCTGTGCCGTACTGTCCCTGTGCCGTACTGTCCCTGTGCCGTACTGTCCCTGTGCCGTACTGTCCCTGTGCCGTAGTGACCCTTGTGCTGTACTGTCCCTGTGCTGTACTGTCCCTGTGCTGTACTGTCCCTGTGCTGTACTGTCCCTGTGCTGTAGTGACCCTTGTGCTGTACTGTCCCTGTGCCGTACTGTCCCTGTGCCGTAGTGACCCTTGTGCTGTACTGTCCCTGTGCTGTACTGTCCCTGTGCTGTACTGTCCCTGTGCTGTAGTGACCCTTGTGCTGTACTGTCCCTGTGCCGTACTGTCCCTGTGCCGTACTGTCCCTGTGCTGTAGTGACCCTTGTGCTGTACTGTCCCTGTGCTGTACTGTCCCTGTGCTGTAGTGACCCTTGTGCTGTACTGTCCCTGTGCTGTACTGTCCCTGTGCTGTACTGTCTCTGTGCTGTAGTGACCCTTGTGCTGTACTGTCCCTGTGCTGTACTGACCCTTGTGCTTTTACTGACCCTGTTCCTTTTGCTTTTACTGTCCTTGTGCCTTGTGTGTATTGATCCTGTGCCTTGTGCTGTAGCATCTTTCCCTTGTGTAATAGGTTTTAAGGATATATATAAATATATACATTTCCACAGACGTTTTTTGGACTGTTGGCATCATATGCAGAGTGTGGGTGTATGATGTGTGAATGACTATTTTTGCTTAGAAGTGAAGTATTTTGTACACAGGAAACCACCATTTAGAAAAAAGAAAAAAAAAACGTTGTCAAAAGTAAATCTGTGAATGCAAGGTGACCAATTAATCACTGGGACTGTTTTCTCTCATACTCTCATAGGAACATTTATATACAGTATATATATATATATATATATATATATATATATATATATCTCAAAAGAGGAAAAATGTGACCTGGGCGCTATGTATCCAAAGCTACAGAGTCTATGCTGCCGAAATCCAAATATTGTGTTAACCACATTCCCTCTAATGCAGAAACACAATACAAAAAGAGATGCAAGAAAATGAAAAATATGGATTGGTGCAGATAAATAAACAAACCAGGATGTAATTAATTAATCTGGCTAGTATAAATATATATATGAAATATCAGATATAATACACAAAACGTATGGGTATATTGTTTGAGGCAACATTAATGATAGGAATAGAGTCAAAAAATAAGATCAAACATAAAAAAACTGCATTAGTGAAATAGATAACATGCATATCAAATAAACAACAATTTATACAAGCTTTAAAAGTCAAATTAATGATTTCATAAGTAAAAAAAGTTCATCAAATAGAGATGGGAAACAGAAATCCTAGTCGCTCTCGGGTGTCTACTTACACTCTTCTACCTCAATCAATATGAGGTAAGGGCCGCGCAGTGTAGAGATCGTCTCTCACAGACACTAGGCAAATCTTGTCCCCACGTTCTTTGGGAGAAAAATCAGGCTTGGTTCAGGGATGCAGGAATAAGTCACACGAGATACAAAGCAAAACAGAAAATAGTGCAACACCGTAATGTATTAGGTACACACAACGAACATCAATAGGTAATAGGCTCACATGTAAAAACCTCAATATGTATGAGGTAATTAAAAGCACTTTCAAAAATAAGCAACAACGTCTTTCAGATAGAGTGCATCCCAAGAACACAGATCCTGAACACTGGCGTTCTCAAAAGACAATCCTTACGTGTTTCAAAGGCTACAGCAATGTGCTCCTTCTTCGTCAGAGGATGTATTTACAATGAACGCCAAAATAACCGAGTTTAAAAAACTGGAGCTGCGACACGCCCGCATTTTTCTCAGTTCCCATAGGTCAAACAATACCCACATGATAACTGCGTCATTCAAGTTAATAGTAAACAAAGACAGCACGGGTGGTCACGTGGTACTTAATTTGATTGGCTGTCCTACTTCCTTATCATGACGTTACCCCTCTATTGCTGGCTCCGCTTTCACTGAGAGATACAGCTTAACAGACACTCACTTTGACATTTGTACACGTGGTCTGTTGCGATTATAGAGCAAAATAGCGAGAGCGGAGACAGCAAGGAAACAAATAGCTTGGCAAAATATTTCTTAATACAACAATACTTATCGTATATCAGAGTATTATTTCATTACTATATATTCATCAATTTATCTAACCTAAAAACACCTATATATAAATAGGTTAAATTAATAAATTATTTAATATAAATATGATCAAATCTATTATATGTTTATAAAAACCTTATAGTTCCACATATAATAAGTTAATAAATAAATAGGTATATGAATAAGATACTACGGCCTAGATTTGGAGTTCGGCGGTAAAAGGGCTGCTAACGCTCCGCGGGCTTTTTTCTGGCCGCACCATAAATTTAACTCTGGTATCGAGAGTTTAATCAAATGCTGCGTTAGGCTCCAAAAAAGGAGCGTAGAGCATTTTTACCGCAAATGCAACTCTCGATACCAGAGTTGCTTACGGACGCGGCCGGCCTCAAAAACGTGCTCGTGCACGATTCTCCCATAGGAAACAATGGGGCTGTTTGAGCTGAAAAAAAACCTAACACCTGCAAAAAAGCAGCGTTCAGCTCCTAACGCAGCCCCATTGTTTCCTATGGGGAAACACTTCCTACGTCTGCACCTAACACTCTAACATGTACCCCGAGTCTAAACACCCCTAACCTTACACTTATTAACCCCTAATCTGCCGCCCCCGCTATCGCTGACCCCTGCATATTTTTTTAAACCCCTAATCTGCCGCTCCGTAAACCGCCGCAACCTACGTTATCCCTATGTACCCCTAATCTGCTGCCCTAACATCGCCGACCCCTATATTATATTTATTAACCCCTAATCTGCCCCCCTCAACGTCGCCGACACCTGCCTACACTTATTAACCCCTAATCTGCCGAGCGGACCTGAGCGCTACTATAATAAGGTTATTAACCCCTAATCTGCCCTCCCTAACATCGCCGACACCTACCTTCAATTATTAACCCCTAATCTGCCGACCGGAGCTCACCGCTATTCTAATAAATGTATTAACCCCTAAAGCTTAGTCTAACCCTAACACTAACACCCCCCTAAGTTAAATATAATTTTTATCTAACGAAATAAATTAACTCTTATTAAATAAATGATTCCTATTTAAAGCTAAATACTTACCTGTAAAATACATCCTAATATAGCTACAATATAAATTATAATTATATTATAGCTATTTTAGGATTAATATTTATTTTACAGGTAACTTTGTAATTATTTTAACCAGGTACAATAGCTATTAAATAGTTAAGAACTATTTAATAGTTACCTAGTTAAAATAATAACAAAATTACCTGTAAAATAAGTCCTAACCTAAGATATAATTAAACCTAACACTACCCTATCAATAAATTAATTAAATAAACTACCTACAATTACCTACAATTAACCTAACACTACACTATCAATAAATTAATTAAATACAATTCCTACAAATAAATACAATTAAATAAACTAGCTAAAGTACAAAAAATAAAAAAGATCTAAGTTACAGAAAATAAAAAAATATTTACAAACATAATAAAAATATTACAACAATTTTAAACTAATTACACCTACTCTAAGCCCCCTAATAAAATAACAAAGCCCCCCAAAATAAAAAATTCCCTACCCTATTCTAAATTAAAAAAAGTTACAAGCTCTTTTACCTTACCAGCCCTGAACAGGGCCCTTTGCGGGGCATGCCCCAAGAATTTCAGCTCTTTTGCCTGTAAAAGAATAAATACAATACCCCCCCCCCCCAACATTACAACCCACCACCCACATACCCCTAATCTAACCCAAACCCCCCTTAAATAAACCTAACACTAAGCCCCTGAAGATCTTCCTACCTTGTCTTCACCATACCAGGTTCACCGATCCGTCCTGAAGAGCTCCTCCGATGTCCTGATCCAAGCCCAAGCGGGGGCTGAAGAGGTCCATGATCCGGTCAAAGTCTTCATCCAAGCGGGGCAGAAGAGGATCTTCCATCCGATTGAAGTCATCATCCAGGCGGCATCTTCGATCTTCTTCCATCCGGAGCGAAGCGGCAGGATCCTGAAGACATCCAGCGCGGAACATCCATCCGGACCGACGACTGAACGACGAATGACTGTTCCTTTAAGGGACGTCATCCAAGATGGCGTCCCTCGAATTCCGATTGGCTGATAGGATTCTATCAGCCAATCGGAATTAAGGTAGGAATTTTCTGATTGGCTGATGGAATCAGCCAATCAGAATCTAGTTCAATCCGATTGGCCGATCCAATCAGCCAATCAGATTGAGCTCGCATTCTATTGGCTGATCGGAACAGCCAATAGAATGCGAGCTCAATCTGATTGGCTGATTGGATCAGCCAATCGGATTGAACTTGATTCTGATTGGCTGATTCCATCAGCCAATCAGAAAATTCCTACCTTAATTCCGATTGGCTGATAGAATCCTATCAGCCAATCGGAATTCGAGGGACGCCATCTTGGATGACGTTCCTTAAAGGAACAGTCATTCGTCGTTCAGTCGTCGGTCCGGATGGATGTTCCGCGCTGGATGTCTTCAGGATCCTGCCGCTTCGCTCCGGATGGAAGAAGATCGAAGATGCCGCCTGGATGATGACTTCAATCGGATGGAAGATCCTCTTCTGCCCCGCTTGGATGAAGACTTTGACCGGATCATGGACCTCTTCAGCCCCCGCTTGGGCTTGGATCAGGACATCGGAGGAGCTCTTCAGGACGGATCGGTGAACCTGGTATGGTGAAGACAAGGTAGGAAGATCTTCAGGGGCTTAGTGTTAGGTTTATTTAAGGGGGGTTTGGGTTAGATTAGGGGTATGTGGGTGGTGGGTTGTAATGTTGGGGGGGGGGTATTGTATTTATTCTTTTACAGGCAAAAGAGCTGAAATTCTTGGGGCATGCCCCGCAAAGGGCCCTGTTCAGGGCTGGTAAGGTAAAAGAGCTTGTAACTTTTTTAATTTAGAATAGGTTAGGGAATTTTTTATTTTGGGGGGCTTTGTTATTTTATTAGGGGGCTTAGAGTAGGTGTAATTAGTTTAAAATTGTTGTAATATTTTTATTATGTTTGTAAATATTTTTTTATTTTCTGTAACTTAGATCTTTTTTATTTTTTGTACTTTAGCTAGTTTATTTAATTGTATTTATTTGTAGGAATTGTGTTTAATTAATTTATTGATAGTGTAGTGTTAGGTTAATTGTAGGTAATTGTAGGTAGTTTATTTAATTATTTTATTGATAGGGTAGTGTTAGGTTTAATTATATCTTAGGTTAGGACTTATTTTCTCCAACATAGGTGTGTCCGGTCCACGGCGTCATCCTTACTTGTGGGATATTCTCCTCCCCAACAGGAAATGGCAAAGAGCCCAGCAAAGCTGGTCACATGATCCCTCCTAGGCTCCGCCTTCCCCAGTCATTCTCTTTGCCGTTGTACAGGCAACATCTCCACGGAGATGGCTTAGAGTTTTTTAGTGTTTAACTGTAGTTTTTATTATTCAATCAAGAGTTTGTTATTTTAAAATAGTGCTGGTATGTACTATTTACTCTGAAACAGAAAAGAGATGAAGATTTCTGTTTGTAAGAGGAAAATGATTTTAGCAACCGTTACTAAAATCGATGGCTGTTTCCACACAGGACTGTTGAGAGGAATTAACTTCAGTTGGGGGAACAGTGAGCAGACTTTTGCTGCTTGAGGTATGACACATTTCTAACAAGACGATGTAATGCTGGAAGCTGTCATTTTCCCTATGGGATCCGGTAAGCCATTTTTATTACATAAGAAAAAAAGGGCTTCACAAGGGCTTTTAAGACTGTAGACATTTTCTGGGCTAAAACGATTGAGATATAAGCATATTTTATACTTCATAGCTTTGAGGAATTATTTTAATCTTGGGAATTATGTAAAATAACCGGCAGGCACTGTATTGGACACCTTATTCTCTAGGGGCTTTCCCTAATCATAGGCAGAGTCTCATTTCTCCAACATAGGTGTGTCCGGTCCACGGCGTCATCCTTACTTGTGGGATATTCTCTTCCCCAACAGGAAATGGCAAAGAGCCCAGCAAAGCTGGTCACATGATCCCTCCTAGGCTCCGCCTTCCCCAGTCATTCTCTTTGCCGTTGTACAGGCAACATCTCCACGGAGATGGCTTAGAGTTTTTTAGTGTTTAACTGTAGTTTTTATTATTCAATCAAGAGTTTGTTATTTTAAAATAGTGCTGGTATGTACTATTTACTCTGAAACAGAAAAGAGATGAAGATTTCTGTTTGTAAGAGGAAAATGATTTTAGCAACCGTTACTAAAATCGATGGCTGTTCCACACAGGACTGTTGAGAGGAATTAACTTCAGTTGGGGGAACAGTGAGCAGACTTTTGCTGCTTGAGGTATGACACATTCTAACAAGACGATGTAATGCTGGAAGCTGTCATTTTCCCTATGGGATCCGGTAAGCCATTTTATTACAGACAGTAAATAAGGGCTTCACAAGGGCTTTTTAAGACTGTAGACATTTTTCTGGGCTAAATCGATTCATATATAAACATATTTAGTCTTGAGGAATCATTTTAATCTGGGTATTTTGTAAAATAATATCGGCAGGCACTGTATTGGACACCTTATTCTCTAGGGGCTTTCCCTAATCATAGGCAGAGTCTCATTTTCGCGCCTGTATTGCGCACTTGTTTTTGAGAAGCATGACATGCAGATGCATGTGTGAGGAGCTCTGATACATAGAAAAGACTTTCTGAAGGCGTCATTTGGTATCGTATTCCCCTTTGGGCTTGGTTGGGTCTCAGCAAAGCAGATACCAGGGACTGTAAAGGGGTTAAATATAAAAACGGCTCCGGTTCCGTTATTTTAAGGGTTAAAGCTTCCAAATTTGGTGTGCAATACTTTTAAGGCTTTAAGACACTGTGGTGAAATTTTGGTGAATTTTGAACAATTCCTTCATACTTTTTCGCAATTGCAGTAATAAAGTGTGTTCAGTTTAAAATTTAAAGTGACAGTAACGGTTTTATTTTAAAACGTTTTTTGTACTTTGTTATCAAGTTTATGCCTGTTTAACATGTCTGAACTGCCAGATAGACTGTGTTCTGAATGTGGGGAAGCCAAGGTCCCTTCTCATTTAAATAGATGTGATTTATGTGACACAAAATTTAGAGAAAATGATGCCCAAGATGATTCCTCAAGTGAGGGGAGTAAGCATGGTACTGCATCATCCCCTCCTTCGTCTACACCAGTCTTGCCCACACAAGAGGCCCCTAGTACATCTAGCGCGCCAATACTCCTTACTATGCAACAATTAACGGCTGTAATGGATAATTCAATCAAAAACATTTTAGCCAAAATGCCCACTTATCAGCGAAAGCGCGACTGCTCTGTTTTAGAAAATACTGAAGAGCATGAGGACGCTGATGATATTGTTTCTGAAGGGCCCCTACACCAGTCTGAGGGGGCCAGGGAGGTTTTGTCTGAGGGAGAAATTTCAGATTCAGGGAAAATTTCTCAACTAGCTGAACCTGATGTGATTACATTTAAATTTAAGTTGGAACATCTCCGCGCTCTGCTTAAGGAGGTGTTATCCACTCTGGATGATTGTGAGAATTTGGTCATTCCAGAGAAACTATGTAAAATGGACAAGTTCCTAGAGGTCCCGGGGCCCCCCGAAGCTTTTCCTATACCCAAGCGGGTGGCGGACATTGTAAATAAAGAATGGGAAAGGCCCGGTATACCTTTCGTCCCTCCCCCCATATTTAAAAAATTGTTTCCTATGGTCGACCCCAGAAAGGACTTATGGCAGACAGTCCCCAAGGTCGAGGGGGCGGTTTCTACTCTAAACAAACGCACCACTATACCCATAGAAGATAGTTGTGCTTTCAAAGATCCTATGGATAAAAAATTAGAAGGTTTGCTTAAAAAGATGTTTGTTCAGCAAGGTTACCTTCTACAACCAATTTCATGCATTGTCCCTGTCACTACAGCCGCGTGTTTCTGGTTCGATGAGCTAGAAAAGGCGATCACTAGTAATTCTCCTTCTTATGAGGAGATTATGGACAGAATCCGTGCTCTTAAATTGGCTAATTCTTTCACCCTAGACGCCACTTTGCAATTGGCTAGGTTAGCGGCGAAAAATTCTGGGTTTGCTATTGTGGCGCGCAGAGCGCTTTGGTTAAAATCTTGGTCAGCGGATGCGTCTTCCAAGAACAAATTGCTTAACATTCCTTTCAAGGGGAAAACGCTGTTTGGCCCTGACTTGAAAGAGATTATCTCTGATATCACTGGGGGCAAGGGCCACGCCCTTCCTCAGGATAGGTCTTTCAAGGCCAAAAATAAACCTAATTTTCGTCCCTTTCGTAGAAACGGACCAGCCCCAAGTGCTACGTCCTCTAAGCAAGAGGGTAATACTTCTCAAGCCAAGCCAGCCTGGAGACCAATGCAAGGCTGGAACAAGGGAAAGCAGGCCAAGAAACCTGCCACTGCTACCAAGACAGCATGAGATGTTGGCCCCCGATCCGGGACCGGATCTGGTGGGGGGCAGACTCTCTCTCTTCGCTCAGGCTTGGGCAAGAGATGTTCTGGATCCTTGGGCGCTAGAAATAGTCTCCCAAGGTTATCTTCTGGAATTCAAAGGGCTTCCCCCAAGGGGGAGGTTCCACAGGTCTCAATTGTCTTCAGACCACATTCCATCGTTCAAAATGGAAACCATTCGAACAATTCTTCCTTCCATCCAGGAAGGTCAATTCATGACCACGGTGGATTTAAAGGATGCGTATCTACATATTCTTATCCACAAGGAACATCATCGGTTCCTAAGGTTCGCATTCCTGGACAAGCATTACCAGTTCGTGGCACTTCCGTTCGGATTAGCCACTGCTCCAAGGATTTTCACAAAGGTACTAGGGTCCCTTCTAGCGGTGCTAAGACCAAGGGGCATTGCAGTAGTACCTTACTTGGACGACATTCTGATTCAAGCGTCGTCCCTTCCTCTAGCAAAGGCTCACACGGACATTGTCCTGGCCTTTCTCAGATCTCACGGATGGAAAGTGAACGTAGAAAAGAGTTCTCTATCTCCGTCAACGAGGGTTCCCTTCTTGGGAACAATAATAGACTCCTTAGGAATGAGGATTTTTCTGACAGAGGCCAGAAAAACAAAACTTCTAAGCTCTTGTCAAATACTTCATTCCGTTCCTCTTCCTTCCATAGCGCAGTGCATGGAAGTAATAGGTTTGATGGTAGCGGCAATGGACATAGTTCCTTTTGCGCGCATTCATCTAAGACCATTACAACTGTGCATGCTCAGTCAGTGGAATGGGGACTATACAGACTTGTCTCCGACGATACAAGTAAATCAGAGGACCAGAGATTCACTCCGTTGGTGGCTGTCCCTGGACAACCTGTCACAGGGGATGAGCTTCCGCAGACCAGAGTGGGTCATTGTCACGACCGACGCCAGTCTGAAGGGCTGGGGCGCGGTCTGGGGACTCCTGAAAGCTCAGGGTCTTTGGTCTCGGGAAGAATCTCTTCTACCGATAAATATTCTGGAACTGAGAGCGATACTCAATGCTCTCAAGGCTTGGCCTCAGCTAGCAAAGGCCAAGTTCATACGGTTTCAATCAGACAACATGACGACTGTTGCGTACATCAACCATCAGGGGGGAACAAGGAGTTCCCTGGCGATGGAAGAAGTGACCAAAATCATTCAATGGGCGGAGACTCACTCCTGCCACTTGTCTGCAATCCACATCCCAGGAGTGGAAAATTGGGAAGCGGATTTTCTGAGTCGTCAGACATTACATCCGGGGGAGTGGGAACTCCATCCGGAAATCTTTGCCCACATTACTCAACTGTGGGGCATTCCAGACATGGATCTGATGGCCTCTCGTCAGAACTTCAAGGTTCCTTGCTACGGGTCCAGATCCAGGGATCCCAAGGCGACTCTAGTAGATGCACTAGTAGCACCTTGGACCTTCAAACTAGCTTATGTATTCCCGCCGTTTCCTCTCATCCCCAGGCTGGTAGCCAGGATCAATCAGGAGAGGGCATCGGTGATCTTGATAGCTCCTGCGTGGCCACGCAGGACTTGGTATGCAGACCTGGTGAATATGTCATCGGCTCCACCATGGAAGCTACCTTTGAGACGAGACCTTCTTGTTCAAGGTCCGTTCGAACATCCGAATCTGGTCTCACTCCAACTGACTGCTTGGAGATTGAACGCTTGATCTTATCAAAGCGAGGGTTCTCAGATTCTGTTATTGATACTCTTGTTCAGGCCAGAAAGCCTGTAACTAGAAAAATTTACCACAAAATATGGAAAAAATATATCTGTTGGTGTGAATCTAAAGGATTCCCTTGGGACAAGGTAAAAATTCCTAAGATTCTATCCTTTCTTCAAGAAGGATTGGAGAAAGGATTATCTTCAAGTTCCTTGAAGGGACAGATTTCTGCCTTGTCTGTGTTACTTCACAAAAAGCTGGCAGCTGTGCCAGATGTTCAAGCCTTTGTTCAGGCTCTGGTTAGAATCAAGCCTGTTTACAAACCTTTGACTCCTCCCTGGAGTCTCAATTTAGTTCTTTCAGTTCTTCAGGGGGTTCCGTTTGAACCCTTACATTCCGTTGATATTAAGTTATTATCTTGGAAAGTTTTGTTTTTGGTTGCAATTTCTTCTGCTAGAAGAGTTTCAGAATTATCTGCTCTGCAGTGTTCTCCTCCTTATCTGGTGTTCCATGCAGATAAGGTGGTTTTACGTACTAAACCTGGTTTTCTTCCGAAAGTTGTTTCTAACAAAAACATTAACCAGGAGATAGTCGTGCCTTCTTTGTGTCCGAATCCAGTTTCAAAGAAGGAACGTTTGTTGCACAATTTGGATGTTGTTCGCGCTCTAAAATTCTATTTAGATGCTACAAAGGATTTTAGACAAACATCTTCCTTGTTTGTTGTTTATTCTGGTAAAAGGAGAGGTCAAAAAGCAACTTCTACCTCTCTCTCTTTTTGGATTAAAAGCATCATCAGATTGGCTTATGAGACTGCCGGACGGCAGCCTCCTGAAAGAATCACAGCTCATTCCACTAGGGCTGTGGCTTCCACATGGGCCTTCAAGAACGAGGCTTCTGTTGATCAGATATGTAAGGCAGCGACTTGGTCTTCACTGCACACTTTTACCAAATTTTACAAGTTTGATACTTTTGCTTCTTCTGAGGCTATTTTTGGGAGAAAGGTTTTGCAAGCCGTGGTGCCTTCCATTTAGGTGACCTGATTTGCTCCCTCCCTTCATCCGTGTCCTAAAGCTTTGGTATTGGTTCCCACAAGTAAGGATGACGCCGTGGACCGGACACACCTATGTTGGAGAAAACAGAATTTATGTTTACCTGATAAATTACTTTCTCCAACGGTGTGTCCGGTCCACGGCCCGCCCTGGTTTTTTAATCAGGTCTGATAATTTATTTTCTTTAACTACAGTCACCACGGTATCATATGATTTCTCCTATGCAAATATTCCTCCTTTACGTCGGTCGAATGACTGGGGAAGGCGGAGCCTAGGAGGGATCATGTGACCAGCTTTGCTGGGCTCTTTGCCATTTCCTGTTGGGGAAGAGAATATCCCACAAGTAAGGATGACGCCGTGGACCGGACACACCGTTGGAGAAAGTAATTTATCAGGTAAACATAAATTCTGTTTTTCGCGCCTGTATTGCGCACTTGTTTTTGAGAAGCATGACATGCAGATGCATGTGTGAGGAGCTCTGATACATAGAAAAGACTTTCTGAAGGCGTCATTTGGTATCGTATTCCCCTTTGGGCTTGGTTGGGTCTCAGCAAAGCAGATACCAGGGACTGTAAAGGGGTTAAATATAAAAACGGCTCCGGTTCCGTTATTTTAAGGGTTAAAGCTTCCAAATTTGGTGTGCAATACTTTTAAGGCTTTAAGACACTGTGGTGAAATTTTGGTGAATTTTGAACAATTCCTTCATACTTTTTCACAATTGCAGTAATAAAGTGTGTTCAGTTTAAAATTTAAAGTGACAGTAACGGTTTATTTTAAAACGTTTTTTGTACTTTGTTATCAAGTTTATGCCTGTTTAACATGTCTGAACTACCAGATAGACTGTGTTCTGAATGTGGGGAAGCCAAGGTTCCTTCTCATTTAAATAGATGTGATTTATGTGACACAAAATTTAGAGAAAATGATGCCCAAGATGATTCCTCAAGTGAGGGGAGTAAGCATGGTACTGCATCATCCCCTCCTTCGTCTACATCAGTCTTGCCCACACAGGAGGCCCCTAGTACATCTAGCGCGCCAATACTCCTTACTATGCAACAATTAACGGCTGTAATGGATAATTCTATCAAAAACATTTTAGCCAAAATGCCCACTTATCAGCGAAAGCGCGACTGCTCTGTTTTAGAAAATACTGAAGATCATGAGGACGCTGATGATATTGGTTCTGAAGGGCCCCTACACCAGTCTGAGGGGGCCAGGGAGGTTTTGTCTGAGGGAGAAATTTCAGATTCAGGGAAAATTTCTCAACAAGCTGAACCTGATGTGATTACATTTAAATTTAAATTGGAACATCTCCGCGCTCTGCTTAAGGAGGTGTTATCCACTCTGGATGATTGTGAGAATTTGGTCATTCCAGAGAAACTATGTAAAATGGACAAGTTCCTAGAGGTCCCGGGGCCCCCCGAAGCTTTTCCTATACCCAAGCGGGTGGCGGACATTGTAAATAAAGAATGGGAAAGGCCCGGTATACCTTTCGTCCCTCCCCCCATATTTAAAAAATTGTTTCCTATGGTCGACCCCAGAAAGGACTTATGGCAGACAGTCCCCAAGGTCGAGGGGGCGGTTTCTACTCTAAACAAACGCACCACTATACCCATAGAAGATAGTTGTGCTTTCAAAGATCCTATGGATAAAAAATTAGAAGGTTTGCTTAAAAAGATGTTTGTTCAGCAAGGTTACCTTCTACAACCAATTTCATGCATTGTTCCTGTCACTACAGCCGCGTGTTTCTGGTTCGATGAGCTAGAAAAGGCGCTCAATAATAATTCTTCTTCTTATGAGGAGATTATGGACAGAATTCGTGCTCTCAAATTGGCTAATTCTTTCACCCTAGACGCCACTTTGCAATTGGCTAGGTTAGCGGCGAAAAATTCTGGTTTTGCTATTGTGGCGCGCAGAGCGCTTTGGTTAAAATCTTGGTCAGCGGATGCGTCTTCCAAGAACAAATTGCTTAACATTCCTTTCAAGGGGAAAACGCTGTTTGGCCCTGACTTGAAAGAGATTATCTCTGATATCACTGGGGGCAAGGGCCACGCCCTTCCTCAGGATAGGTCTTTCAAGGCCAAAAATAAACCTAATTTTCGTCCCTTTTGCAGAAACGGACCAGCCCCAAGTGCTACGTCCTCTAAGCAAGAGGGTAATACTTCTCAAGCCAAGCCAGCCTGGAGACCAATGCAAGGCTGGAACAAAGGAAAGCAGGCCAAGAAACCTGCCACTGCTACCAAGACAGCATGAGATGTTGGCCCCCGATCCGGGACCGGATCTGGTGGGGGGCAGACTCTCTCTCTTCGCTCAGGCTTGGGCAAGAGATGTTCTGGATCCTTGGGCACTAGAAATAGTCTCCCAAGGTTATCTTCTGGAATTCAAGGGGCTTCCCCCAAGGGGGAGGTTCCACAGGTCTCAATTGTCTTCAGACCACATAAAAAAACAGGCATTCTTACATTGTGTAGAAGACCTGTTAAAAATGGGAGTGATTCATCCTGTTCCATTAGGAGAACAAGGGATGGGGTTCTACTCCAATCTGTTCGTAGTTCCCAAAAAAGAGGGAACATTCAGACCAATCTTAGATCTCAAGATCCTAAACAAGTTTCTCAAGGTTCCATCGTTCAAAATGGAAACCATTCAAACAATTCTTCCTTCCATCCAGGAAGGTCAATTCATGACCACAGTGGATTTAAAGGATGCGTATCTACATATTCCTATCCACAAGGAACATCATCGGTTCCTAAGGTTCGCATTCCTGGACAAGCATTACCAGTTTGTGGCACTTCCGTTCGGATTAGCCACTGCTCCAAGGATTTTCACAAAGGTACTAGGGTCCCTTCTAGCGGTGCTAAGACCAAGGGGCATTGCAGTAGTACCTTACTTGGACGACATTCTGATTCAAGCGTCGTCCCTTCCTCTAGCAAAGGCTCACACGGACATTGTCCTGGCCTTTCTCAGATCTCACGGGTGGAAAGTGAACGTAGAAAAAAGTTCTCTATCTCCGTCAACAAGGGTTCCCTTCTTGGGAACAATAATAGACTCCTTAGAAATGAGGATTTTTCTGACAGAGGCCAGAAAATCAAAACTTCTAAACTCTTGTCAAATACTTCATTCTGTTCCTCTTCCTTCCATAGCGCAGTGCATGGAAGTAATAGGTTTGATGGTTGCGGCAATGGACATAGTTCCTTTTGCGCGCATTCATCTAAGACCATTACAACTGTGCATGCTCAGTCAGTGGAATGGGGACTATACAGACTTGTCTCCGACGATACAAGTAAATCAGAGGACCAGAGATTCACTCCGTTGGTGGCTGTCCCTGGACAACCTGTCACAGGGGATGAGCTTCCGCAGACCAGAGTGGGTCATTGTCACGACCGACGCCAGTCTGGTGGGCTGGGGCGCGGGCTGGGGACCCCTGAAAGCTCAGGGTCTTTGGTCTCGGGAAGAATCTCTTCTACCGATAAATATTCTGGAACTGAGAGCGATACTCAATGCTCTCAAGGCTTGGCCTCAGCTAGCAAAGGCCAAGTTCATACGGTTTCAATCAGACAACATGACGACTGTTGCGTACATCAACCATCAGGGGGGAACAAGGAGTTCCCTGGCGATGGAAGAAGTGACCAAAATCATTCAATGGGCGGAGACTCACTCCTGCCACTTGTCTGCAATCCACATCCCGGGAGTGGAAAATTGGGAAGCGGATTTTCTGAGTCGTCAGACATTTCATCCGGGGGAGTGGGAACTCCATCCGGAAATCTTTCCCCAAATTACTCAATTGTGGGGCATTCCAGACATGGATCTGATGGCCTCTCGTCAGAACTTCAAGGTTCCTTGCTACGGGTCCAGATCCAGGGATCCCAAGGCGACTCTAGTAGATGCACTAGTAGCACCTTGGACTTTCAAACTAGCTTATGTATTCCCGCCGTTTCCTCTCATCCCCAGGCTGGTAGCCAGGATCAATCAGGAGAGAGCATCGGTGATCTTGATAGCTCCTGCGTGGCCACGCAGGACTTGGTATGCAGACCTGGTGAATATGTCATCGGCTCCACCATGGAAGCTACCTTTGAGACGAGATCTTCTTGTTCAAGGTCCGTTCGAACATCCGAATCTGGTCTCACTCCAACTGACTGCTTGTAGATTGAACGCTTGATCTTATCAAAGCGAGGGTTCTCAGATTCTGTCATTGATACTCTTGTTCAGGCCAGAAAGCCTGTAACTAGAAAAATTTACCACAAAATATGGAAAAAATATATCTGTTGGTGTGAATCTAAAGGATTCCCTTGGGACAAGGTAAAAATTCCTAAGATTCTATCCTTTCTTCAAGAAGGTTTGGAGAAAGGATTATCTGCTAGTTCCTTGAAGGGACAGATTTCTGCCTTGTCTGTGTTACTTCACAAAAAGCTGGCAGCTGTGCCAGATGTTCAAGCCTTTGTTCAGGCTCTGGTTAGAATCAAGCCTGTTTACAAACCTTTGACTCCTCCTTGGAGTCTCAATTTAGTTCTTTCAGTTCTTCAGGGGGTTCCGTTTGAACCCTTACATTCCGTTGATATTAAGTTATTATCTTGGAAAGTTTTGTTTTTGGTTGCAATTTCTTCTGCTAGAAGAGTTTCAGAATTATCTGCTCTGCAGTGTTCTCCTCCTTATCTGGTGTTCCATGCAGATAAGGTGGTTTTACGTACTAAACCTGGTTTTCTTCCGAAAGTTGTTTCTAACAAAAACATTAACCAGGAGATAGTCGTGCCTTCTTTGTGTCCGAATCCAGTTTCAAAGAAGGAACGTTTGTTGCACAATTTGGATGTTGTTCGTGCTCTAAAATTCTATTTAGATGCTACAAAGGATTTTAGACAAACATCTTCCTTGTTTGTTGTTTATTCTGGTAAAAGGAGAGGTCAAAAAGCAACTTCTACCTCTCTCTCTTTTTGGATTAAAAGCATCATCAGATTGGCTTATGAGACTGCCGGACGGCAGCCTCCTGAAAGAATCACAGCTCATTCCACTAGGGCTGTGGCTTCCACATGGGCCTTCAAGAACGAGGCTTCTGTTGATCAGATATGTAAGGCAGCGACTTGGTCTTCACTGCACACTTTTACTAAATTTTACAAGTTTGATACTTTTGCTTCTTCTGAGGCTATTTTTGGGAGAAAGGTTTTGCAAGCCGTGGTGCCTTCCATCTAGGTGACCTGATTTGCTCCCTCCCTTCATCCGTGTCCTAAAGCTTTGGTATTGGTTCCCACAAGTAAGGATGACGCCGTGGACCGGACACACCTATGTTGGAGAAAACAGAATTTATGTTTACCTGATAAATTGCTTTCTCCAACGGTGTGTCCGGTCCACGGCCCGCCCTGGTTTTTTAATCAGGTCTGATAATTTATTTTCTTTAACTACAGTCACCACGGTATCATATGGTTTCTCCTATGCAAATATTCCTCCTTTACGTCGGTCGAATGACTGGGGAAGGCGGAGCCTAGGAGGGATCATGTGACCAGCTTTGCTGGGCTCTTTGCCATTTCCTGTTGGGGAGGAGAATATCCCACAAGTAAGGATGACGCCGTGGACCGGACACACCGTTGGAGAAAGCAATTTATCAGGTAAACATAAATTCTGTTTTACAGGTAATTTTGTTATTATTTTAACTAGGTAACTATTAAATAGTTCTTAACTATTTAATAGCTATTGTACCTGGTTAAAATAATTACAAAGTTACCTGTAAAATAAATATTAATCCTAAAATAGCTATAATATAATTATAATTTATATTGTAGCTATATTAGGATGTATTTTACAGGTAAGTATTTAGCTTTAAATAGGAATCATTTATTTAATAAGAGTTAATTTATTTCGTTAGATAAAAATTATATTTAACTTAGGGGGGTGTTAGTGTTAGGGTTAGACTTAGCTTTAGGGGTTAATACATTTTTTAGAATAGCGGTGAGCTCCGGTCGGCAGATTAGGGGTTAATAATTGAAGTTAGGTGTCGGCGATGTTAGGGAGGGCAGATTAGGGGTTAATACTATTTATGATAGGGTTAGTGAGGCGGATTAGGGGTTAATAACTTTATTATAGTAGCGCTCAGGTCCGCTCGGCAGATTAGGGGTTAATAAGTGTAGGCAGGTGTCGGCGACGTTGAGGGGGGCAGATTAGGGGTTAATAAATATAATATAGGGGTCGGCGGTGTTAGGGGTAGCAGATTAGGGGTACATAAGGATAACGTAGGTGGCGGCGATTTGCGGTCGGAAGATTAGTGGTTAATTATTTTAAGTAGCTTGCGGCGACGTTGTGGGGGGCAAGTTAGGGGTTAAGAAATATAATATAGGGGTCGGCGGGGTTAGGGGCAGCAGATTAGGGGTACATAAGTATAACGTAGGTGGCGGTCGGCAGATTAGGGGTTAAAAATTTTAATCGAGTGGCGGCGATGTGGGGGGAGCTCGGTTTAGGGGTACATAGGTAGTTTATGGGTGTTAGTGTACTTTAGGGTACAGTAGTTAAGAGCTTTATAAACCGGCGTTAGCCAGAAAGCTCTTAACTCCTGCTATTTTCTAACGCTCACTTCAGAAACGACTCTAAATACCAGCGTTAGAAAGATCCCATTGAAAAGATAGGCTACGCAAATGGCGTAGGGGGATCTGCGGTATGGAAAAGTCGCGGCTGAAAAGTGAGCGTTAGACCCTTTAATCACTGACTCCAAATACCAGCGGGCGCCCAAAACCAGCGTTAGGAGCCTCTAACGCTGGTTTTGACGGCTACCGCCGAACTCCAAATCTAGGCCTACTACTTTTCATAATTAATTGGGTATTTTAGATATCTTATTCATATACCTATTTATTTATTAACTTATTATATGTGGAACTATAAGGTTTTTATAAACATATAATAGATTTGATCATATTTATATTAAATAATTTATTAATTTAACCTATTTATATATAGGTGTTTTTAGGTTAGATAAATTGATGAATATATAGTAATGAAATAATACTCTGATATACGATATACGTATTGTTGTATTAAGAAATATTTTGCCAAGCTATTTGTTTCCTTGCTGTCTCCGCTCTCGCTATTTTGCTCTATAATCGCAACAGACCACGTGTACAAATGTCAAAGTGAGTGTCTGTTAAGCTGTATCTCTCAGTGAAAGCGGAGCCAGCAATAGAGGGGTAACGTCATGATAAGGAAGTAGGACAGCCAATCAAATTAAGTACCACGTGACCACCCATGCTGTCTTTGTTTACTATTAACTTGAATGACGCAGTTATCATGTGGGTATTGTTTGACCTATGGGAACTGAGAAAAATGCGGGCGTGTCGCAGCTCCGGTTTTTTAAACTCGGTTATTTGGCGTTCATTGTAAATACATCCTCTGACGAAGAAGGAGCACATTGCTGTAACCTTTGAAACACGTAAGGATTGTCTTTTGAGAACGCCAGTGTTCAGGATCTGTGTTCTTGGGATGCACTCTATCTGAAAGAAGTTGTTGCTTATTTTTGAAAGTGCTTTTAATTACCTCATACATATTGAGGTTTTTACATGTGAGCCTATTACCTATTGATGTTCGTTGTGTGTACCTAATACATTACGGTGTTGCACTATTTTCTGTTTTGCTTTGTATCTCGTGTGACTTATTCCTGCATCCCTGAACCAAGCCTGATTTTTCTCCCAAAGAACGTGGGGACAAGATTTGCCTAGTGTCTGTGAGAGACGATCTCTACACTGCGCGGCCCTTACCTCATATTGATTGAGGTAGAAGAGTGTAAGTAGACACCCGAGAGCGACTAGGATTTCTGTTTCCCATCTCTATTTGATGAACTTTTTTTACTTATGAAATCATTAATTTGATTTTTAAAGCTTGTATAAATTGTTGTTTATTTGATATGTATGTTATCTATTTCACTAATGCAGTTTTTTTATGTTTGATCTTATTTCTCCAACATAGGTGTGTCCGGTCCACGGCATCATCCTTACTTGTGGGATATTCTCCTCCCCAACAGGAAATGGCAAAGAGCCCAGCAAAGCTGGTCACATGATCCCTCCTAGGCTCCGCCTTCCCCAGTCATTCTCTTTGCCGTTGTACAGGCAACATCTCCACGGAGATGGCTTAGAGTTTTTTAGTGTTTAACAGTGGAATGGGGACTATACAGACTTGTCTCCGACGATACAAGTAAATCAGAGGACCAGAGATTCACTCCGTTGGTGGCTGTCCCTGGACAACCTGTCACAGGGGATGAGCTTCCGCAGACCAGAGTGGGTCATTGTCACGACCGACGCCAGTCTGGTGGGCTGGGGCGCGGTCTGGGGACCCCTGAAAGCTCAGGGTCTTTGGTCTCGGGAAGAATCTCTTCTACCGATAAATATTCTGGAACTGAGAGCGATATTCAATGCTCTCAAGGCTTGGCCTCAGCTAGCAAAGGCCAAGTTCATACGGTTTCAATCAGACAACATGACAACTGTTGCATACATCAACCATCAGGGGGCAACAAGGAGTTCCCTGGCGATGGAAGAAGTGACCAAAATCATTCAATGGGCGGAGACTCACTCCTGCCACCTGTCTGCAATCCACATCCCAGGAGTGGAAAATTGGGAAGCGGATTTTCTGAGTCGTCAGACATTTCATCCGGGGGAGTGGGAACTCCATCCGGAAATCTTTGCCCAAATTACTCAACTGTGGGGCATTCCAGACATGGATCTGATGGCCTCTCGTCAGAACTTCAAGGTTCCGTGCTACGGGTCCAGATCCAGGGATCCCAAGGCGACTCTAGTAGATGCACTAGTAGCACCTTGGACATTCAAACTAGCTTATGTATTCCCGCCGTTTCCTCTCATCCCCAGGCTGGTAGCCAGGATCAATCAGGAGAGGGCATCGGTGATCTTGATAGCTCCTGCGTGGCCACGCAGGACTTGGTATGCAGACCTGGTGAATATGTCATCGGCTCCACCATGGAAGCTACCTTTGAGACGAGACCTTCTTGTTCAAGGTCCGTTCGAACATCCGAATCTGGTCTCACTCCAACTGACTGCTTGGAGATTGAACGCTTGATCTTATCAAAGCGAGGATTCTCAGATTCTGTCATTGATACTCTTGTTCAGGCCAGAAAGCCTGTAACTAGAAAAATTTACCACAAAATATGGAAACAATATATCTGTTGGTGTGAATCTAAAGGATTCCCTTGGGACAAGGTAAAAATTCCTAAGATTCTATCCTTTCTTCAAGAAGGTTTGGAGAAAGGATTATCTGCAAGTTCCTTGAAGGGACAGATTTCTGCCTTGTCTGTGCTACTTCACAAAAAGCTAGCAGCTGTGCCAGATGTTCAAGCCTTTGTTCAGGCTCTGGTTAGAATCAAGCCTGTTTACAAACCTTTGACTCCTCCTTGGAGTCTCAATTTAGTTCTTTCAGTTCTTCAGGGGGTTCCGTTTGAACCCTTACATTCCGTTGATATTAAGTTATTATCTTGGAAAGTTTTGTTTTTGGTTGCAATTTCTTCTGCTAGAAGAGTTTCAGAATTATCTGCTCTGCAGTGTTCTCCTCCTTATCTGGTGTTCCATGCAGATAAGGTGGTTTTACGTACTAAACCTGGTTTTCTTCCGAAAGTTGTTTCTAACAAAAACATTAACCAGGAGATAGTCGTACCTTCTTTGTGTCCGAATCCAGTTTCAAAGAAGGAACGTTTGTTGCACAATTTGGATGTTGTTCGTGCTCTAAAATTCTACTTAGATGCTACAAAGGATTTTAGACAAACATCTTCCTTGTTTGTTGTTTATTCTGGTAAAAGGAGAGGTCAAAAAGCAACTTCTACCTCTCTCTCTTTTTGGATTAAAAGCATCATCAGATTGGCTTACGAGACTGCCGGACGGCAGCCTCCTGACAGAATCACAGCTCATTCCACTAGGGCTGTGGCTTCCACATGGGCCTTCAAGAACGAGGCTTCTGTTGATCAGATATGTAAGGCAGCGACTTGGTCTTCACTGCACACTTTTACTAAATTTTACAAGTTTGATACTTTTGCTTCTTCTGAGGCTATTTTTGGGAGAAAGGTTTTGCAAGCCGTGGTGCCTTCCATCTAGGTGACCTGATTTGCTCCCTCCCTTCATCCGTGTCCTAAAGCTTTGGTATTGGTTCCCACAAGTAAGGATGACGCCGTGGACCGGACACACCTATGTTGGAGAAAACAGAATTTATGTTTACCTGATAAATTACTTTCTCCAACGGTGTGTCCGGTCCACGGCCCGCCCTGGTTTTTTAATCAGGTCTGATAATTTATTTTCTTTAACTACAGTCACCACGGTATCATATGGTTTCTCCTATGCAAATATTCCTCCTTTACGTCGGTCGAATGACTGGGGAAGGCGGAGCCTAGGAGGGATCATGTGACCAGCTTTGCTGGGCTCTTTGCCATTTCCTGTTGGGGAGGAGAATATCCCACAAGTAAGGATGACGCCGTGGACCGGACACACCGTTGGAGAAAGTAATTTATCAGGTAAACATAAATTCTGTTTTTTTGACTCTATTCCTATCATTAATGTTGCCTCAAACAATATACCCATACGTTTTGTGTTTTGTGTATTATATCTGATATTTCATATATATATTTATACTAGCCAGATTAATTAATTACATCCTGGTTTGTTTATTTATCTGCACCAATCCATATTTTTCTATTTGGATTTCGATGGGGTGTAGCGCCAAAGACGAGCACCTATATCTCTGAACAGTAGGCTAACTAGCTAGCTTGGAAAATGTACTAAGAAAATAAATGTGTTCAGAGCGCCTCAAATGGGCTAGGTGTTGTACAATGTGTAGAGTGTGTATTTAGAAATATTTTAATTGTAAATCTAGTACTTTACACAAGAATAAAACATGCCACGGTGGGTACAGTGGTAATAAATGACAATAAAAAAAATAAGATGTGGATCCACTCTTGAGAAAGGCCTAGAGGAGGCCGAAACGCGTTGACCACAGCTGGTAAGCACTATTCTGATTTTATATAAGTTTTTTTTTTTTCTAAATTATAAAGTGTTGTTTACTTCCTTAAAACAAATCCCTGCAACAATTCCCATTGTACATAACCATATGTAATTTTGGTAATACATTACAAAAAAAATAACTGTAACAAAAAAGGCTCACAGCTCTGTAAAATTATATTGGACTGCAAGTAGTCCCTGGTATGTAGGACATTGTTTTTAATTAAAGGGACTTATATAATTTATTAAGCATTGTATTGTAAATACTCACTCACTTTGTAAGCACAATATACAAGGTTTAGCAAATGATCAATTTTACCTGCTGGAGTGTATAAAATGTTTACAAATAGCTCATTTACATCTAGTTTGTCATTTGAAATAGTTAATTTTGCCTTTGAAACTGCCACCTATACTACAAATTTCAGTACTGAAGTATTATCTATAGAAAAGATATGTAAACAAATGGCAGCAGCAAAAATCAACCTCCCAATTAATAGGAGAGTGGGAGTGCTCAGCCTGTTTGAAAGGGTATTCCTGAAAACAGCTTTGAATACAATGAATTCCCATAAGCTGTCCGTTTAAACATTTTATGCGGTTAATAAATATTAAGTTTAATGTCTCTTTAGGTGTGCCATTTTTTTTTTTAGAGATTAAGTTTGTTTTATAGCAATAGTAGGAGTTACTATAAATCTAGATATTTATTCCCTTAAAGGGACATGCCACCCACATTTTTTCTTTTATGATTTAGAAAGAGAATGCAATTTTAAACATCTTTCTAATTTACTTATATTATCTAATTTGTTTTATTCTCTTGATATACTTAGAGGAAAAGCATATCTAGATATGCTCACTAGCTGATGATTGGTTGCTGCACATAGAAGCCTTGTGTGATTGGCTCACCATGTGCATTGTTTTTTCTTTAACTAAGGATATTTAAAATATGAAGCAAAATAAATAATGGAAGTAAATTGTAATGTTGTTTAAATTTCTATTCTCTATCTGAATCATGAAAGAAAGATTTTGGGTTTAGTGGCCCTTTAACCCCTTGTTTTTTGCTGCACAATTACCTTAAAAAACTAAATAAAATAGAGTTTGCTGCTTTTGGTATTCTGAATCAAAAATCTCCAAGTTAATTTGAAAAATATTTTACTTAAACTACATGGTCTTTACTAGCTTCAAAACGTTTCCAACCTAAGACAGGCATGGCAAACCTCTGAGAGCGTCTGACCAAATTGGTGATATTTTCAGAAGCATGTTCTAGTGGAAAATATGACACTAATAATGCACAGTATGATCATTACCTATGGGTAGTAGTGGTTGCCGTGTACCAACCGTATTCCTTTACCCTGCTAAGTTTCCGGCAATGGAACTGGCGATTTTCAGTAGTAGTTATAACTAGCCTCATATATAGAATGTTTATTTTGGTAAAAAGCTATGTTTACACTCTCAATTACAATTATTTTATAGGCCAAATCAAACAATATTCACAAAATCCTGTCATGTAATTATAAATATAAAATCCTGTTATAATTCATAAAACTGCTGGAAGTTGAGTATGGTGGTAAAGTGCTGTCACTTCAGGAGTTGCAAGCATCTTGTTTGTATGTAAAATTGGTACTTAAGAAGTTCATGGATTAAGTTTATATAAGTTTTTAGTACCATCTACACTATTGTTTTTATTTGCTTTTAGGTTTCATTTATGATTTAAAAAGGAAAAAAAAAATTTGGATTGGAGTTTCTCCCAACCACCAAAGGTTCTCACCATCAGGAACACTAGCCCATTAATTGGGTTTGACCTAAAAGACCCTTGACTTTATTCTCACCATCAGGAACCTCAGACGGACTCTCACCACTAGGAAAATAAGGTCTCCTTTTCTACACATTATTAACTTTTGACTTTTATTTGGATCTTCACATTTAGCCTTTTTTAGGATTTTGTTTCTTGGATTACAATCACTGACTTTGTTCTCTTTTTTCCTTTTTTTTTTTTTTTATCACTGACTTTGTTCCTTTTTTTTTTTTCATTTTTTGAGCAGCATTTTTTTCCTTTGTAATTTTTTCAATTTTTCACATAATTTTTTTCACTTTTGAATAAGCAAGTTGACACTGTCTGTTTTCTTTATATTTGCAATCACTAAGGATCATTTTTCACTCCCTTTTTATACACATTATCACCACCAACACTGGTACATAATATCTCTTACGGTATCCTCCTCCTAGTCGATATCAGCAATCCATTTATTTGATTTACTGCATTTTATTAATCCACACATTGGATTGATTTCTTTCAGACATTGTTTGGAATTTTAACTTTCTCATAATATTTTTATTGGGGCTACCATTATTATTGCCTCTGCATCATTTTATATTCAGTGTTTTTAAATAGATATATTCAATATTTTATTTGTACAAGAGTGGATCCACATCTTATTGTTTTTATTGTCTTTTATTACCACTGTACCCACCGTGGCATGTTTTATTCTTGTGTAAAGTACTAGAGTTACAATTAAATACACACTCTACACATTGTACAACACCTAGCCCATTTGAGGCGCTCTGAACACATTTATTTTCTCAGTACATATTTTTCTATTTCTTGTGTATAACAAAACACATGTAAGACCTAGTGTATAGGCATATGTCACCCATATTATGTCACAAAGTGGTGGAGATCGTACAGCTGCTGGGGTGGGTGTGATACACCCACATTCTTTACTGTAGACCCCAAACCTCATAGGTTTCAGCTGCCCTGAATTAGCAGCTAGTGTCCAGTGCTGTGCACAGAGCGAGGGCAGACAAGAGGCCAGGAAGGTGCCCACCTGCACACCCAGATATTTAGCTTTAGAACAAGGATCATTTTCTTAGAGTGAGTGCCCAAGCTCGCCATTGTCTTCTGAAATATTCTCTCAAGTGCCTACACAAACTTGTTAAAATAGAAATGGACAGTAAAGAAACAAACAATTATTTTTGCTTTTAAAGCAATATTTTTATTTTGATTCAATAGCAAGTAAAGCTTAACTGCTGATATACTGCAAACACTGTCAGTCAAGCCAAACAGTATGGTGATAGCAGAACTGTTGTGAGCACCTCCTTGGTCAGGGGTGCCATATGTTCCTCACCCTTAGTGGCCCCTCAAAGGCAGAGTGCCAGCTGTTGTCTTATAAGTGCCACATTGGTCTCTGCCACTAAGGATGAGGAACATATGGCATGAGTGACCAAGGTGGCACTTATAAACACATCTGCTGGCACTTGCACTGAAATACCGCTAGGGGTGAGGAACCTAGGATAAAAGTGACCAAGGTGGAACTTATACCACATCTGCTGGCACGCTGCCTCTGAGGTACCACTTTGGGTGAGGAACCTATGCCACCGGTGACCAAGGTGGAACTTATACCACATCTGCTGGCACTCTGCCTCTGAGGTACCACTAGGGGTGAGGAACCTATGCCACCGATGACCAAGGTGGAACTTATACCACATCTGCTGGCACTCTGCCTCTGAGGTAGCACTAGGGGTCAGGAACCTATGCCACCAGAGACTAATGTGGCACTTATAAAACAACTGCTGGCACTCTGCCACTAAGGATGAGGAACATATGGCACCAGAGTGCCAGCAGTTGTTTTATAAGTGCCACATTAGTCTCTGGTGGCATAGGTTCCTGACCCCTAGTGCTACCTCAGAGGCAGAGTGCCAGCAGATGTGGTATAAGTTCCACCTTGGTCACCGGTGGCATAGGTTCCTCACCCCTAGTGGTACCTCAGAGGCAGAGTGCCAGCAGATGTGGTATAAGTTCCACCTTGGTCACCGGTGGCATAGGTTCCTCACCCCTAGTGGTACCTCAGAGGCAGCGTGCCAGCAGATGTGGTATAAGTTCCACCTTGGTCACTTTTATCCTAGGTTCCTCACCCCTAGCGGTATTTCAGTGCGAGTGCCAGCAGATGTGTTTATAAGTGCCACCTTGGTCACTCATGCCATATGTTCCTCCCCCCTAGTGGTACCTCAGAGGCAGAGTGCCAGCAGATATGTTGTGGGTAACACCTTGGTAACTAGTGTCATAAGTTCCTGACCCCTAGTGGTACCTCAGAGGCAAAGTGCCAGCAGATGTGTTATAAGTTACACATTGGTCTCTGGTGCCATAGGTTCACCCCTAGTGGTACCTCAAAGATAGATTGCCAGCAGATGTGTTATAAGTGCCGCCTTGATTACTGGTGCCCTAGGTTCCTCATCCCTAGTGGTAGTTCAGAAGCAGAGTGCCAGCAGATGTGTTATAAGTTCCACCATGGTAACCAGTGGCATAGGTTACTCACCCCTAGTGGTACCTCAGAGGCAGAGTGCCAGCAGAGGTGTTACAAGTTCCACCATGGTAACCAGTGGCATAGGTTCCTCACCCCTAGTGGTACTTCAGAGGCAGAGTGCCAGCAGATGTGTTATAAGGTCCACCTTGGTCACTGAGGGCATAGGTTCCTCACCCCTAGTGGTACCTCAGAGGCAGAGTGCCAGCAGATGTGGTATAAGTTCCACCTTGGTCACCGGTGGCATAGGTTCCTCACCCCTAGTGGTACCTCAGAGGCAGAGTGCCAGCAGATGTGGTATAAGTTCCACCTTGGTCACTTTTATCCTAGGTTCCTCACCCCTAGCGGTATTTCAGTGCGAGTGCCAGCAGATGTGTTTATAAGTGCCACCTTGGTTACTCATGCCATATGTTCCTCCCCCCTAGTGGTACCTCAGAGGCAGAGTGCCAGCAGATATGTTGTGGGTAACACCTTGGTAACTAGTGTCATAAGTTTCTGACCCCTAGTGGTACTTCAGAGGCAAAGTGCCAGCAGATGTGTTATAAGTTCCACATTGGTCTCTGGTGTCATAGGTTAGTGGTACCTCAAAGATAGATTGCCAGCAGATGTGTTATAAGTGCTGCCTTGATTACTGGTGCCCTAGGTTCCTCATCCCTAGTGGTAGTTCAGAAGCAGAGTGCCAGCAGATGTGTTATAAGTTCCACCATGGTAACCAGTGGCATAGGTTACTCACCCCTAGTGGTACCTCAGAGGCAGAGTGCCAGCAGATGTGGTATAAGTTCCACCTTGGTCACCGGTGGCATAGGTTCCTCACCCCTAGTGGTACCTCAGAGGCAGCGTGCCAGCAGATATGTTGTGGGTAACACCTTGGTCACTCGTGGCATAGGTTCCTCGCCCCTAGTGGCCCCTAAGAGGTTGAATGCCAGCAGATATCTTATAAGTAACACCCTGGTCACCGGTGGCATAGGTTCCTCCCCCGTAGTGGTACCCCAGAGGCAGAGTGCCAGCAGATGTGGTATAAGTGATGTACCACTAGAGGTGAGGAACAAATACCACCAGTGACCAAGGTTGCAGAGCAAGATTGCCAGCAGATGTCTTATAAGTGCCACCTTGGTCACTTGTGCCATATGTTCCTCACGTGTAGTGGTACCTCAGAGGCAGAGTGCCAGCAGATGTGTTACTAGTTCCACCTTGGTCACTGGTGGCATTGGTTCCTCACCCCTAGTGGTACCTCAGAGGCAGAGTGCCAGCAGATGTGGTATAAGTGATGTACCACTAGGGGTGAGGAACAAATACCACCAGTGACCAAAGTTGCAGAGCAAGATTGCCAGCAGATGTCTTATAAGTGCCACCTTGGTCACTCATGCCATATGTTCCTCACCCGTAGTGGTACCTCAGAGGCAGAGTGCCAGCAGATATCTTATAAGTACCACCCTAGTCACCGGTGGCATAGGTTCCTCCCCCGTAATGGTACCCCAGAGGCAGAGTGCCAGCAGATGTGGTATAAGTGATGTACTACTAGGGGTGAGGAACAAATACCACCAGTGACCATGGTTGCAGAGCAAGATTGCCAGCAGATATCTTATAAGTGCCACCTTGGTCACTCATGCCATATGTTCCTCACCCGTAATGGTACCTCAGAGGCAGAGTGCCAGCAGATGTGGTATAAGGTCCACCTTGGTCACCGGTGGTATAGGTTCCTCACCCCTAGTGGTACCTCAGAGGCAGAGTGCCAGCAGATATCTTATAAGTACCACCCTGGTCACCGGTGGCATAGGTTCCTCCCCCATAGTGGTACCTCACAGGCAGAGTGCCAGCAGATGTGTAATTAGTTCCACCTTGGTCACTCATGTCATATGTTCCTTACCCGTAGTGGTACCTCAGAGGCAGAGTGCCAGCAGATGTGTTATTAGTTCCACCTTGGTCACTTGTGCCATATGTTCCTCACCCGTAGTGGTACCTCAGAGGCAGAGTGCCAGCAGATGTGTTATTAGTTCCACCTTGGTCACTCATGCCATATGTTCCTCACCCGTAGTGGTACCTCAGAGGCAGAGTGCCAGCAGATGTGTTATTAGTTCCACCTTGGTCACTTGTGCCATATGTTCCTCACCCGTAGTGGTACCTCAGAGGCAGAGTGCCAGCAGATGTGTTATAAGTTCCACCTTGGTCACTTGTGCCATATGTTCCTCACCCGTAGTGGTACCTCAGAGGCAGAGTGCCAGCAGATGTGTTATTAGTTCCACCTTGGTCACTGGTGGCATTGGTTCCTCACCCCTAGTGGTACATCAGAGGCAGGGATCAGGAACAAATACCACCAGTGACCAAGGTTGCAGAGCAAGATTGCCAGCAGATATCTTATGTGTCACCTTGTTTATGGGCGCTATAGGTTCCTCACCCCTAAAGAAACCTCAGAGGCAGAAAACCAGCAGATATGTTAGAAGTGCCACCTTGGTAACTGATGCCATAGATAGATAGATAGATAAATAGATAGATAAACATAAATACTTTGGAGCTCTTTCAGACAAACACCTTGCCATATATTATATACCTTTTTAAAACCTTTTTTCCAATATTAAACTTATTTTTTTTTTTTTTTTTTTATATATGAGTGCAATACTTTATTTTAATATGTTTTTGTGGAGAATTTATTTTAACCCTTACACTTTACTTT
>NC_069507.1:7193970-7253970 GCF_027579735.1 Bombina bombina
AAAATAAAACAAAAACGGAAAAAAACAACTTTCATTTATTTTGTTGCTGTCCTGTGAACCTGCTAGCTTTGCTAAAGTGAAAAAGAGAGTTCTGTTCTTCCCCTCTAAGTGCAGTGGAATGTGCCACTGTCACTTCCTGAATCCTTACAGATCAGGAAGAGAGAGAGGCACAGAGAGCACTGTTTCAGCCCCATCTTATTAAAGTAAGATTTTACTGAAAAGGATTCTGTTAGTGAAAATGATAATTCAATGAATGTGGTTTAGTGTTTTTTTTACTCTTTTACAGCAAAGGATCGTTTTTGTATTTTGTTTACTCAAACTTTACACCCACTAACTTAGCAGCTTGCCTCTGTACTGCACACTAATGTATGGTCTCATTTAGTTATAGTCTCACTTAGTCTCTGTAGCTTTGCTGTTTTATTACTTAAAAATGCAGTGGTCCCTCTCCCCCCCCCCCCTTGTATGTGTGTGTGTGTGTGTGTCTCTCTCTATCCATCTCTCTCCTTATGTGTTGTTCTCCCCCATGGTCTCTTTCTCTCTCTGTCTCTCTTCCTCCCCCTCAGACTCTCTCATCCCTTATGTGTCTCTCTAACCCTCTGTGTGTGATTGTGTCTCTCTCTAACCCTCTGTGTGTGATTGTCTCTCTCTCTCTTTCTCTCTAACCCTCTGTGTGTGATTGTGTCTCTCTCTAACCCTCTGTGTGCAATTGTGTCTCTCTCTCTTTCTCTCTAACCCTCTGTGTGTGATTGTGTCTCTCTCTCTCTCTCTTTCTCTCTCTCTCTATCTCTCTCTATCTCTAACCCTCTGTGTGTGATTGTGTGTGTCTCTCTCTCTCTTTCTCTCTCTCTATCTCTAACCCTCTGTGTGTGATTGTGTCTCTCTCTAACCCTCTGTGTGTGATGTCTCTCTCTCTCTCTCTCTCTTTCTCTCTAACCCTCTGTGTGTGATTGTGTCTCTCTCTCTCTCTCTTTCTTTCTCTCTCTAACCCTCTGTGTGCGATTGTGTCTCTCTCTCTTTCTCTCTCTCTAACCCTCTGTGTGTGATTGTGTCTCTCTCTCTCTCTTTCTCTCTCTCTAACCCTCTGTGTGTGATTGTGTCTCTCTAACCCTCTGTGTGTGATTGTGTCTCTCTCTCTCTATCTCTAACCCTCTGTGTGTGATTGTGTCTATCTCTCTCTATCTCTAACCCTCTGTGTGTGATTGTGTGTGTCTCTCTCTCTCTTTCTCTCTCTCTATCTCTAACCCTCTGTGTGTGATTGTGTCTCTCTCTAACCCTCTGTGTGTGATGTCTCTCTCTCTCTCTCTCTTTCTCTCTAACCCTCTGTGTGTGATTGTGTCTCTCTCTCTCTCTCTTTCTTTCTCTCTCTAACCCTCTGTGTGCGATTGTGTCTCTCTCTCTTTCTCTCTCTCTAACCCTCTGTGTGTGATTGTGTCTCTCTCTCTCTCTTTCTCTCTCTCTAACCCTCTGTGTGTGATTGTGTCTCTCTAACCCTCTGTGTGTGATTGTGTCTCTCTCTCTCTATCTCTAACCCTCTGTGTGTGATTGTGTCTCTCTCTAACCCTGTGTGTGTGATTGTGTCTCTCTCTAACCATCTGTGTGTGATTGTGTCTCTCTCTAACCCTCTGTGTGTGATTGTGTCTCTCTCTCTTTCTCTCTAACCCTCTGTGTGTGATTGTGTCTCTCTCTAACCCTCTGTGTGTGATGTGTCTCTCTCTCTCTCTCTTTCTCTCTAACCCTCTGTGTGTGATTGTGTCTCTCTCTCTCTCTCTCTCTCTTTCTTTCTCTCTCTAACCCTCTGTGTGTGATTGTGTCTCTCTCTCTCTTTCTCTCTCTCTAACCCTCTGTGTGTGATTGTGTCTCTCTAACCCTCTGTGTGTGATTGTGTCTCTCTCTCTCTATCTCTAACCCTCTGTGTGTGATTGTGTCTCTCTCTCTCTATCTCTAACCCTCTGTGTGTGATTGTGTCTCTCTCTAACCCTCTGTGTGTGATTGTGTCTCTCTCTAACCCTCTGTGTGTGATTGTGTCTCTCTCTAACCCTCTGTGTGTGATTGTGTCTCTCTTTCTTTCTCTCTCTAACCCTCTGTGTGTGATTGTGTCTCTCTCTCTCTTTCTCTCTCTAACCCTATGTGTGTGATTGTGTCTCTCTCTAACCCTCTGTGTGTGATTGTGTCTCTCTCTTTCTCTCTCTCTAACCCTCTGTGTGTGATTGTGTCTCTCGCTCTCTCTCTAACCCTCTGTGTGTGATTGTGCCTCTCGTGCTCTCTCTAACCCTCTGTGTGTGATTGTGTCTCTCTCTCTCTCTCTCTCTAACCCTCTGTGTGTGATTGTGTCTCTCTCTCTCTTTCTCTCTCTCTCTAACCCTCTGTGTGCGATTGTGTCTCTCTCTCTAACCCTCTGTGTGTGATTGTGTCTCTCTCTAACCCTCTGTGTGTGATTGTGTCTCTCTTTCTCTCTCTCTCTCTAACCCTCTGTGTGTGATTGTGTCTCTCGCTCTCTCTCTCTAACCCTCTGTGTGTGATTGTGTCTCTAGCTCTCTCTCTAACCCTCTGTGTGTGATTGTGTCTCTCGCGCTCTCTCTAACCCTCTGTGTGCGATTGTGTCTCTCTCTTTCTCTCTCTAACCCTCTGTGTGTGATTGTGTCTCTCTTTCTCTCTCTCTCTAACCCTCTGTGTGTGATTGTCTCTCTCTCTCTTTATTTCTCTCTCTCTAACCCTCTGTGTGTGATTGTGTGTCTCTCTCTCTCTCTCTCTAACCCTCTGTGTGTGATTGTGTCTCTCTCTTTCTCTCTCTCTAACCCTCTGTGTGTGATTGTGTCTCTCTCTCTTTCTCTCTCTCTCTAACCCCTCTGTGTGTGATTGTGTCTCTCTCTTTCTCTCTCTCTCTAACCCCTCTGTGTGTGATTGTGTCTCTCTCTTTCTCTCTCTCTCTAACCCCTCTGTGTGTGATTGTGTCTCTCTCTCTTTCTTTCTCTCTCTCTCTAACCCTCTGTATGTGATTGAATCATTGTGTCTCTCTTTCTCTCTCTCTCTAACCCTCTGTGTGTGATTGTCTCTCTCTCTCTTTATTTCTCTCTCTCTAACCCTCTGTGTGTGATTGTGTGTCTCTCTCTCTCTCTCTCTAACCCTCTGTGTGTGATTGTGTCTCTCTCTTTCTCTCTCTCTAACCCTCTGTGTGTGATTGTGTCTCTCTCTCTTTCTCTCTCTCTCTAACCCCTCTGTGTGTGATTGTGTCTCTCTCTCTTTCTCTCTCTCTCTAACCCCTCTGTGTGTGATTGTGTCTCTCTCTCTTTCTCTCTCTCTCTAACCCCTCTGTGTGTGATTGTGTCTCTCTCTCTTTCTCTCTAACCCTCTGTGTCTCTCTCCCCCGTCTGTCTCTCCCTCTCCCCCCGAATGCTTCTCTGTGTTTCTGTCTACCTTTTATTTAATTAATGAATTGATAGTGCCACCTGATGGTGTGGCTTTATTTAAAGGGGTGAGGCCAAGCGCCCCACCATCTTTAGATTTCACCAGCCGCCACTGGATCAAGACATTTTTATATTTACTGCATAATGAAAGAATCTATAAGCATAATTTGCAGCATTAAAGTAAAAAGTATGTTTTAAACATATTTTAATGGGCATGGATTTCTAGATCTCATAATCAGAGCAAGCCTTGTGTTATCTGGCAAGAGTTTCTGTTACAATCCTTTTAGACTAAAATCAGATGTTTACTAAGTTGACCAGTTTTCCAAGACACCATTTAAAGGGACATGAAACCCATATCAATCCCATATGCAAATTTAAATAACTTTCCAATTTACATCTAATATCTATTTTTTTTCATTCTTTTGATATCCTTTGTTGAAAATCATATCTAAATATGCTCAGTAGCTGCTGATTGGTGGCTGCACATAGATACCACATGTGATTGGCTCACCCATGTGCATTGCTATTTCTTCAACAAAGGATATCTAAAGAATGAAGGCGTATCCTAGCCACTGCCTCACCAGCCTCTGATGTCACTGCACGTCACTGGTACCTATACCCTGATTCTGCAGCACCCCCTACTGTCACACTAACATTACTGAGCATTATGTACCTATACCCTTAGTCTGCAGCGCCCCCTACTGTAACACTAACATTACTGAGCATTATGTACCTATACCCTTAGTCTGCAGCGCCACCTACTGTCACACTAATATTACTGAGCATTATGTACCTATACCCTTAGTCTGCAGCGCCACCTACTGTCACACTAACATTACTGAGTATTATGTACCTATACCCTTAGTCTGCAGCGCCCCCTACTGTCACACTAACATTACTGAGCATTATGTACCTATACCCTTAGTCTGCAGCGCCACCTACTGTCACACTAACATTACTGAGCATTATGTACCTATACCCTGAGTCTGCAGCGCCCCCTACTGTCACACTAACATTACTGAGCATTATGTACCTATACCCTTAGTCTGCAGCGCCCCCTACTGTCACACTAACATTACTGAGCATTATGTACTTATACCCTTAGTCTGCAGCGCCACCTACTGTCACTCTAACATTACTGAGCATTATGTACCTATACCCTGAGACTGCAGCGCCCCCTACTGTCACACTAACATTACTGAGCATTATGTACCTATACCCTTAGTCTGCAGCGCCCCCTACTGTCACACTAACATTACTGAGCATTATGTACCTATACCCTTAGTCTGCAGCGCCCCCTACTGTCACACTAACATTACTGAGCATTATGTATCTATACCCTTAGTCTGCAGCGCCCCCTACTGTCACACTAACATTACTGAGCATTATGTACCTATACCCTTAGTCTGCAGCGCCACCTACTGTCACACTAACATTACTGAGCATTATGTATCTATACCCTTAGTCTGCAGCGCCCCCTACTGTCACACTAACATTACTGAGCATTATGTACTTATACCCTTAGTCTGCAGCGCCCCCTACTGTCACACTAACATTACTGAGTATTATGTACCTATACCCTTAGTCTGCAGCGCCCCCTACTGTCACACTAACATTACTGAGCATTATGTACCTATACCCTGAGTCTGCAGCGCCCCCTACTGTCACACTAACATTACTGAGTATTATGTACCTATACCCTTAGTCTGCAGCGCCCCCTACTGTCACACTAACATTACTGAGCATTATGTACCTATATCCTTAGTCTGCAGCGCCCCCTACTGTCACACTAACATTACTGAGTATTATGTACCTATACCCTTAGTCTGCAGCGCCCCCTACTGTCACACTAACATTACTGAGCATTATGTACCTATACCCTTAGTCTGCAGTGCCACCTACTGTCACACTAACATTACTGAGCATTATGTACCTATACCCTTAGTCTGCAGTGCCACCTACTGTCACACTAACATTACTGAGCATTATGTACCTATACCCTTAGTCTGCAGCGCCCCCTACTGTCACACTAACATTACTGAGTATTATGTACCTATACCCTTAGTCTGCAGCGCCACCTACTGTCACACTAACATTACTGAGTATTATGTACCTATACCCTTAGTCTGCAGCGCCACCTACTGTCACACTAACATTACTGAGCATTATGTACCTATACCCTGAGACTGCAGCGCCACCTACTGTCACACTAACATTACTGAGCATTATGTACCTATACCCTTAGTCTGCAGCGCCCCCTACTGTCACACTAACATTACTGAGCATTATGTACCTATACCCTTAGTCTGCAGCGCCCCCTACTGTCACACTAACATTACTGAGCATTATGTACCTATACCCTTAGTCTGCAGCGCCCCCTACTGTCACACTAACATTACTGAGCATTATGTACCTATACCCTTAGTCTGCAGCGCCCCTACTGTCACACTAACATTACTGAGCATTATGTACCTATACCCTTAGTCTGCAGCGCCACCTACTGTCACACTAACATTACTGAGCATTATGTACCTATACCCTTAGTCTGCAGCGCCCCCTACTGTCACACTAACATTACTGAGCATTATGTACCTATACCCTGAGTCTGCAGCACCACCTACTGTCACACTAACATTACTGAGCATTATGTACCTATACCCTTAGTCTGCAGTGCCACCTACTGTCACACTAACATTACTGAGCATTATGTACCTATACCCTTAGTCTGCAGCGCCACCTACTGTCACACTAACATTACTGAGCATTATGTACCTATACCCTTAGTCTGCAGCGCCACCTACTGTCACACTAACATTACTGAGCATTATGTACCTATACCCTTAGTCTGCAGCGCCCCCTACTGTCACACTAACATTACTGAGCATTATGTACCTATACCCTTAGTCTGCAGAGCCACCTACTGTGACACTAACATTACTGAGCATTATGTACCTATACCCTTAGTCTGCAGTGCCCCCTACTGTCACACTAACATTACTGAGTATTATGTACCTATACCCTTAGTCTGCAGCGCCACCTACTGTCACACTAACATTACTGAGCATTATGTACCTATACCCTTAGTCTGCAGCGCCACCTACTGTCACACTAACATTACTGAGCATTATGTACCTATACCCTGAGTCTGCAGCGCCCCCTACTGTCACACTAACATTACTGAGCATTATGTACCTATACCCTTAGTCTGCAGCGCCCCCTACTGTCACACTAACATTACTGAGCATTATGTACCTATACCCTTAGTCTGCAGTGCCACCTACTGTCACACTAACATTACTGAGCATTATGTACCTATACCCTTAGTCTGCAGCGCCCCCTACTGTCACACTAACATTACTGAGTATTATGTACCTATACCCTTAGTCTGCAGCGCCACCTACTGTCACACTAACATTACTGAGCATTATGTACCTATACCCTGAGTCTGCAGCGCCCCCTACTGTCACACTAACATTACTGAGCATTATGTACCTATACCCTTAGTCTGCAGCGCCACCTACTGTCACACTAACATTACTGAGCATTATGTACCTATACCCTTAGTCTGCAGCGCCCCATACTGTCACACTAACATTACTGAGCATTATGTACCTATACCCTTAGTCTGCAGCGCCACCTACTGTCACACTAACATTACTGAGCATTATGTACCTATACCCTTAGTCTGCAGCGCCCCCTACTGTAACACTAACATTACTGAGCATTATGTACCTATACCCTTAGTCTGCAGCGCCCCCTACTGTCACACTAACATTACTGAGCATTATGTACCTATACCCTGAGTCTGCAGTGCCCCCTACTGTCACACTAACATTACTGAGCATTATGTACCTATACCCTTAGTCTGCAGCGCCACCTACTGTCACACTAACATTACTGAGTATTATGTACCTATACCCTTAGTCTGCAGCGCCCCCTACTGTCACACTAACATTACTGAGCATTATGTACCTATACCCTGAGTCTGCAGCGCCCCCTACTGTCACACTAACATTACTGAGCATTATGTACCTATACCCTGAGTCTGCAGCACCACCTACTGTCACACTAACATTACTGAGCATTATGTACCTATACCCTTAGTCTGCAGCGCCCCCTACTGTCACACTAACATTACTGAGCATTATGTACCTATACCCTTAGTCTGCAGTGCCACCTACTGTCACACTAACATTAATGAGCATTATGTACCTATACCCTTAGTCTGCAGCGCCCCCTACTGTCACACTAACATTACTGAGCATTATGTACCTATACCCTTAGTCTGCAGCGCCCCCTACTGTCACACTAACATTACTGAGCATTATGTACCTATACTCTGAGTCTGCAGCGCCCCCTACTGTCACACTAACATTACTGAGTATTATGTACCTATACCCTGAGTCTGCAGCGCCCCCTACTGTCACACTAACATTACTGAGCATTATGTACCTATACCCTGAGTCTGCAGCGCCCCCTACTGTCACACTAACATTACTGAGCATTATGTACCTATACCCTTAGTCTGCAGTGCCCCCTACTGTCACACTAACATTACTGAGCATTATGTACCTATACCCTGAGTCTGCAGCGCCCCCTACTGTCACACTAACATTACTGAGCATTATGTACCTATACCCTGAGTCTGCAGCGCCCCCTACTGTCACACTAACATTACTGAGCATTATGTACCTATACCCTTAGTCTGCAGCGCCCCCTACTGTCACACTAACATTACTGAGCATTATGTACCTATACCCTTAGTCTGCAGCGCCCCCTACTGTCACACTAACATTACTGAGCATTATGTACCTATACCCTTAGTCTGCAGTGCCCCCTACTGTCACACTAACATTACTGAGCATTATGTACCTATACCCTTAGTCTGCAGCGCCACCTACTGTCACACTAACATTACTGAGTATTATGTACCTATACCCTTAGTCTGCAGCGCCCCCTACTGTCACACTAACATTACTGAGCATTATGTACCTATACCCTTAGTCTGCAGCGCCCCTACTGTCACACTAACATTACTGAGCATTATGTACCTATACCCTTAGTCTGCAGCGCCCCCTACTGTCACACTAACATTACTAAGTATTATGTACCTATACCCTTAGTCTGCAGCGCCACCTACTGTCACACTAACATTACTGAGCATTATGTACCTATACCCTTAGTCTGCAGCGCCCCCTACTGTCACACTAACATTACTGTGCATTATGTACCTATACCCTTAGTCTGCAGCGCCACCTACTGTCACACTAACATTACTGAGCATTATGTACCTATACCCTTAGTCTGCAGCGCCACCTACTGTCACACTAACATTACTGAGTATTATGTACCTATACCCTTAGTCTGCAGCGCCCCCTACTGTCACACTAACATTACTGAGCATTATGTACCTATACCCTTAGTCTGCAGCGCCCCCTACTGTCACACTAACATTACTGAGCATTATGTACCTATACCCTTAGTCTGCAGCGCCCCCTACTGTCACACTAACATTACTGAGTATTATGTACCTATACCCTGAGACTGCAGCGCCACCTACTGTCACACTAACATTACTGAGCATTATGTACCTATACCCTTAGTCTGCAGCGCCCCCTACTGTCACACTAACATTACTGAGTATTATGTACCTATACCCTGAGTCTGCAGCGCCCCCTACTGTCACACTAACATTACTGAGCATTATGTACCTATACCCTTAGTCTGCAGCGCCCCCCTACTGTCACACTAACATTACTGAGTATTATGTACCTATACCCTTAGTCTGCAGCGCCACCTACTGTCACACTAACATTACTGAGCATTATGTACCTATACCCTTAGTCTGCAGCGCCCCCTACTGTCACACTAACATTACTGAGTATTATGTACCTATACCCTGAGACTGCAGCGCCCCCTACTGTCACACTAACATTACTGAGCATTATGTACCTATACCCTTAGTCTGCAGCGCCCCCTACTGTCACACTAACATTACTGAGTATTATGTACCTATACCCTTAGTCTGCAGCGCCACCTACTGTCACACTAACATTACTGAGCATTATGTACCTATACCCTTAGTCTGCAGCGCCCCTACTGTCACACTAACATTACTGAGCATTATGTACCTATACCCTTAGTCTGCAGCGCCCCTACTGTCACACTAACATTACTGAGCATTATGTACCTATACCCTTAGTCTGCAGCGCCACCTACTGTCACACTAACATTACTGAGCATTATGTACCTATACCCTTAGTCTGCAGCGCCCCCTACTGTCACACTAACATTACTGAGTATTATGTACCTATACCCTTAGTCTGCAGCGCCCCCTACTGTCACACTAACATTACTGAGCATTATGTACCTATACCCTTAGTCTGCAGCGCCCCCTACTGTCACACTAACATTACTGAGCATTATGTACCTATACCCTTAGTCTGCAGCGCCACCTACTGTCACACTAACATTACTGAGCATTATGTACCTATACCCTGAGTCTGCAGCGCCCCCTACTGTCACACTAACATTACTGAGCATTATGTACCTATACCCTGAGTCTGCAGCGCCCCCTACTGTCACACTAACATTACTGAGCATTATGTACCTATACCCTTAGTCTGCAGCGCCCCCTACTGTCATACTAACATTACTGAGCATTATGTACCTATACCCTGAGACTGCAGCGCCCCCTACTGTCACACTAACATTACTGAGCATTATGTACCTATACCCTTAGTCTGCAGCGCCCCCTACTGTCACACTAACATTACTGAGTATTATGTACCTATACCCTGAGACTGCAGCGCCACCTACTGTCACACTAACATTACTGAGCATTATGTATCTATACCCTGATTCTGCAGCGCCCCCTACTGTCACACTAACATTACTGAGCATTATGTACCTATACCCTTAGTCTGCAGCGCCCCCTACTGTCACACTAACATTACTGAGCATTATGTACCTATACCCTTAGTCTGCAGCGCCCCCTACTGTCACACTAACATTACTGAGCATTATGTACCTATACCCTTAGTCTGCAGCGCCCCCTACTGTCACACTAACATTACTGAGCATTATGTACCTATACCCTTAGTCTGCAGCGCCCCCTACTGTCACACTAACATTACTGAGTATTATGTACCTATACCCTTAGTCTGCAGTGCCCCCTACTGTCACACTAACATTACTGAGTATTATGTACCTATACCCTTAGTCTGCAGCGCCCCCTACTGTCACACTAACATTACTGAGCATTATGTACCTATACCCTTAGTCTGCAGCGCCCCCTACTGTCACACTAACATTACTGAGCATTATGTACCTATACCCTGAGTCTGCAGCACCACCTACTGTCACACTAACATTACTGAGCATTATGTACCTATACCCTTAGTCTGCAGCGCCCCCTACTGTCACACTAACATTACTGAGCATTATGTACCTATACCCTTAGTCTGCAGCGCCCCTACTGTCACACTAACATTACTGAGCATTATGTACCTATACCCTTAGTCTGCAGCGCCCCCTACTGTCACACTAACATTACTGAGTATTATGTACCTATACCCTTAGTCTGCAGCGCCCCCTACTGTCACACTAACATTACTGAGCATTATGTACCTATACCCTTAGTCTGCAGCGCCACCTACTGTCACACTAACATTACTGAGCATTATGTACCTATCAGTGATGTGCAGTCACTAGAGGCAGGTGAGGCAGTGCTTCACCTCTCATATGGGCAAAAATCTATTTTTTTTTATTGACTTTAAAAAAAAAAAAAAAAAAAATTATTTTTTTTCCCCAGCATTTTTTTTTTCTCACAGCTATATGTTGTGCAATGAAGAGGCACAAGCAGGTCTGCCCACCATTACACAACATGCTGCGCCATCTACTGGATGAAAGTGGTTAAGATCATTGCATGGCCCATTAACTGCTTATTTGAGGCAGTCCTATTTGGGCTGAACCAATCCAGTGAGAGGCATTAGTAAATGGAACTTAGGGTTGGGGCTGGATGTTAAATGATATAAAATAAAACAAAAACGGAAAAAAACAACTTTCATTTATTTTGTTGCTGTCCTGTGAACCTGCTAGCTTTGCTAAAGTGAAAAAGAGAGTTCTGTTCTTCCCCTCTAAGTGCAGTGGAATGTGCCACTGTCACTTCCTGAATCCTTACAGATCAGGAAGAGAGAGAGGCACAGAGAGCACTGTTTCAGCCCCATCTTATTAAAGTAAGATTTTACTGAAAAGGATTCTGTTAGTGAAAATGATAATTCAATGAATGTGGTTTAGTGTTTTTTTTACTCTTTTACAGCAAAGGATCGTTTTTGTATTTTGTTTACTCAAACTTTACACCCACTAACTTAGCAGCTTGCCTCTGTACTGCACACTAATGTATGGTCTCATTTAGTTATAGTCTCACTTAGTCTCTGTAGCTTTGCTGTTTTATTACTTAAAAATGCAGTGGTCCCTCTCCCCCCCCCCCTTGTATGTGTGTGTGTGTGTGTGTCTCTCTCTATCCATCTCTCTCCTTATGTGTTGTTCTCCCCCATGGTCTCTTTCTCTCTCTGTCTCTCTTCCTCCCCCTCAGACTCTCTCATCCCTTATGTGTCTCTCTAACCCTCTGTGTGTGATTGTGTCTCTCTCTAACCCTCTGTGTGTGATTGTCTCTCTCTCTCTTTCTCTCTAACCCTCTGTGTGTGATTGTGTCTCTCTCTAACCCTCTGTGTGCAATTGTGTCTCTCTCTCTTTCTCTCTAACCCTCTGTGTGTGATTGTGTCTCTCTCTCTCTCTCTTTCTCTCTCTCTCTATCTCTCTCTATCTCTAACCCTCTGTGTGTGATTGTGTGTGTCTCTCTCTCTCTTTCTCTCTCTCTATCTCTAACCCTCTGTGTGTGATTGTGTCTCTCTCTAACCCTCTGTGTGTGATGTCTCTCTCTCTCTCTCTCTCTTTCTCTCTAACCCTCTGTGTGTGATTGTGTCTCTCTCTCTCTCTCTTTCTTTCTCTCTCTAACCCTCTGTGTGCGATTGTGTCTCTCTCTCTTTCTCTCTCTCTAACCCTCTGTGTGTGATTGTGTCTCTCTCTCTCTCTTTCTCTCTCTCTAACCCTCTGTGTGTGATTGTGTCTCTCTAACCCTCTGTGTGTGATTGTGTCTCTCTCTCTCTATCTCTAACCCTCTGTGTGTGATTGTGTCTATCTCTCTCTATCTCTAACCCTCTGTGTGTGATTGTGTGTGTCTCTCTCTCTCTTTCTCTCTCTCTATCTCTAACCCTCTGTGTGTGATTGTGTCTCTCTCTAACCCTCTGTGTGTGATGTCTCTCTCTCTCTCTCTCTTTCTCTCTAACCCTCTGTGTGTGATTGTGTCTCTCTCTCTCTCTCTTTCTTTCTCTCTCTAACCCTCTGTGTGCGATTGTGTCTCTCTCTCTTTCTCTCTCTCTAACCCTCTGTGTGTGATTGTGTCTCTCTCTCTCTCTTTCTCTCTCTCTAACCCTCTGTGTGTGATTGTGTCTCTCTAACCCTCTGTGTGTGATTGTGTCTCTCTCTCTCTATCTCTAACCCTCTGTGTGTGATTGTGTCTCTCTCTAACCCTGTGTGTGTGATTGTGTCTCTCTCTAACCATCTGTGTGTGATTGTGTCTCTCTCTAACCCTCTGTGTGTGATTGTGTCTCTCTCTCTTTCTCTCTAACCCTCTGTGTGTGATTGTGTCTCTCTCTAACCCTCTGTGTGTGATGTGTCTCTCTCTCTCTCTCTTTCTCTCTAACCCTCTGTGTGTGATTGTGTCTCTCTCTCTCTCTCTCTCTCTCTTTCTTTCTCTCTCTAACCCTCTGTGTGTGATTGTGTCTCTCTCTCTCTTTCTCTCTCTCTAACCCTCTGTGTGTGATTGTGTCTCTCTAACCCTCTGTGTGTGATTGTGTCTCTCTCTCTCTATCTCTAACCCTCTGTGTGTGATTGTGTCTCTCTCTCTCTATCTCTAACCCTCTGTGTGTGATTGTGTCTCTCTCTAACCCTCTGTGTGTGATTGTGTCTCTCTCTAACCCTCTGTGTGTGATTGTGTCTCTCTCTAACCCTCTGTGTGTGATTGTGTCTCTCTTTCTTTCTCTCTCTAACCCTCTGTGTGTGATTGTGTCTCTCTCTCTCTTTCTCTCTCTAACCCTATGTGTGTGATTGTGTCTCTCTCTAACCCTCTGTGTGTGATTGTGTCTCTCTCTTTCTCTCTCTCTAACCCTCTGTGTGTGATTGTGTCTCTCGCTCTCTCTCTAACCCTCTGTGTGTGATTGTGCCTCTCGTGCTCTCTCTAACCCTCTGTGTGTGATTGTGTCTCTCTCTCTCTCTCTCTCTAACCCTCTGTGTGTGATTGTGTCTCTCTCTCTCTTTCTCTCTCTCTCTAACCCTCTGTGTGCGATTGTGTCTCTCTCTCTAACCCTCTGTGTGTGATTGTGTCTCTCTCTAACCCTCTGTGTGTGATTGTGTCTCTCTTTCTCTCTCTCTCTCTAACCCTCTGTGTGTGATTGTGTCTCTCGCTCTCTCTCTCTAACCCTCTGTGTGTGATTGTGTCTCTAGCTCTCTCTCTAACCCTCTGTGTGTGATTGTGTCTCTCGCGCTCTCTCTAACCCTCTGTGTGCGATTGTGTCTCTCTCTTTCTCTCTCTAACCCTCTGTGTGTGATTGTGTCTCTCTTTCTCTCTCTCTCTAACCCTCTGTGTGTGATTGTCTCTCTCTCTCTTTATTTCTCTCTCTCTAACCCTCTGTGTGTGATTGTGTGTCTCTCTCTCTCTCTCTCTAACCCTCTGTGTGTGATTGTGTCTCTCTCTTTCTCTCTCTCTAACCCTCTGTGTGTGATTGTGTCTCTCTCTCTTTCTCTCTCTCTCTAACCCCTCTGTGTGTGATTGTGTCTCTCTCTTTCTCTCTCTCTCTAACCCCTCTGTGTGTGATTGTGTCTCTCTCTTTCTCTCTCTCTCTAACCCCTCTGTGTGTGATTGTGTCTCTCTCTCTTTCTTTCTCTCTCTCTCTAACCCTCTGTATGTGATTGAATCATTGTGTCTCTCTTTCTCTCTCTCTCTAACCCTCTGTGTGTGATTGTCTCTCTCTCTCTTTATTTCTCTCTCTCTAACCCTCTGTGTGTGATTGTGTGTCTCTCTCTCTCTCTCTCTAACCCTCTGTGTGTGATTGTGTCTCTCTCTTTCTCTCTCTCTAACCCTCTGTGTGTGATTGTGTCTCTCTCTCTTTCTCTCTCTCTCTAACCCCTCTGTGTGTGATTGTGTCTCTCTCTCTTTCTCTCTCTCTCTAACCCCTCTGTGTGTGATTGTGTCTCTCTCTCTTTCTCTCTCTCTCTAACCCCTCTGTGTGTGATTGTGTCTCTCTCTCTTTCTCTCTAACCCTCTGTGTCTCTCTCCCCCGTCTGTCTCTCCCTCTCCCCCCGAATGCTTCTCTGTGTTTCTGTCTACCTTTTATTTAATTAATGAATTGATAGTGCCACCTGATGGTGTGGCTTTATTTAAAGGGGTGAGGCCAAGCGCCCCACCATCTTTAGATTTCACCAGCCGCCACTGGATCAAGACATTTTTATATTTACTGCATAATGAAAGAATCTATAAGCATAATTTGCAGCATTAAAGTAAAAAGTATGTTTTAAACATATTTTAATGGGCATGGATTTCTAGATCTCATAATCAGAGCAAGCCTTGTGTTATCTGGCAAGAGTTTCTGTTACAATCCTTTTAGACTAAAATCAGATGTTTACTAAGTTGACCAGTTTTCCAAGACACCATTTAAAGGGACATGAAACCCATATCAATCCCATATGCAAATTTAAATAACTTTCCAATTTACATCTAATATCTATTTTTTTTCATTCTTTTGATATCCTTTGTTGAAAATCATATCTAAATATGCTCAGTAGCTGCTGATTGGTGGCTGCACATAGATACCACATGTGATTGGCTCACCCATGTGCATTGCTATTTCTTCAACAAAGGATATCTAAAGAATGAAGGCGTATCCTAGCCACTGCCTCACCAGCCTCTGATGTCACTGCACGTCACTGGTACCTATACCCTGATTCTGCAGCACCCCCTACTGTCACACTAACATTACTGAGCATTATGTACCTATACCCTTAGTCTGCAGCGCCCCCTACTGTAACACTAACATTACTGAGCATTATGTACCTATACCCTTAGTCTGCAGCGCCACCTACTGTCACACTAATATTACTGAGCATTATGTACCTATACCCTTAGTCTGCAGCGCCACCTACTGTCACACTAACATTACTGAGTATTATGTACCTATACCCTTAGTCTGCAGCGCCCCCTACTGTCACACTAACATTACTGAGCATTATGTACCTATACCCTTAGTCTGCAGCGCCACCTACTGTCACACTAATATTACTGAGCATTATGTACCTATACCCTTAGTCTGCAGCGCCACCTACTGTCACACTAACATTACTGAGCATTATGTACCTATACCCTGAGTCTGCAGCGCCCCCTACTGTCACACTAACATTACTGAGTATTATGTACCTATACCCTTAGTCTGCAGCGCCACCTACTGTCACACTAACATTACTGAGCATTATGTACCTATACCCTTAGTCTGCAGCGCCCCCTACTGTCACACTAATATTACTGAGCATTATGTACCTATACCCTTAGTCTGCAGCGCCACCTACTGTCACACTAACATTACTGAGCATTATGTACCTATACCCTTAGTCTGCAGCGCCCCCTACTGTCACACTAACATTACTGTGCATTATGTACCTATACCCTTAGTCTGCAGAGCCCCCTACTGTCACACTAACATTACTGAGCATTATGTACCTATACCCTTAGTCTGTAGCGCTACCTACTGTCCCACTAACATTACTGAGCATTATGTACCTATACCCTTAGTCTGCAGCGCCACCTACTGTCACACTAACATTACTGAGTATTATGTACCTATACCCTTAGTCTGCAGCGCCACCTACTGTCACACTAACATTACTGAGCATTATGTACCTATACCCTTAGTCTGCAGCGCCCCCTACTGTCACACTAACATTACTGAGCATTATGTACCTATACCCTTAGTCTGCAGCGCCACCTACTGTCACACTAACATTACTGAGCATTATGTACCTATACCCTTAGTCTGCAGCGCCCCCTACTGTCACACTAACATTACTGTGCATTATGTACCTATACCCTTAGTCTGCAGCGCCCCCTACTGTCACACTAACATTACTGAGCATTATGTACCTATACCCTTAGTCTGCAGCGCCCCCTACTGTCACACTAACATTACTGAGCATTATGTACCTATACCCTTAGTCTGCAGCGCTACCTACTGTCACACTAACATTACTGAGCATTATGTACCTATACCCTTAGTCTGCAGCGCTACCTACTGTCACACTAACATTACTGAGCATTATGTACCTATACCCTGAGACTGCAGCGCCACCTACTGTCACACTAACATTACTGAGTATTATGTACCTATACCCTTAGTCTGCAGCGCCACCTACTGTCACACTAACATTACTGAGTATTATGTACCTATACCCTTAGTCTGCAGCGCCACCTACTGTCACACTAACATTACTAAGTATTATGTACCTATACCCTTAGTCTGCAGCGCCACCTACTGTCACACTAACATTACTGAGCATTATGTACCTATACCCTTAGTCTGCAGCGCCCCCTACTGTCACACTAACATTACTGAGCATTATGTACCTATACCCTTAGTCTGCAGCGCCACCTACTGTCACACTAACATTACTGAGCATTATGTACCTATACCCTTAGTCTGCAGCGCCCCCTACTGTCACACTAACATTACTGAGCATTATGTACCTATACCCTTAGTCTGCAGCGCCACCTACTGTCACACTAACATTACTGAGCATTATGTACCTATACCCTTAGTCTGCAGTGCCACCTACTGTCACACTAACATTAATGAGCATTATGTACCTATACCCTTAGTCTGCAGCGCCACCTACTGTCACACTAACATTACTGAGCATTATGTACCTATACCCTTAGTCTGCAGCGCCCCCTACTGTCACACTAACATTACTGAGTATTATGTACCTATACCCTGAGTCTGCAGCGCCCCCTACTGTCACACTAACATTACTGAGCATTATGTACCTATACCCTGAGTCTGCAGCGCCCCCTACTGTCACACTAACATTACTGAGCATTATGTACCTATACCCTTAGTCTGCAGCGCCACCTACTGTCACACTAACATTACTAAGTATTATGTACCTATACCCTTAGTCTGCAGCGCCACCTACTGTCACACTAACATTACTGAGCATTATGTACCTATACCCTTAGTCTGCAGCGCCCCCTACTGTCACACTAACATTACTGAGCATTATGTACCTATACCCTGAGTCTGCAGCGCCCCCTACTGTCACACTAACATTACTGAGCATTATGTACCTATACCCTGAGACTGCAGCGCCACCTACTGTCACACTAACATTACTGAGCATTATGTACCTATACCCTTAGTCTGCAGCGCCACCTACTGTCACACTAACATTACTGAGCATTATGTACCTATACCCTGAGTCTGCAGCGCCCCCTACTGTCACACTAACATTACTGAGCATTATGTACCTATACCCTGAGTCTGCAGCGCCCCCTACTGTCACACTAACATTACTGAGCATTATGTACCTATACCCTGAGACTGCAGCGCCACCTACTGTCACACTAACATTACTGAGCATTATGTATCTATACCCTGAGTCTGCAGCGCCCCCTACTGTCACACTAACATTACTGAGCATTATGTACCTATACCCTTAGTCTGCAGCGCCCCCTACTGTCACACTAACATTACTGAGCATTATGTACCTATACCCTTAGTCTGCAGCGCCCCCTACTGTCACACTAACATTACTGAGCATTATGTACCTATACCCTTAGTCTGTAGCGCTACCTACTGTCACACTAACATTACTGAGTATTATGTACCTATACCCTTAGTCTGCAGCGCCCCCTACTGTCACACTAACATTACTGAGCATTATGTACCTATACCCTTAGTCTGCAGCGCCACCTACTGTCACACTAACATTACTGAGCATTATGTACCTATACCCTTAGTCTGCAGCGCCACCTACTGTCACACTAACATTACTGAGCATTATGTACCTATACCCTTAGTCTGCAGCGCCACCTACTGTCACACTAACATTACTGAGCATTATGTACCTATACCCTGAGACTGCAGCGCCACCTACTGTCACACTAACATTACTGAGCATTATGTACCTATACCCTTAGTCTGCAGCGCCCCCTACTGTCACACTAACATTACTGAGCATTATGTACCTATACCCTTAGTCTGCAGCGCCCCCTACTGTCACACTAACATTACTGAGCATTATGTACCTATACCCTTAGTCTGCAGCGCCCCCTACTGTCACACTAACATTACTGAGCATTATGTACCTATACCCTTAGTCTGCAGCGCCCCCTACTGTCACACTAACATTACTGAGCATTATGTACCTATACCCTTAGTCTGCAGCGCCCCCTACTGTCACACTAACATTACTGAGCATTATGTACCTATACCCTTAGTCTGCAGCGCCCCCTACTGTCACACTAACATTACTGAGTATTATGTACCTATACCCTTAGTCTGCAGCGCCACCTACTGTCACACTAACATTACTGAGTATTATGTACCTATACCCTTAGTCTGCAGCGCCACCTACTGTCACACTAACATTACTGAGCATTATGTACCTATACCCTTAGTCTGCAGCGCCACCTACTGTCACACTAACATTACTGAGCATTATGTACCTATACCCTTAGTCTGCAGCGCCCCCTACTGTCACACTAACATTACTGAGCATTATGTACCTATACCCTTAGTCTACAGCGCCCCCTACTGTCACACTAACATTACTGAGCATTATGTACCTATACCCTTAGTCTGCAGCGCCCCTACTGTCACACTAACATTACTGAGCATTATGTACCTATACCCTTAGTCTGCAGCGCCCCCTACTGTCACACTAACATTACTGAGTATTATGTACCTATACCCTTAGTCTGCAGCACCCCCTACTGTCACACTAACATTACTGAGCATTATGTACCTATACCCTTAGTCTGCAGCGCTACCTACTGTCACACTAACATTACTAAGTATTATGTACCTATACCCTTAGTCTGCAGCGCCACCTACTGTCACACTAACATTACTGAGCATTATGTACCTATACCCTTAGTCTGCAGCGCCCCCTACTGTCACACTAACATTACTGAGCATTATGTACCTATACCCTTAGTCTGCAGCGCCCCCTACTGTCACACTAACATTACTGAGCATTATGTACCTATACCCTGATTCTGCAGCGCCACCTACTGTCACACTAACATTACTGAGCATTATGTACCTATACCCTTAGTCTGCAGCGCCCCCTACTGTCACACTAACATTACTGAGCATTATGTACCTATACCCTTAGTCTGCAGCGCCCCCTACTGTCACACTAACATTACTGAGTATTATGTACCTATACCCTTAGTCTGCAGCGCCCCCTACTGTCACACTAACATTACTAAGCATTATGTACCTATACCCTGAGACTGCAGCGCCACCTACTGTCACACTAACATTACTGAGCATTATGTACCTATACCCTGAGTCTGCAGCGCCCCCTACTGTCACACTAACATTACTGAGCATTATGTACCTATACCCTGAGACTGCAGCGCCCCCTACTGTCACACTAACATTACTGAGCATTATGTACCTATACCCTGAGACTGCAGCGCCCCCTACTGTCACACTAACATTACTGAGCATTATGTACCTATACCCTGAGACTGCAGCGCCCCCTACTGTCACACTAACATTACTGAGCATTATGTACCTATACCCTGAGACTGCAGCGCCACCTACTGTCACACTAACATTACTGAGCATTATGTACCTATACCCTTAGTCTGCAGCGCCACCTACTGTCACACTAACATTACTGAGTATTATGTACCTATACCCTTAGTCTGCAGCGCCCCCTACTGTCACACTAACATTACTGAGCATTATGTACCTATACCCTTAGTCTGCAGCGCCCCCTACTGTCACACTAACATTACTGAGCATTATGTACCTATACCCTTAGTCTGCAGCGCCCCCTACTGTCACACTAACATTACTGAGCATTATGTACCTATACCCTTAGTCTGCAGCGCCCCCTACTGTCACACTAACATTACTGAGCATTATGTACCTATACCCTGAGTCTGCAGCGCCACCTACTGTCACACTAACATTACTGAGCATTATGTACCTATACCCTTAGTCTGCAGCGCCCCCTACTGTCACACTAACATTACTGTGCATTATGTACCTATACCCTTAGTCTGCAGAGCCACCTACTGTGACACTAACATTACTGAGCATTATGTACCTATACCCTGAGTCTGCAGCGTCACCTACTGTCACACTAACATTACTGAGCATTATGTACCTATACCCTTAGTCTGCAGCGTCACCTACTGTCACACTAACATTACTGAGCATTATGTACCTATACCCTTAGTCTGCAGCGCCCCCTACTGTCACACTAACATTACTGTGCATTATGTACCTATACCCTTAGTCTGCAGAGCCACCTACTGTGACACTAACATTACTGAGCATTATGTACCTATACCCTGAGTCTGCAGCGTCACCTACTGTCACACTAACATTACTGAGCATTATGTACCTATACCCTTAGTCTGCAGCGTCACCTACTGTCACACTAACATTACTGAGCATTATGTACCTATACCCTGAGTCTGCAGCGCCCCCTACTGTCACACTAACATTACTGAGCATTATGTACTTATACCCTTAGTCTGCAGCGCCACCTACTGTCACACTAACATTACTGTGCATTATGTACCTATACCCTTAGTCTGCAGCGCCCCCTACTGTCACACTAACATTACTGAGCATTATGTACCTATACCCTTAGTCTGCAGCGCCCCCTACTGTCAGACTAACATTACTGAGCATTATGTACCTATACCCTTAGTCTGCAGCGCCACCTACTGTCACACTAACATTACTGAGCATTATGTACCTATACCCTTAGTCTGCAGCGCCCCCTACTGTCACACTAACATTACTGAGCATTATGTACCTATACCCTGAGTCTGCAGCCCCACCTACTGTCACACTAACATTACTGAGCATTATGTACCTATACCCTTAGTCTGCAGTGCCACCTACTGTCACACTAACATTACTGAGTATTATGTACCTATACCCTTAGTCTGCAGCGCCACCTACTGTCACACTAACATTACTGAGCATTATGTACCTATACCCTTAGTCTGCAGCGCCCCCTACTGTCACACTAACATTACTGAGCATTATGTACCTATACCCTTAGTCTGCAGCGCCCCCTACTGTCACACTAACATTACTGAGCATTATGTACCTATACCCTTAGTCTGCAGCGTCACCTACTGTCACACTAACATTACTGAGCATTATGTACCTATACCCTGAGTCTGCAGCGCCCCCTACTGTCACACTAACATTACTGAGCATTATGTACCTATACCCTTAGTCTGCAGCGCCCCCTACTGTCACACTAACATTACTGAGCATTATGTACTTATACCCTTAGTCTGCAGCGCCACCTACTGTCACACTAACATTACTGTGCATTATGTACCTATACCCTTAGTCTGCAGCGCCCCCTACTGTCACACTAACATTACTGAGCATTATGTACCTATACCCTTAGTCTGCAGCGCCCCCTACTGTCAGACTAACATTACTGAGCATTATGTACCTATACCCTTAGTCTGCAGCGCCACCTACTGTCACACTAACATTACTGAGCATTATGTACCTATACCCTTAGTCTGCAGCGCCCCCTACTGTCACACTAACATTACTGAGCATTATGTACCTATACCCTGAGTCTGCAGCCCCACCTACTGTCACACTAACATTACTGAGCATTATGTACCTATACCCTTAGTCTGCAGTGCCACCTACTGTCACACTAACATTACTGAGTATTATGTACCTATACCCTTAGTCTGCAGCGCCACCTACTGTCACACTAACATTACTGAGCATTATGTACCTATACCCTTAGTCTGCAGCGCCCCCTACTGTCACACTAACATTACTGAGCATTATGTACCTATACCCTTAGTCTGCAGCGCCCCCTACTGTCACACTAACATTACTGAGCATTATGTACCTATACCCTTAGTCTGCAGCGCCCCCTACTGTCACACTAACATTACTGAGTATTATGTACCTATACCCTTAGTCTGCAGCGCCCCCTACTGTCACACTAACATTACTGAGCATTATGTACCTTTACCCTTAGTCTGCAGCGCCACCTACTGTCACACTAACATTACTGAGCATTATGTACCTATACCCTTAGTCTGCAGCGCCCCCTACTGTCACACTAACATTACTGAGCATTATGTACCTATACCCTTAGTCTACAGCGCCCCCTACTGTCACACTAACATTACTGAGCATTATGTACCTATACCCTTAGTCTGCAGCGCCCCCTACTGTCACACTAACATTACTGAGCATTATGTACCTATACCCTTAGTCTGCAGCGCCCCTACTGTCACACTAACATTACTGAGCATTATGTACCTATACCCTTAGTCTGCAGCGCCCCTACTGTCACACTAACATTACTAAGTATTATGTACCTATACCCTTAGTCTGCAGCGCCACCTACTGTCACACTAACATTACTGAGCATTATGTACCTATACCCTTAGTCTGCAGCGCCCCCTACTGTCACACTAACATTACTGAGCATTATGTACCTATACCCTGAGTCTGCAGCGCCCCCTACTGTCACACTAACATTACTGAGCATTATGTACCTATACCCTTAGTCTGCAGCGCCCCCTACTGTCACACTAACATTACTGAGCATTATGTACCTATACCCTGAGTCTGCAGCGCCACCTACTGTCACACTAACATTACTGAGTATTATGTACCTATACCCTGAGTCTGCAGCGCCACCTACTGTCACACTAACATTACTGAGCATTATGTACCTATACCCTTAGTCTGCAGCGCCCCCTACTGTCACACTAACATTACTGAGCATTATGTACCTATACCCTTAGTCTGCAGCGCCCCCTACTGTCACACTAACATTACTGAGCATTATGTACCTATACCCTTAGTCTGCAGCGCCCCCTACTGTCACACTAACATTACTGAGCATTATGTACCTATACCCTTAGTCTGCAGCGCCCCCTACTGTCACACTAACATTACTGAGCATTATGTACCTATACCCTTAGTCTGCAGCGCCCCCTACTGTCACACTAACATTACTGAGCATTATGTACCTATACCCTTAGTCTGCAGCGCCCCCTACTGTCACACTAACATTACTGAGCATTATGTACCTATACCCTGATTCTGCAGCGCCACCTACTGTCACTCTAACATTATAGCTATATTAGGGTTTATTTTACAGGTAAGTATTTAGCTTTAAATAGGAATAATTTATTTAATAAGAGTTAATTTATTTTGTTAGATTTAAATTATATTTAATTTAGGGGGGTGTTAGTGTTAGGGTTAGACTTAGCTTTAGGGGTTAATACATTTATTATAGTAGCTGTGAGGTCCGGTCGGCAGATTAGGGGTTAATACTTGAAGTTAGGTGTCAGTGAGGTTAGGGAGGGCAGATTAGGGGTTAATACTATTTATTATAGGGTTATTGAGGCGGGAGTGAGGCGGATTAGGGGTTAATAACTTTATTATAGTACCGGTGAGGTCCGGTCGGCAGATTAGGGGTTAATAAGTGTAGGTAGGTGTCGGCGACGTTGAGGGGGGCAGATTAGGGGTTAATAAATATAATATAGGGGTCGGCGGTGTTAGGGGCAGCAGATTAGGGGTACATAAGTATAACGTAGGTGGCGGCGGTGTGCGGTCGGCAGATTAGGGGTTAAAAAAATTGAATCGAGTGGCGGCGATGTGGGGGGCCTCGGTTTAGGGGTACATAGGTAGTTTATGGGTGTTAGTGTACTTTAGAGCACAGTAGTTAAGAGCTTTATGAACCGGCGTTAGCCCAGAAAGCTCTTAACTCCTGTTTTTTTGCTGCGGCTGGAGTTTTGTCGTTAGATTTCTAACGCTCACTTCAGCCACGACTCTAAATACTGGCGTTAGAAAGATCCCATTGAAAAGATAGGATACGCAATTGGCGTAGGGGGATCTGCGGTATGGAAAAGTCGCGGCTGGAAAGTGAGCGTTAGACCCTTTCCTGACTGACTCTAAATACCAGCGGGCGGTAAAAACCAGCGTTAGGAGCCTCTAACGCTGGTTTTGACGACTACCGTCAAACTCTAAATCTAGGCGTTAGGGTTTATTTTAATTTTACATGCAAGTTTGTATTTATTTTAACTAGGTAAAATAGTTACTAAATAGTTATTAACTATTTAATAACTACCTAAAATAAATACAAAAGTACCTGTAAAATAAAACCTAGCCTAAGTTACACTAACACCTAACACTACACTATAATTAAATAAATTAACTAAATTAAATTAAATTATCTAAAGTAAAAAAAAAACCCACTAAATTACAGAAAATAAAAAACAAATTACAGATATCTAAACTAATTATACCTAATCTAATAGCACTATCAAAATAAAAAAAGCCCCCCCAAATAAAAAACCCCTAGCCTAAACTAAACTACCAATAGCCCTTTAAAGGGCCTTTTGCGGGGCATTGCCCCAAAGTAATCAGCTCTTTTACCTGGAAAAAAAATGCAAACAACCCCCCAACAGTAAAACCCACCATCCACACAACCAACCCCCCCAAAAAAAAACTAACTAATAAAACCTAAGCTCCCCATTGCCCTGAAAAGGGTATTTGGATGGGCATTGCCCTTAAAAGGGCAGTTAGCTCTTTTGCGGCCCAAAGCCCTAACCTAAAAATAAAACCCACCCAATACACCCTTAAATAAACCTAACACTAACCCCCTGAAGATCGACTTACCGGGAGACGTCTTCATCCAAGCCGGGCGAAGTGGTCCACCAGACGGGCAGAAGTCTTCATCCAAGCCGGGCAGAAGTGGTCCTCCAGACGGCAGAAGTCTTCATCCAGACGGCATCTTCTATCTTCATCTATCCGGCGCGGAGTGGCTCCATCTTCAAGACTTCCGAAGCGGAGCATACTTTTCTGCCGACGACTACCCGACGAATGAAGGTTCCTTTAAGTGACGTCATCAAAGATGGCGTCCTTTTGATTCCGATTGGCTGATAGAATTCTATCAGCCAATCGGAATTAAGGTAGAAAAAATCCTATTGACTGATCCAATCAGCCAATAGGATTGAGCTCGCATTCTATTGCCTGTTCCAATCAGCCAATAGAATGCGAGCTCAATCCTATTGGCTGATTGGATCAGCCAATAGGATTGGACTTCAATCCAATTGGCTGATTGCATCAGCCAATAGGATTTTTTCTACCTTAATTCCGATTGGCTGATAAAATTCTATCAGCCAATCGGAATCTAAGGGATGCCATCTTTGATGACGTCACTTAAAGGAACCTTAATTCGTCAGGTAGTCGTCGGCAGAAGAGGATGCTCCGCGTCGGATGTCTTGAAGATGGAGCCGCTCCGCGCAGAATGGATGAAGAAAGAAGATGCCGTCTGCATGAAGACTTCTGCCGTCTAGAGGACCACTTCTGCCCGGCTTGGATGAAGACTTCTTCCCGTCTGGCGGACCACTTCGCCCGGCTTGGATGAAGACGTCTCCCGGTAAGTCGATCTTCAGGGGGTTAGTGTTAGGTTTTTTAAGGGTGTATTGGGTGGGTTTTATTTTTAGGTTAGGGCTTTGGGCCGCAAAAGAGCTAATTGCCCTTTTAAGGGCAATGCCCATCCAAATGCCCTTTTCAGGGCAATGGGAACTTAGGTTTTTTTAGTTAGTTTTTTTTTGGGAGGGTTGGTTGTGTTGGTGGGTTGTTTGTATTTTTTTTCCAGGTAAAAGAGCTGATTACTTTGGGGCCCTTTTAAGGGCTATTGGTAGTTTAGTTTAGGCTAGGGTTTTTTTTTATTTTGGGGGGCTTTTTTATTTTGATAGGGCTATTAGATTCGGTGTAATTAGTTTAAATATCTGTAATTTGTTTTTTATTTTCTGTAATTTAGTGTTTGTTTTTTTGTAGTTTAGATAATTTAATTTAATTTAGGTAATTGTATTTAATTTAGTTAATTTATTTAATTATAGTGTAGTGTTAGGTGTTAGTGTAACTTAGGTTAGGTTTAATTTGACAGGTACTTTTATATTTATTTTAGCTAGGTAGTTAGTAAATAGTTAATAACTATTTAGTAACTATTCTACCTAGTTAAAATAAATACAAACTTGCATGTAAAACTATTAGTTATATTGTAGCTAGCTTAGGGTTTATTTTACAGGTAAGTATTTATTTTTAAATAGGAATAATTTATTTAATGATAGGAATAATTTATTTAATGATAGGAATATTTATTTAGATTTATTTAAATTATATTTAAGTTAGGGGGTGTTAGGGTTAGACTTAGGTTTAGGGGTTAATAAATGTAATATAGTGGCGACGACGTTGGGGATGGCAGATTAGGGGTTAATAAGTATAATGTAGGTGGCGGCGGTGTCGGGACGTCAGATTAGGGGTTAATAAGTATTATGTAGGTGGCGGCGGTGTCGGGCGGCAGATTAGGGGTGTTTAGACTCGGGGCTTATGTTAGGGTGTTAGGTGTAAACATAACTTTTATTCTCCCATTGGAATCCATGGGATATCGGGCAGCGGCGAACATAAGCTTTTGCTGCTTTCAGACTCCCATTGATTCCTATGGCATCTGCCGCTTCCAGGGCGGCGGATTGAAAACCAGGTATGCTGGGCCGGAATAGTGCCGAGCGTACCTGGTAGAATTTTGATAACTTGCAAATGTAGTCAGATAGTGCCAAATTTGCATTCGGAAACATCTGTAATGACGTAAGCATCGATCTGTGTCGGACTGAGACCGGCGGATCGTATGTTACATCACAAAATTCTACTTTTGCCGGTCTGTAGCCTTTGATAAATAAGGGGAATCAGGCTCGCCACAATTACGCTGCGGAATTCCACCGTATTTGCGGTTGACGGCTTGATAAATAGGGGCCCTATATATATATACATATCATTTTGAAAATGAGGACGATATTGCTTTTAAAGTTGTAAAGTTGTTGTCAGTGTACTACAAACACCTCATGGTGATGAGGTGGTGGGAGCTGTATACAAAATCTGATTTGATTGAAGACAGTTAAAGTTCTTAAATATCCCACTGTCACTGACAGACAGCAGCTTGCTCTCTCTCACTAAGCCACATAATTACCCACTGACTTGCTTTGCTGCTTGCTGGTAGGGACCGGGTGCCACTTTCACAGTCACAATGATGAGATGACAGTCTCACTCTCAGTCAGCCTGAGTCACACACTGAGTCTCAGTCACGGCTCAGCTTCTCACTCAAAATGACTCAAGTATGTGTGCCGTGCAAGTCATTAGATCTAACTGTCATTTATAAGGTAACTGTGACTGTCACTTATAAGATAACCACTGTGACTGTTACTTATAAGGTAACCACTGGGACTGTCACTTATAAGATAACCACTGTGACTGTCACTTATAAGATAACCACTGTGACTGTCACTTATAAGGTAATCACTGTGACTGTCATTTATAAGATAACCACTGTGACTGTCACTTATAAGATAACCACTGTGACTGTCATTTATAAGGTAACCACTGTGACTGTCATTTATAAGGTAATCACTGTGACTGTCACTTATAAGATAACCACTGTGACTGTCATTTATAACGTAACCACTGTGACTGTCATTTATAAGGTAATCACTGTGACTGTCACTTATAAGGTAATCACTGTGACTGTCATTTATAAAGTAATCACTGTGACTGTCATTTATAAGGTAACCACTGTGACTGTCACTTATAAGATAACCACTGTGACTGTCACTTATAAGGTAATCACTGTGACTGTCATTTATAAGATAACCACTGTGACTGTCACTTATAAGATAACCACTGTGACTGTCATTTATAAGGTAACCACTGTGACTGTCATTTATAAGGTAATCACTGTGACTGTCACTTATAAGATAACCACTGTGACTGTCACTTATAAGGTAATCACTGTGACTGTCACTTATAAGTAACCACTGTTACTGTGATTTATAAGGTAATCACTGTGACTGTCACTTATAAGTAACCCCTGTGACTGTCATTTATAAAGTAACCACTGTGACTGTTACTTATAAGGTAACCACTGTGACTGTCACTTATAAGGTAACCACTGTGATTGTCATTTATAAGGTAACCACTGTGACTGTCACTTATAAGATAACCACTGTGACTGTCACTTATAAGGTAATCACCGTGACTGTCATTTATAAGTAACCACTGTGACTGTCACTTATAAGATAACCACTGTGACTGTCACTTATAAGGTAATCACCGTGACTGTCATTTATAAGTAACCACTGTGACTGTCACTTATAAGATAACCACTGTGACTGTCACTTATAAGGTAATCACTGTAAATGTCATTTATAAATAACCCCTGTGACTGTCTTTATAAGGTAATCACTGTGGCTGTCACTTATAAGGTAATCACTGTAAATGTCATTTATAAGGTAATCACTGTGACTATCACTTATAAGGTAACCACTGTGACTGTCACTTATAAGGTAATCACTGTAAATGTCATTTATAAGTAACCCCTGTGACTGTCTTTATAAGGTAACCACTGTGACTGTCACTTATTAGGTAACCAGTGTGACTGTCACTTATAAGGTAATCACTGTGACTGTCATTTATAAGGTAATCACTGTGACTGTCACTTATAAGGTAACCACTGTGACTGTCACTTATAAGGTAATCACTGTGACTGTCACTTATTAGGTAACCAGTGTGACTGTCACTTATAAGGTAACCACTGTGACTGTCACTTATAAGGTAACCACTGTGACTGTCACTTATAAGGTAATCACTGTAAATGTCATTTATAAGTAACCCATTTGACTGTCACTTATAAGGTAATCACTGTAAATGTCATTTATAAGGTAACCACTGTGACTGTCACTTATTAGGTAACCACTGTGACTGTCATTTATAAGGTAACCACTGTGACTGTCACTTATAAGGTAACCACTGTGACTTTCACTTATAAGGTAATCACTGTGAATGAACATTAAGTACAAAAAAAGCTGCAAAATGTACAAGGCTGAAGTTGTCTTATTCAGTTAGCTTCTTATTCTGCAACTGATTGCAATTTGCAAAATAAAGATTTATAAACAAAATAGCATTATTTGTATTTTAAATAAAATAATTAACTTTCCAAAAACCTAAACAAACTTACATTTTATAAAATCTTATATTGCAATAAACAGATAGCAAATAGGGCATAATTTTGAGCAACTGATATTTTAAATGGGTTAACTCATTTATATGTGGATATATACAGGGCGTTAACCCCATCATACAACAGACGTTAGCAGCCTGGCCCATGCTCTTTATGGTAAACAAATTGGTGACAACCTTGTCACTTCATATATTTTGTAATCCCCCAAAAAAAGAAAAATGAAAACCACTATTTGGCACACACTTAAACACATAGGCCTAGATTTGGAGTTTGGAGTTAGCCGTGAAAACCAGCGTTAGAGGCTCCTAACGCTGGTTTTAGGCTAACTCCAGTATTTGGAGTCACTCAAAATAGGGTCTAACGCTCACTTTTCAGCCGCGACTTTTCCATACCGCAGATCCCCTTACGTCAATTGCGTATCCTATCTTTTCAATGGGATTTTTCTAACTCCGGTATTTAGAGTCGTGTCTGAAGTGAGCGTTAGACATCTAACGACAAAACTCCAGCCGCAGGAAAAAGTCAGTAGTTAAGAGCTTTCTGGGCTAACGCCGGTTTATAAAGCTCTTAACTACTGTGCTCTAAAGTACACTAACACCCATAAACTACCTATGTACCCCTAAACCGAGGTCCCCCCACATCGCCGCCACTCGATTAAATTTTTTTAACCCCTAATCTGCCGACCGCCACCTACGTTATACTTATGTACCCCTAATCTGCTGCCCCTAACACAGCCGACCCCTGTATTATATTTATTAACCCCTAACCTGCCCCCCACAACGTCGCCTCCACCTACCTACACTTATTAACCCCTAATCTGCCGACCGCAAAGCGCCGCCACCTACGTTATCCTTATGTACCCCTAATCTGCTGCCCCTAACACCGCCGACCCCTATATTATATTTATTAACCCCTAATCTGCCCCCCACAACGTCGCAGCCAGCTACCTACAATAATTAACCCCTAATCTGCAGACCGCAAAGCGCCGCCACCTACGTTATCCTTATGTACCCCTAATCTGCTGGCCCTAACACCGCCGACCCCTATATTATATTTATTAACCCCTAATCTGCCCCCTCAACGTCGCCTCCACCTGCCTACACTTATTAACCCCTAATCTGCCGACCGGACCTGAGCGCTACTATAATAAAGTTATTAACCCCTAATCCGCCTCACTAACCCTATAATAAATAGTATTAACCCCTAATCTGCCCTCCCTAACATCGCCGACACCTAACTTAAATTATTAACCCCTAATCTGCCGACTGGAGCTCACCGCTATTCTAATAAATGTATTAACCCCTAAAGCTAAGTCTAACCCTAACACTAACACCCCCCTAAATTAAATATAATTTACATCTAACGAAATTAATTATCTCTTATTAAATAAATTATTCCTATTTAAAGCTAAATACTTACCTGTAAAATAAATCCTAATATAGCTACAATATAAATTATAATTATATTATAGCTATTTTAGGATTAATATTTATTTTACAGGTAACTTTGTAATTATTTTAACCAGGTACAATAGCTATTAAATAGTTAAGAACTATTTAATAGCTACCTAGTTAAAATAATTACAAAATTACCTGTAAAATAAATCCTAACCTAAGTTACAATTAAACCTAACACTATACTATCATTAAATTAATTAAATAAAATACCTACAATTACCTACAATTAAACCTAACACTACACTATCAATAAATAAATTAAATACAATTCCTACAAATAACTACAATGAAATAAAGTACAAAAAATAAAAAAGAACTAAGTTACAAAAAATAAAAAAATATTTACAAACATTAGAAATATATTACAACAATTTTAAACTAATTACACCTACTCTAAGCCCCCTAATAAAATAACAAAGACCCCCAAAATAAAAAATGCCCTACCCTATTCTAAATTACTAAAGTTCAAAGCTCTTTTACCTTACCAGCCCTGAACAGGGCCCTTTGCGGGGCATGCCCCAAGAAGTTCAGCTCTTTTGCCTGTAAAAAAAAAACATACAATACCCCCCCCCAACATTACAACCCACCACCCACATACCCCTAATCTAACCCAAACCCCCCTTAAATAAACCTAACTCTAAGCCCCTGAAGATCTTCCTACCTTATCTTCACCATACCAGGTTCACCGATCCGTCCTGAAGAGCACCTCCGATGTCCTGATCCAAGCCCAAGCGGGGGGCTGAAGAGGTCCATGATCCGGCTGAAGTCTTCATCCAAGCGGGAGCTGAAGAGGTCCATGATCCGGATGAAGTCTTCATCCAAGCGGGAGCTGAAGAGGTCCATGATCCGGATGAAGTCTTCTATCAACGGCATCTTCAATCTTCTTTCTTCGGGAGCCATCATCTTCCATCCGACGCGGAACATCCTCTTCTCCCGACGCCTACTAGCCGAATGACGGTTCCTTTAAGGGACGTCATCCAAGATGGCGTCCCTCGAATTCCGATTGGCTGATAGGATTCTATCAGCCAATCGGAATTAATGTAGGAATATTCTGATTTGCTGATGGAATCAGCCAATCAGAATCAAGTTCAATCCGATTGGCTGATCCAATCAGCCAATCAGATTGAGCTCGCATTCTATTGGCTGTTCCGATCAGCCAATAGAATGCAAGCTCAATCTGATTGGCTGATTGGATCAGCCAATCGGATTGATCTTGATTCTGATTGGCTGATTCCATCAGCCAATCAGAATATTCCTACCTTAATTCCGATTGGCTGATAGAATCCTATCAGCCAATCGGAATTCGAGGGACGCCATCTTGGATGACGTCCCTTAAAGGAACCGTCATTCGGCTAGTAGGCGTCGGGAGAAGAGGATGTTCCGCGTCGGATGGAAGATGATGGCTCCCGAAGAAAGAAGATTGAAGATGCCGTTGATAGAAGACCATCCGGATCATGGACCTCTTCAGCTCCCGCTTGGATGAAGACTTTATCCGGATCATGGACCTCTTCAGCTCCCGCTTGGATGAAGACTTCAGCCGGATCATGGACCTCTTCAGCCCCCCGCTTGGGCTTGGATCAGGACATCGGAGGAGCTCTTCAGGACGGATCGGTGAACCTGGTATGGTGAAGATAAGGTAGGAAGATCTTCAGGGGCTTAGTGTTAGGTTTATTTAAGGGGGGTTTGGGTTAGATTAGGGGTATGTGGGTGGTGGGTTGTAATGTTGGGGGGGGGTATTGTATGTTTTTTTTTTTACAGGCAAAAGAGCTGAACTTCTTGGGGCATGCCCCGCAAAGAGCCCTGTTCAGGGCTGGTAAGGTAAAAGAGCTTTGAACTTTAGTAATTTAGAATACGGTAGGGCATTTTTTATTTTGGGGGTCTTTGTTATTTTATTAGGGGGCTTAGAGTAGGTGTAATTAGTTTAAAATTGTTGTAATATTTTTCTTATGTTTGTAAATATTTTTTTATTTTTTGTAACTTAGTTCTTTTTTATTTTTTGTACTTTAGTTAGTTTATTTCATTGCAGTTATTTGTAGGAATTGTATTTAATTTATTTATTGATAGTGTAGTGTTAGGTTTAATTGTAGGTAATTGTAGGTATTTTATTTAATTAATTTAATGATAGTATAGTGTTAGGTTTAATTGTAACTTAGGTTAGGATTTATTTTACAGGTAATTTTGTAATTATTTTAACTAGGTAGCTATTAAATAGTTCTTAACTATTTAATAGCTATTGTACCTGGTTAAAATAATTACAAAGTTGCCTGTAAAATAAATATTAATCCTAAAATAGCTATAATATAATTATAATTTATATTGTAGCTATATTAGGATTTATTTTACAGGTAAGTATTTAGCTTTAAATAGGAATAATTTATTTAATAAGATGTAAATTATATTTAACTTAGGGGGGTGTTAGTGTTAGGGTTAGACTTAGCTTTAGGGGTTAATACATTTATTAGAATAGCGGTGAGCTCCAGTCGGCAGATTAGGGGTTAATAATTGAAGTTAGGTGTCGGCGATGTTAGGGAGGGCAGATTAGGGGTTAATACTATTTATTATAGGGTTAGTGAGGCGGATTAGGGGTTAATAACTTTATTATAGTAGCGCTCAGGTCCGGTCGGCAGATTAGGGGTTAATAAGTGTAGGCAGGTGGAGGCGACGTTGTGGGGGGCAGATTAGGGGTTAATAAATATAATATAGGGGTCGGCGATGTTAGGGCAGCAGATTAGGGGTACATAGGGATAATGTAAGTAGCGGCGGTTTACGGAGCGGCAGATTAGGGGTTAATAATAATATGCAGGGGTCAGCGATAGCGGGGGCGGCAGATTAGGGGTTAATAAGTGTAAGGTGTTTAGACTCGGGGTACATGTTAGAGTGTTAGGTGCAGACGTAGGAAGTGTTTCTGCATAGCAAACAATGGGGCTGCGTTAGGAGCTGAACGCGGCTTTTTTGCAGGTGTTAGGTTTTTTTCAGCTCAAACAGCCCCATTGTTTTCTATGGGAGAATCGTGCACGAGCACGTTTTTGAGGCTGGCCGCTTGCGTAAGCAACTCTGGTATCGAGAGTTGAAGCTACGTTAAATATGCTCTACGCTCCTTTTTTGGAGCCTAACGCAGCCTTTATGTGGACTCTCAATACCAGAGTTATTTTTATGGTGCGGCCAGAAAAAAGCCAGCGTTAGCTACGCGGGTCGTTACCGACAAAACTCCAAATCTAGGCCATACATAGGTAGATCCTCAGAAAGGAAGTAAAAAAAATAAAACTTAACTTTTACTGTCAAATCGTTGAGGCTCTAAGAAAGCCCAGGGAACGTGCGTTAGGTGTTCGCCTGTCTGTGAGTAATCTGGTTATACTTTATTTGTGTGCTCTCTGTGATGGTTATACAGGTAATTCTGGTCATTCCGTAGTCACTGCAAGCCGTACCTTTTGTGTGCTCTCTCTGATTGATATACAGGTAATTCTGGTCATTCTGTAGTCACTGCAAGCCGTACCTTTTGTGTCCTCTCTGTGATTGATATCCAGGTAATTCTGGTCATTCCGTAGTCACTGCAAGCCGTACCTTTTGTGTGCTCTCTGTGATTGATATCCAGGTAATTCTGGTCATTCCGTAGTCACTACAAGCCGTACCTTTTGTGTGCTCTCTGTTATTGATATACAGGTAATTCTGGTCATTCCGTAGTCACTGCAAGCCGTACCTTTTGTGTGCTCTCTGTGATTGATATACAGGTAATTCTGGTCATTCCGTAGTCACTGCAACCTGTACCTTTTGTGTGCTCTCTGTGATGGATATACAGGTAATTCTGGTCATTCCGTAGTCACTGCAAGCCGTACCTTTTGTGTGCTTTCTGTGATTGATATAGAGGTAATTCTGGTCATTCTGTAGTCACTGCAAGCCGTACCTTTTGTGTGCTCTCTGTGATTGATATACAGGTAATTCTGGTCATTCCGTAGTCACTGCAAGCCGTACCTTTTGTGTGCTCTCTGTGATTGATATACAGGTAATTCTGGTCATTCTGTAGTTACTGCAAGCCGTACCTTTTGTGTGCTCTCTGTGATTGCTATACATGTAATTCTGGTCATTCCGTAGTCACTGCAAGCCGTACCTTTTGTGTGCTCTCTGTGATTGATATCCAGGTAATTCTGGTCATTCCGTAGTCACTGCAAGCCGTACCTTTTGTGTGCTCTCTGTGATTGATATACAGGTAATTCTGGTCATTCCGTAGTCACTGCAAGCCGTACCTTTTGTATGCTCTCTGTGATTGATATACAGGTAATTCTGGTCATTCCGTAGTCACTGCAAGCCGTACCTTTTGTGTGCTCTCTGTGATTGATATACAGGTAATTCTGGTCATTCCGTAGTCACTGCAAGCCGTACCTTTTGTGTGCTCTCTGTGATTGATATACAGGTAATTCTGGTCATTCCGTAGTCACTGCAAGCCGTACCTTTTGTGTGCTCTCTGTGATTGATATACAGGTAATTCTGGTCATTCTGTAGTCACTGCAAGCCGTACCTTTTGTGTGCTCTCTGTGATTGATATACAGGTAATTCTGGTCATTCCGTAGTCACTGCAAGCCGTACCTTTTGTGTGCTCTCTGTGATTGATATCCAGGTAATTCTGGTCATTCCGTAGTCACTGCAAGCCGTACCTTTTGTGTGCTCTCTGTGATTGATATACAGGTAATTCTGGTCATTCCGTAGTCACTACAAGCCGTACCTTTTGTGTGCTCTCTGTGATTGATATACAGGTAATTCTGGTCATTCCGTAGTCACTGCAAGCCGTACCTTTTGTGTGCTCTCTGTGATGGATATACAGGTAATTCTGGTCATTCCATAGTCACTGCAAGCCGTACCTTTTGTATGCTCTCTGTGATTGATATACAGGTAATTCTGGTCATTCTGTAGTCACTGCAAGCCGTACCTTTTGTGTGCTCTCTGTGATTGATATACAGGTAATTCTGGTCATTCCGTAGTCACTGCAAGCCGTACCTTTTGTGTGCTCTCTGTGATTGATATCCAGGTAATTCTGGTCATTCCGTAGTCACTGCAAGCCGTACCTTTTGTATGCTCTCTGTGATTGATATACAGGTAATTCTGGTTATTCCGTAGTCACTGCAAGCCGTACCTTTTGTGTGCTCTCTGTGATTGATATACAGGTAATTCTGGTCATTCCGTAGTCACTGCAAGGCGTACCTTTTGTGTGCTCTCTGTGATTGATATACAGGTAATTCTGGTCATTCCGTAGTCACTGCAAGCCGTACCTTTTGTGTGCTCTCTGTGATTGATATACAGGTAATTCTGGTCATTCCGTAGTCAGTGCAAGCCGTACCTTTTGTGTGCTCTCTGTGATTGATATCCAGGTAATTCTGGTCATTCCGTAGTCACTGCAAGCCGTACCTTTTGTATGCTCTCTGTGATTGATATACAGGTAATTCTGGTCATTCCGTAGTCACTGCAAGCCGTACCTTTTGTGTGCTCTCTGTGATTGATATACAGGTAATTCTGGTCATTCCGTAGTCACTGCAAGCCGTACCTTTTGTGTGCTCTCTGTGATTGATATACAGGTAATTCTGGTCATTCCGTAGTCACTGTAAGCCGTACCTTTTGTGTGCTCTCTGTGATGGATATCCAGGTAATTCTGGTCATTCCGTAGTCACTGCAAGCCGTACCTTTTGTGTGCACTCTGTGATTGATATACAGGTAATTCTGGTCATTCCGTAGTCACTGCAAGCCGTACCTTTTTCACAATAATTGTAAGCAGCTGCCTACCAAGAGATAGTCTGATAAGCCCCACCCTTCACCCCCCTATGTGGGTAGCACCAAATCATAGTAAGTAGTTTTTTAGGGATCTTTTTCTATCTCGGTGGACATCTTACAATGGGCCTCTGACTGTGTTGGAATCTGCTTAATTTTGCAAATTTAGGCCTAGATTTAGAGTTTGGCGTTAGCCGTGAAAACCAGCGTTAGAGGCTCCTAACGCTGGTTTTAGGCTACCTCCGGAACAGCCAATAGAATGCGAGCTCAATCTGATTGGCTGATTGGATCCGTCATTCTTCAGTTGGACGTCGCCGGAAGAAGATGGGTCCGCGGTTGAAGTCTTCAAGATGGAGCCGGTCGTCATCGGATGAAGATAGAAGATGCCGCTTGGATCAAGATGGTTGCCGGTCCGGATCGCCTCTTCTTCCCAGATAGGATGAAGACTTTGGAGCCTCTTCTGGACCTCTTCAGCCACCGGATGATGGATCGCCAGCCCCCGCTTGGGTTGGATGAAGATTTTGGAGCCAGGACGGATCGGTGATACCTGGTGAGGTGAAGACAAGGTAGGATGATCTTCAGGGGCTTAGTGTTAGGTTTATTTAAGGGGGGTTTGGGTTAGATTAGGGGTATGTGGGTGGTGGGTTGTAATGTGGGGGGGGTATTGTATGTTTTTTTTTACAGGCAAAAGAGCTGAACTTCTTGGGGCATGCCCCGCAAAGGGCCCTGTTCAGGGCTGGTAAGGTAAAAGAGCTTTGAACTTTAGTAATTTAGAATAGGGTAGGGCATTTTTTATTTTGGGGGTCTTTGTTATTTTATTAGGGGGCTTAGAGTAGGTGTAATTAGTTTAAAATTGTTGTAATATTTTTCTTATGTTTGTAAATATTTTTTTTTTTGTAACTTAGATCTTTTTTATTTTTTGTACTTTAGTTAGTTTATTTCATTGTAGTTATTTGTAGGAATTGTATTTAATTTATTTATTGATAGTGTAGTGTTAGGTTTAATTGTAGGTAATTGTAGGTATTTTATTTAATTAATTTAATGATAGTATAGTGTTAGGTTTAATTGTAACTTAGGTTAGGATTTATTTTACAGGTAATTTTGTAATTATTTTAACTAGGTAACTATTAAATAGTTCTTAACTATTTAATAGCTATTGTACCTGGTTAAAATAATTACAAAGTTGCCTGTAAAATAAATATTAATCCTAAAATAGCTATAATATAATTATAATTTATATTGTAGCTATATTACGGTTTATTTTACAGGTAAGTATTTAGCTTTAAATAGGAATAATTTATTTAATAAGAGATAATTAATTTCGTTTGATGTAAATTATATTTAACTTAGGGGGTGTTAGTGTTAGGGTTAGACTTAGCTTTAGGGGTTAATACATTTATTAGAATAGCGGTGAGCTCCAGTCGGCAGATTAGGGGTTAATAATTGAAGTTAGGTGTCGGCGATGTTAGGGAGGGCAGATTAGGGGTTAATACTATTTATTATAGGGTTAGTGAGGCGGATTAGGGGTTAATAACTTTATTATAGTAGCGCTCAGGTCCGCTCGGCAGATTAGGGGTTAATAAGTGTAGGCAGGTGGAGGCGACGTTGTGGGGGGCAGATTAGGGGTTAATAAATATAATATAGGGGTCGGCGATGTTAGGGCAGCAGATTAGGGGTACATAGGGATAATGTAAGTAGCGGCGGTTTACGGAGCGGCAGATTAGGGGTATATAATAATATGCAGGGGTCAGCGATAGCGGGGGCGGCAGATTAGGGGTTAATAAGTGTAAGGTTAGGGGTGTTTAGACTCGGGGTACATGTTAGAGTGTTAGGTGCAGACGTAGGAAGTGTTTCCGCATAGCAAACAATGGGGCTGCGTTAGGAGCTGAACGCGGCTTTTTTGCAGGTGTTAGGTTTTTTTTCAGCTCAAACAGCCCCATTGTTTTCTATGGGGGAATCGTGCACGAGCACGTTTTTGAGGCTGGCCGCTTGCATAAGCAACTCTGGTATCGAGAGTTGAAGCTGCGTTAAATATGCTCTACGCTCCTTTTTTGGAGCCTAACGCAGCCTTTATGTGGACTCTCAATACCAGAGTTATTTTTATGGTGCGGCCAGAAAAAAGCCGGCGTTAGCTTTTCGGGTCGTTACCGACAAAACTCCAAATCTAGCCGTTAGAGCCTCAACGATTATTGTCTTATTTTGAAACAGACAATTGTAGTGTGTTTAATCAAAATCAATATTTGTATTTTAATATTTCACAGTAAAAGTTGTTTTATTTTTTTTTGCTCCCTTTCTGCGGATCTACCTATGTGTTTAAGTGTGTGCCAAATAGTGTTTTTCTTTTTTCTTTTTCTTTGGGATTACACTGTATACCAACCACTAGGGCACACTCCCCTAAGGAATATAAGTGTACGAGTTATAGATGGAACCATAATTTGATGAATAAGGCAGTTCTATACCTATCTCATTGATATACACTTCATACATTTGACCTTTTCTGAATAAGTAACTGGTATTTTAAAAGAGTTACGCCTAGATTTAGAGTTTGGCGGTAGCCTTCAAAACCAGCGTTAGAGGCTCCTAACGCTGGTTTTTACTGCCCGCTGGTATTTGGAGTCAGTCAGGAAAGGGTCTAACGCTCACTTTGCAGCCGCGACTTTTCCATACTGCAGATCCCCCTACGCCATTTGCGTATCCTATCTTTTCAATGGGATCTTTCTAACGCCGGTATTTAGAGTCGTGGCTGAAGTGAGCGTTAGAAATCTAACGACAAAACTCCAGCCGCAGAAAAAAAAACAGGAGTTAAGAGCTTTTTGGGCTAACGCCGGTTCATAAAGCTCTTAACTACTGTGCTCTAAAGTACACTAACACCCATAAACTACCTATGTACCCCTAAACCGAGGCCCCCCCACATCCCCGCCACTCGATTACATTTTTTTAACCCCTAATCTGCCGACCGCACACGGCCGCCACCTACGTTATACTTATGTACCCCTAATCTGCTGCCCCTAACACCGCCGACCCCTATATTATATTTATTAACCCCTAATCTGCCCCCTCAACGTCGCCGACACCTACCTACACTTATTAACCCCTAATCTGCCGACCGGACCTCGCCGCTACTATAATAAAGTTATTAACCCCTAATCCGCCTCACTCCCGCCTCAATAACCCTATAATAAATAGTATTAACCCCTAATCTGCCCTCCCTAACCTCACCAACACCTAACTTCAAGTATTAACCCCTAATCTGCCGACCGGACCTCACCGCTACTATAATAAATGTATTAACCCCTAAAGCTAAGTCTAACCCTAACACTAACACCCCCCTAAGTTAAATATAATTTACATCTAACGAAATAAATTAACTCTTATTAAATAAATTATTCCTATTTAAAGCTAAATACTTACCTGTAAAATAAACCCTAATATAGCTACAATATAAATTATAATTATATTGTAGCTTTTTTAGGATTAATATTTATTTTACAGGCAACTTTGTAATTATTTTAACCAGGTACAATAGCTATTAAATAGTTAAGAACTATTTAATAGCTACCTAGTTAAAATAATTACAAAATTACCTGTAAAATAAATCCTAACCTAAGTTACAATTAAACCTAACACTACACTATCAATAAATTAATTAAATAAAATACCTACAAATAAATACAATTAAATAAACTAACTAAAGTACAAAAAATAAAAAAGAACTAAGTTACAAAAAATAAAAAAATATTTACAAACATTAGAAAAATATTACAACAATTTTAAACTAATTACACCTACTCTAAGCCCCCTAATAAAATAACAAAGCCCCCCAAAATAAAAAAATGCCCTACCCTATTCTAAAATTAAAATAGAAAAGCTCTTTTACCTTACCAGCCCTTAAAAGGGCCCTTTGCGGGGCATGCCCCAAAGAATTCAGCTCTTTTGCCTGTAAAAAAAAACCCATACAATACCCCCCCCCAACATTACAACCCACCACCCACATACCCCTAATCTAACCCAAACCCCCCTTAAATAAACCTAACACTAAGCCCCTGAAGATCTCCCTACCTTGTCTTCACCACACCGGGTCCCGAACGGTCCAGAAGAGCCTCCGAAATCTTTATCCAAGCCCAAGCGGGGGCTGAAGAGTGACGTCCATCATCCGGCTGAAGTCTGGATCCAAGCGGCGGCTAAAGAATTCCATCTTCGGGCAGAAGTCTTCATCCTATCCGGGCAGAAGAGTCGATCCGGACCGGCAAACATCTTCATCCAAGCCGCATCTTCTATGTTCTTCCATCCGATGACGACCGGCTCCATCTTGAAGACCTCCAGCGCGGATCCATCCTCTTCTTCCGACGACTAGACGACGAATGAAGGTTCCTTTAAGGGACGTCATCCAAGATGGCGTCCCTCGAATTCCGATTGGCTGATAGGATTCTATCAGCCAATCGGAATTAAGGTAGGAAAATTCTGATTGGCTGATGGAATCAGCCAATCAGAATCAAGTTCAATCCGATTGGCTGATCCGATCAGCCAATCAGATTGAGCTCGCATTCTATTGGCTGATCGGAACAGCCAATAGAATGCGAGCTCAATCTGATTGGCTGATTGGATCAGCCAATCGGATTGAACTTGATTCTGATTGGCTGATTCCATCAGCCAATCAGAATATTCCTACCTTAATTCCGATTGGCTGATAGAATCCTATCAGCCAATCGGAATTCGAGGGACGCCATCTTGGATGACGTCATTTAAAGGAACCTTCATTCGGACTTAGGACTTCGCAAGAAGAGGATGGATCCGCGCCGGAGGTCTTCAACATGGAGCCGTTTGTCACCGCTTAGAAGAAGATGGTTGCCGGTCCGGATCTACTCTTCTGCCCGGATAGCATGAAGACTTTGGAGCCTCTTCTGGACCTCTTCAGCCGTCGCTTAATAGAAGACTTCAGCCGGATGATGGATCTCCAGCCCCCGCTTGGGCTTGGATGAAGATTTCGGAGCCTGGAGCGATCGGTGATACCTGGCATGGTGAAGACAAGGTAGGAAGATCTTCAGGGGCTTATTGTTAGGTTTATTTAAGGGGGGTTTGGGTTAGATTATGGGTATGTGGGTGGTGGGTTGTAATGTTGGGGGGGTATTGTATTTTTTTTTTTACAGGCAAAAGAGCTGAATTCTTTGGGGTATGCCCCGCAAAAGGCCCTTTTAAGGGCTGGTAAGGTAAAAGAGCTTTTCTATTTTAATTTTAGAATAGGGTAGGGCATTTTTTTATTTTGGGGGGCTTTGTTATTTTATTAGGGGGCTTAGAGTAGGTGTAATTAGCTTAAAATTGTTGTAATATTTTTATTATGTTTGTAATTAATTTTTTTATTTTTTGTAACTTAGCTTTTTTTATTTTTTGTACTTTAGTTAGTTTATTTAATTGTATTTATTTGTAGGTATTTTATTTAATTTATTTATTGATAGTGTAGTGTTAGGTTTAATTGTAGATAATTGTAGGTATTTTATTTAATTAATTTATTGATAGTGTAGTGTTAGGTTTAATTGTAACTTAGGTTAGGATTTATTTTACAGGTAATTTTGTAATTATTTTAACTAGGTAGCTATTAAATAGTTATTAACTATTTAATAGCTATTGTACCTAGTTAAAATAAATACAAAGTTGCCTGTAAAATAAATATAAATCCTAAAATAGCTACAATATAATTATTATTTATATTGTAGCTACATTAGAGTTTATTTTACAGGTAAGTATTTAGCTTTAAATAGGAATAATTTATTTAATAAGAGTTAATTTATTTTGTTAGATTTAAATTATATTTAACTTAGGGGGGGTGTTAGGGTTAGGGTTAGACTTAGCTTTAGGGGTTAAAAATTTTATTAGAGTAGCGGTGAGGTCCGGTCGGCAGATTAGGGGTTAATACTTGAAGTTAGGTGTCGGCGATGTTAGGGAGGGCAGATTAGGGGTTAATACTATTTATTATAGGGTTAGTGAGGCGGATTAGGGGTTAATACATTAATTATAGTAGCGGTGAGGTCCGGTCGGCATATTAGGAGTTAATAATTATAGGTAGGTGGAGGCAACGTTGTGGGGGGCAGATTAGGGGTTAATAAATATAATATAGGGGTCGGCGGTGTTATGGGCAGCAGATTAGGGGTACATAGGGATAATGTAGGTTGCGGCGGTGTACGGAGCGGCAGATTAGGGGTTAATAATAATATGCAGGGGTCAGCGATAGCGGGGGCGGCAGATTAGAGGTTAATAAGTGTAAGGTTAGGGGTGTTTAGACTCGGGGTACATGTTAGGGTGTAAGGTGCAGACTTAGGAAGTGTTTCCCCATAGGAAACAATGGGGCTGCGTTAGGAGCTGAACGCTGCTTTTTTGCAGGTTTTTTTCAGCTCAAACTGCCCCATTGTTTCCTATGGGGGAATCGTGCACGAGCACGTTTTTGAAGCTGGCCGCGTCCGTAAGCACCGCTGGTATCGAGAGTTGCAGTGGCGGTAAATTATGCTCTACGCTCCTTTTTTTGGAGCCTAACGCACTGAAAACGCAGCCATTCTGTGAACTCTAAATACCAGCGGTATTTAAAAGGTGCGGGGAAAAAAAAGCATGCGTTAGCTACGCGGGTCGTTACCGACAAAACTCTAAATCTAGCCGCTAAAATCCTTTGGGCCATTAATTTCTGCATGGATACATACATGGCGTGAAGCCGTACATAGGATAAACATGTTTTCAGCCTGGCCCAATGGTTTCTATGGCAAAAAAAAATATTGCCAATCTTGCCACTTCATATATTTTACCTTTTCTAAATAAATAACTGGTATTTCAAATGGCTTAAAATCCTTTGGGCCACTCTTTACTGTGTGTATATATATATAGAGGGAGTGAGCCCCTTCATAGGATAAATATGTTCTTAGCCTGGCCCAACGCTGTTTGTAGCAAACAAACTGGTGCCAACGTTGCTATCTCATATATTTTTAAATTTCTGAATAAGTAACTAGTATTTTAAAAGGGTTAAAATCCTTTGGACCCTAACTTCTTTGTGGATATATACAGGGCTTGAACCTCTTCATAGAATAAACATGTTCTCACCCTGGCCCAACGCTTTTTGAAGCAAACAAACAGGTGACAACCTTGCCACCTCATATATTTTACCTTTTTCTAAATAAGGAATCAGATATTTTAAAAGGGTTAAAATCCTTTGGGCCCTCATTACTCTGTGGATATATACAAGGAGTGAGCTCCTTCATAGGATAAGCATGTTCTCAGCCTGGCCCAAAGCTTTTTGTAGCAAACAAACTTGTGCCAACGTGGTCATCTCATACATTTTACCTTTTCTGAATAAGTAACTGGTATTTTGAAAGGGTAAAAATACTTTGGGCCACTCATTTCTGTGCGGATATATACAGAACGTGAGCCCCATCATAGGAGAGACATGTTCTCAGCCTGGCCCAACGCTATTTATGGTAAATAAACTGGTGCCAACCTTGCCACTTTATATATTTTACCTTTTCTAAGTAAGTAAATAGTATTTTACAATGGTTAAAATCCTTTGGGCCACTGTTTTCTGTATGGTTATAGGGTGTGAGCCCCTTTATACAAGTCAAGTGTTTTCAGACTGTCCCAAAGCTTTATATGGCAAAGAAACCCTTTAAATAGCAGTAACTTATTTAGAAAAAGTAAAATATGTGATTTGACAAGGTCGGCACCAGTTTGTCATAAAAAGCGTTGGGCCAGACTGAGAACATGTCTGTGCTATAAAGGGGCTCACGCCCTGTATATATCCGAACCAAGCTAATACATGTACATGAACTGCCTGACTCACTGCTGCAAATACAACCAATGTAACAAGCTACCCCAACCTTATGTCTCTGCACCCTAAACCTATAGAATGTGAGCTCTCCGGAGCAGGGCCCTCTTCCTCCTGTACTAGATTTGTTTAGTCTTGTTATGTTTTGTATTTTATCACAAATATTTGTCATTGTATACCCCTATCATTGTACCCAGCGCTACGGAATTTGGTGGCGCTATACAAATAAATGATAATAATAATAATAATATCCACACAGAAATGAGTGGCCTACAGGATTTTAACCCTTTTAACATATCACTTATTCAGAAAAGGTAAAATATATGAAGTGGCAAGGTTGGCACCAATTTGTTTGCCATAAAGAGCGTTGGACCGGGCTGACAACATGTCTGTCCTATGAAGGGTTCATGCTGTGTATATATTCCACACATAAATAAGTGGCCCAAAGGATTTTAACTCTTTTAAATGACCATTTACTTATTCAGAAAAGGTAAAATATATGAGATGGCAAGTTTGGCACAAGTTTGTTTGCTATAAAAATCATTGGGCCAGGCTAAAAACATGCTTATCCTATGAAGGGCTTCACGCCATGTATGTATCCACACAAAAATGAGTGGCCCAAAGGATTTTAACCCTTTTAAAATATCTGTTACTTATTCAGAAAAGGTAAAATGTATGAAGTGGCAAGGATGACACCAGATTGTTTGCCTTAAAAAGCATTGGGTCAGGCTGGAAATATGTCCATTTTATAAATGGGGTTAAAGCCCTGTATATATCTACACAGAAATGAGTGACCCAAAGAACTTTAACCCTTTTGAAATACTAATTACTTATTCAGAAAAGGTCAAATATATGAAATGGCAAGGTTGGCACCAATTTGTTTGCCATAAAGAACAGCGTTGGGCCAGGCTGATAACATGTCTATCCTATGATGGGTCACACCTTGTGTATATATATATATATAATATATATACACATAAATGAGTGTCTCAAAGGATTTTATCCTTTTTTTAAATACCAATGACTTATTTAGAAAAGGTAAAATATATAAAGTGGCAAGACTGGCACCAATTTGTTTGCCATAAAGAGCGTTGGACAAGGCTGATAACGTCTGTCCCATGAAGAGGCTCGCGCCTTGTATATATCAACATATAAAGGATTTTAACCCTTTTATAATATCAGTTACTTATTCAAAACAATCAAAATTATGCCCTATTTGCTATCTGTTTATTGCAATATAAGATTTTATAAAATGTAAGTTTGTTTAGGTTTTTGGAAAGTTAATTATTTTATTTAAAATACAATTAATGCTATTTTGTTTATAAATCTTTATTTTGCAAATTGCAATCAGTTGCAGAATAAGAAGCTAACTGAATAAGACAACTTCAGCCTTGTACATTTTGCAGCTTTTTTGTTCTTAATGTTCATTCACAGTGATTACTTTATAAATGACAGTCACAGTGATTACTTTATAAATGACAGTCACAGTGATTACTTTATAAATGACAGTCACAGCGATTACCTTATAAATGACACTCACAGTGGTTACCTTATAAATGATAGTCACAGTGGTTACCTTATAAATGACAGTCACAGTGATTACCTTATAAATGGCAGTCACAGTAGTTACCTTATAAATGACAGTCACAGTAGTTACCTTATAAATGACAGTCACAGTAGTTACCTTATAAATGACAGTCACAGTGGTTACCTTATAAATGATAGTCACAGTGGTTACCTTATAAATGACAGTCACAGTGATTACCTTATAAATGGCAGTCACAGTAGTTACCTTATAAATGACAGTCACAGTAGTTACCTTATAAATGACAGTCACAGTAGTTACCTTATAAATGACAGTCACAGTGGTTACCTTATAAATGACAGTCACAGTGGTTACTTTATAAATGACAGTCACAGTGATTACCTTATAAATGGCAGTCACAGTAGTTACCTTATAAATGGCAGTCACAGTAGTTACCTTATAAATGACAGTCACAGTGGTTACTTTATAAATGACAGTCACAGTGATTACCTTATAAATGGCAGTCACAGTAGTTACCTTATAAATGACAGTCACAGTGATTACCTTATAAATGACAGTCACAGTAGTTACCTTATAAATGACAGTCACAGTGGTTACCTTATAAGTGACAGTCACAGTGATTACCTTATAAATGACAATCACAGTGGTTACTTTATAAATGACAGTCACAGTGATTACTTTATAAATGACAGTCACAGCGGTTACCTTATAAATGACAGTCACAGTGGTTACTTTATAAATGACAGTCACAGTGATTACTTTATAAATGACAGTCACAGCAATTACCTTATAAATGACACTCACAGTGGTTACCTTATAAATGACAGTCACAGTAGTTACCTTATAAATGACAGTCACAGTGGTTACTTTATAAATGACAGTCACAGTGGTTACCTTATAAATGACAGTCGCAGTGATTACTTTATAAATGACAGTCACAGTGGTTACCTTATAAGTGACAGTCACAGTGATTACCTTATAAATGACAGACACAGTGGTTACCTTATAAGTGACAGTCACAGTGATTACCATATAAATGACAGTCACAGTGATTACCTTATAAATGACAGTCACAGTGGTTACCTTATAAGTGACAGTCACAGTGGTTACCTTATTATGAAAATCAAAGTAATTACCTTATAAACGACAGTCACAGTAGTAACCTTATAAATGACAGTCACAGTGATTACCTTATAAATGACAGTCACAGGGGTTACTTATAAATGTCAGTCACAGTGGTTACCTTATAAATGACACTCACAGTGGTTACCTTATAAATGACAGTCACAGTAGTTACCTTATAAATGACAGTCACAGTGGTTACTTTATAAATGACAGTCACAGTGGTTACCTTATAAATGACAGTCGCAGTGATTACCTTATAAATGACAGTCACAGTGATTACCTTATAAATTACAGTCACAGGGGTTACTTATGTGACAGTCACAGTGGTTACCTTATAAGTGACAGTCACAGTGATTACCTTATAAATGACAGTCACAGTGGTTACCTTATAAGTGACAGTCACAGTGATTACCTTATAAGTGACAGTCACAGTGGTTACCTTATAATGACAATCACAGTGGTTACCTTATAAATGACAGTCACAGTGATTACCTTATTAATGGCAGTCACAGTGGTTACCTTATAAATGACAGTCACAGTGATTACCTTATTAATGGCAGTCACAGTGTTTACCTTATTAATGACAGTCACAGTGATTACCTTATAATGACAGTTACAGTGATTACCTTATAAATGACAGTCACAGTAGTTACCTTATAAATGACACTCACAGTGGTTACCTTATAAATGACAGTCACAGTAGTTACCTTATAAATGACAGTCACAGTGGTTACTTTATAAATGACAGTCACAGTGATTACCTTATAAATGACAGTCACAGTAGTTACCTTATAAATGACAGTCACAGTGGTTACCTTATAAGTGACAGTCACAGTGATTACCTTATAAATGACAGTCACAGTGATTACTTTATAAATGACAGTCACAGCGATTACCTTATAAATGACACTCACAGTGGTTACCTTATAAATGACAGTCACAGTAGTTACCTTATAAATGACAGTCACAGTGGTTACTTTATAAATGACAGTCACAGTGGTTACCTTATAAATGACAGTCGCAGTGATTACTTTATAAATGACAGTCACAGTGGTTACCTTATAAGTGACAGTCACAGTGATTACCTTATAAATGACAGACACAGTGGTTACCTTATAAGTGACAGTCACAGTGATTACCATATAAATGACAGTCACAGTGATTACCTTATAAATGACAGTCACAGTGGTTACCTTATAAGTGACAGTCACAGTGGTTACCTTATAAATGACAGTCACAGTGGTTACCTTATAAGTGACAGTCACAGTGGTTACCTTATAAGTGACAGTCACAGTGATTACCATATAAATGACAGTCACAGTGATTACCTTATAAATGACAGTCACAGTGGTTACCTTATAAGTGACAGTCACAGTGGTTACCTTATTATGAAAATCAAAGTAATTACCTTATAAACGACAGTCACAGTAGTAACCTTATAAATGACAGTAACAGGGGTTACTTATAAATGTCAGTCACAGTGGTTACCTTATAAATGACACTCACAGTGGTTACCTTATAAATGACAGTCACAGTAGTTACCTTATAAATGACAGTCACAGTGGTTACTTTATAAATGACAGTCATAGTGGTTACCTTATAAATGACAGTCGCAGTGATTACTTTATAAATGACAGTCACAGTGGTTACCTTATAAGTGACAGTCACAGTGATTACCTTATAAGTGACAGTCACAGTGGTTACCTTATAATGACAATCACAGTGATTACCTTATAAATGACAGTCACAGTGGTTACCTTATAAATGACAGTCACAGTGATTACCTTATTAATGGCAGTCACAGTGGTTACCTTATAAATGACAGTCACAGTGTTTACCTTATTAATGACAGTTACAGTGATTACCTTATAAATGACAGTCACAGTAGTTACCTTATAAATGACAGTCACAGTGATTACCTTATAAATGACATTCACAGTGATTACCTTATAAATGACAGTCACAGTAGTTACCTTATAAATGACAGTCACAGTTGTTACTTTATAAATGACAGTCACAGTGGTTACCTTATAAATGACAGTCACAGGGGTTACTTATAAATGACAGTCACAGTAGTTACCTTATAAATGACAGTCACAGTGGTTACCTTATAATGACAGTCACATTGCTTACATTATAAATGACAGTCAAAGTGATTACCTTATAAATGACAGTCACAGTGGTTACTTTATAAATGACAGTCACAGTGATTACTTTATAAATCACAGTCACAATGGTTACCTTATAAATGACAGTCACAGTAGTTACCTTATAATGACAGTCACAGTGATTACTTTATAAATGACAGTCACAGGGGTTACTTATAAATGACAGTCACAGTAGTTCCCTTATAAATGACAGTCACAGTGATTACCTTATAATGACAGTCACAGTGATTACCTTATAATGACAGTCACAGTGATTACCTTATAAATGACAGTCAGTAGTTACCTTATAAATGACAGTCACAGTGATTACCTTATAAATGACAGTCACAATGATTACTTTATAAATGACAGTCACAGGGGTTACTTATAAATGACAATCACAGTGATTACCTTATAATGACAGTCACAGTGATTACCTTATAAGTGACAGTCACAGTGGTTACCTTATAATGACAATCACAGTGATTACCTTATAAGTGACAGTCACAGTGGTTACCTTATAATGACAATCACAGTGGTTATCTTATAAGTGACAGTCACAGCGGTTACCTTATAATGACAGTCACAGTGGATACCTTATAAATGACAGTCAGTAGTTACCTTATAAATGACAGTCACAGTGATTTCTTTATAATTGACAGTCACAGTAGTTACCTTATATATGACAATCACAGGGGTTACTTATAAATGACAGTCATAGGGGTTACTTATAAATTACAGTCACAGTGGTTACCTTATAATGACAGTCACATTGCTTACATTATAAATGGCAGTCACAGTGATTACCTTATAAGTGACAGTCACAGTGATTACCTTATAAATGATAGTCACAGTGATTACATTATAAATGACAGTCACAGTGATTACTTTATAAATGACAGTCACAGTGGTTACCTTATAAATGACAGTCACAGTGATTACTTATAAATGACAGTCACAGTGGTTACCTTATAAATGACAGTCACAGTGATTAATTTATAAATGACAGTCACAGGGGTTACTTATAAATAGTCAGAGAAAAAATAGGGGTGCTGAGGTTGGGTGTGTACGTTGTGTATGATTTCATATGCAGATATAATAATAAATCACATTGCATAACCAGCTTGGTTAGACAGACAAAAGTTCATAATCATGCTATGTCAGTGGGTCAACCCCAATCTCCCCTGACAATAGCAAAATAAGAATAGAAATGTCTTATATGTATATATATGGAACTCTCCAATGCAGTTCAAATGATATCACTTATGTATGTATCATAAACAGACTCACCACGGTCCTGTTTCAGGTTAGTCTTTCTCATGTATCCTTGTGGTGCTGTTGATTCTATCCTTGTTGTGATGCTCCTCTTTGCAACTGGTGAGTGTCCAAGCTGGGAATTGCTAAGCCTCCGCAACAGGGGAATTAAAAGGTGTTTTAACTCGCTGTATGTGCTCACAATGGCCACAAAATCTCTCAAACAAAAACAGTTAGGAGCACCAAAAAGCGAGTGAAAAACAAAATTTATTTTTGTTCTCTGTATTTCGTTTTTTTTGTTAACACACTCTTACCCTGGGGTTAATTAACCCTCTTGTTAAAATAACTATAAATAAATTTTGTTTTTCACTCGCTTTTTAGTGCTCCTAACTGTTTTTGTTACTTATAAATGACAGTCTCAGTGATTACCTTATAAATGACAGTCACAGGGGTTATTTATAAATGACAGTCACAGTGATTACCTTATGACAGTCACAGTGATTACCTTATAATGACAGTCACAGTGATTACCTTATAAATGACAGTCACAGTGATTACTTTATAAATGACAGTCACAGGGTTTACTTATAAATGACTGTCACAGTGATTACCTTATAATTATAGTCACAGTGATTACCTTATAATGACAGTTACAGTGATTACCTTATAAGTGACAGTCACAGTGATTACTTTATAAATGACAGTCACAGGGGTTACTTATAAATGACAGTCACAGTGATTACCTTATAATGACAGTTACAGTGATTACTTTATAAGTGACAGTCACAGTGATTACCTTATAAATGACAGTCACAGTGATTACCTTATAATGACAGTCACATTGATGACCTTATAATGACAGTTACAGTGATTACCTTATAAATGACAGTCACAGTGGTTACCTTATAAATGACAGTCACAGTGATTACCTTATAAGTGACAGTCACAGTAATTACCTTATAAATGACAGTCACAGTGATTACCTTATAATGACAGTCACAGTGATTACCTTATAAGTGACAGTCACAGTAATTACCTTATAAATGACAGTCACAGTGGTTACCTTATAAACGACAGTTACAGTGATTACCTTATAATGACAGTCACAGGGGTTACTTATAAATGACAGTCACAGTGATTACCATATAATGACAGTCACAGGGGTTACTTATAAATGACAGTCACAGTGATTACCATATAATGACAGTCACAGGGGTTACTTATGTGACAGTCACAGTGGTTACGTTCTAAGTGACAGTCCCAGTGATTACCTTATAAATGACAGTCACAGTGATTACCTTATAAGTGACAGTCACAGTTGTTACGTTCTAAGTGACAGTCCCAGTGATTACCTTATAAATGATAGTCACAGTGATTACCTTATAAATGACAGTCACAGTGATTACCTTATAAGTGACAATCACAGTTGTTACCTTATAAATGACAGTCACAGTGATTACCTTATAAGTGACAGTCACAGTTGTTACGTTCTAAGTGACAGTCACAGTGATTACCTTATAAATGACAGTCACAGTGATTACCTTATAAGTGACAGTCACAGTGATTACCTTATAAATGACAGTCACAGTGATTACCTTATAAGTGACAGTCACAGTGATCACCTTATAATGACAGTCACAGGGGTTACTTATAAATGACAGTCACAGTGATTACCATATAATGACAGTCACAGGGGTTACATATAAATGACAGTCACAGTGATTACTTTATAAATTACAGTCACAGGGTTACTTATGTGACAGTCACAGTGATTACTTTATAAGTAAAAATCAGCATAAACCACTGTGAGTGAAGCTGCAAAATGTTTATTTTTTAGAATGATTGCATATAGGTTGTTTGTTACATTAAAGTTTATTAGAAAAAACTTTGAGTGGAGGTCACATGTTTCCTGTCTAGAGTCAGTGGAGGTCACATGTTTCCTGTCTAGAGTCAGTGGAGGTCACATGTTTCCTGTTTAGAGTCAGTGGAGGTCACATGTTTCCTGTTTAGAGACAGTGGAGGTCACATGTTTCCTGTCTAGAGTCAGTGGAGGTCACATGTTTCCTGTTTAGATAGGGTGGATCTCCAGCCTGCAGCTAGACTCCTTTAGTTGCCTCTATTCCGGGTGTCTGCTGATTTGCAGCTCTCTCCGTGACGTGAACGTAGGCGGACCTCTGTTTCTTAGCGCTCCGCTGATTGGTAGGAGGATGCAGTGACGTATCCAAGGCTCAGCCGCACCCTGACACGCCCACTCCCGCATTCCGCGTTCTTAGCTACAAGTTACACCTCACCCGCCTTACGCAACCCTTGAGATCCGCGCGTACCCGGATACCCGGTGAGTCACAGTAACCGAGAGCCCTCTGAATATAATATGTGTGTGATACAGTAACCTGAGAGCCCTCTGTGTATAATGTGTGTGATACAGTAACCTGAGAGCCCTCTGTGTATAATGTGTGTGATACAGTAACCTGAGAGCCCTCTGTGTATAATGTGTGTGATATAGTAACCTGAGAGCCCTCTGTATATAATGTGTGTGTGATACAGTAACCTGAGAGCCCTCTGTGTATAATGTGTGATATAGTAACCTGAGAGCCCTCTGTATATAATGTGTGTGATACAGTAACCTGAGAGCCCTCTGTGTATAATGTGTGTGATACAGTAACCTGAGAGCCCTCTGTGTATAATGTGTGTGATACAGTAACCTACCGCCCTCTGTGTATAATGTGTGTGATACAGTAACCTGAGAGCCCTCTGTATATAATGTGTGTGTGATACAGTAACCTGAGAGCCCTCTGTGTATAATGTGTGATATAGTAACCTGAGAGCCCTCTGTATATAATGTGTGTGATACAGTAACCTGAGAGCCCTCTGTGTATAATGTGTGTGATACAGTAACCTGAGAGCCCTCTGTGTATAATGTGTGATATAGTAACCTGAGAGCCCTCTGTGTATAATGTGTGTGATATAGTAACCTGAGAGCCCTCTGTATATAATGTGTGTGTGATACAGTAACCTGAGAGCCCTCTGTGTATAATGTGTGTGATACAGTAACCTGAGAGCCCTATGTGTATGATACAGTAACCTGAGAGCCCTATGTGTATGATACAGTAACCTGAGAGCCCTATGTGTATGATACAGTAACCTGAGAGCCCTATGTGTATGATACAGTAACCTGAGAGCCCTCTGTGTATAATGTGTGTGATATAGTAACCTGAGAGCCCTATGTGTATAATGTGTGTGATATAGTAACCTGAGAGCCCTCTGTGTATAATGTGTGTGATATAGTAACCTGAGAGCCCTCTGTGTATAATGTGTGTGATACAGTAACCTGAGAGCCCTATGTGTATAATGTGTGTGATACAGTAACCTGAGAGCCCTCTGTGTATAATGTGTGTGATACAGTAACCTGAGAGCCCTATGTGTATGATACAGTAACCTGAGAGCCCTCTGTGTATAATGTGTGTGATATAGTAACCTGAGAGCCCTCTGTGTATAATGTGTGTGATATAGTAACCTGAGAGCCCTATGTGTATAATGTGTGTGTGATATAGTAACCTGAGAGCCCTCTGTGTATAATGTGTGTGATACAGTAACCTGAGAGCCCTATGTGTATAATGTGTGTGATATAGTAACCTGAGAGCCCTCTGTATATAATGTGTGTGATACAGTAACCTGAGAGCCCTCTGTGTATAATGTGTGTGATACAGTAACCTGAGAGCCCTCTGTGTATAATGTGTGTGATACAGTAACCTGAGAGCCCTCTGTGTATAATGTGTGTGATACAGTAACCTGAGAGCCCTCTGTGTATAATGTGTGTGATACAGTAACCTGAGAGCCCCCTGTGTATAATGTGTGTGATACAGTAACCTGAGAGCCCTCTGTGTATAATGTGTGTGTGTGTGATACAGTAACCTGAGAGCCCTCTGTATATAATGTGTGTGATACAGTAACCTGAGAGCCCTCTGTGTATAATGTGTGTGTGATATAGTAACCCGAGAGCCATCTGTGTATAATGTGTGTGTGATACAGTAACCTGAGAGCCCTCTGTATATAATGTGTGTGATACAGTAACCTGAGAGCCCTATGTGTATAATGTGTGTGATACAGTACCCTGAGAGCCCTCTGTATATAATGTGTGTGTGATACAGTAACCCGAGAGCCCTCTGTGTATGTGTGTGTGATACAGTAACCTGAGAGCCCTCTGTATATGTGTGTGATACAGTAACCTGAGAGCCCCCTGTGTATAATATGTGTGTGATATAGTAACCTGAGAGTCCTCTGTGTATAATGTGTGTGATACAGTAACCTGAGAGCCCTCTGTGTATAATGTGTGTGTGATACAGTAACCTGAGAGCCCTCTGTGTATAATGTGTGTGTGATACAGTAACCTGAGAGCCCTCTGTGTATAATGTGTGTGTGATACAGTAACCTGAGAGCCCTCTGTGTATAATGTGTGTGATACAGTAACCTGAGAGCCCTCTGTGTATAATGTGTGTGATACAGTAACCTACCGCCCTCTGTGTATAATGTGTGTGTGTGTGATACAGTAACCTGAGAGCCCTCTGTGTATAATGTGTGTGTGATACAGTAACCTGAGAGCCCTCTGTGTATGTGTGTGTGTGATACAGTAACCTGAGAGCCCTCTGTGTTTAATGTGTGTGTGATACAGTAACCTACCGCCCTCTGTATATAATGTGTGTGATACAGTAACCTGAGAGCCCTCTGTGTATAATATGTGTGTGATACAGTAACCTGAGAGCCCTCTGTGTATAATATGTGTGTGATACAGTAACCTGAGAGCCCTCTGTGTATAATATGTGTGTGATACAGTAACCTGAGAGCCCTCTGTGTATAATATGTGTGTGATACAGTAACCTGAGAGCCCTCTGTGTATAATGTGTGTGTGATACAGTAACCTGAGAGCCCTATGTGTATAATGTGTGTGATACAGTAACCTGAGAGCCCTCTGTATATAATGTGTCCTTTAGTTGCCTCTATTCCGGGTGTCTGCTGATTTGCAGCTCTCTCCGTGACGTGAACGTAGGCGGACCTCTGTTTCTTAGCGCTCCGCTGATTGTTAGGAGGATGCAGTGACGTATCCAAGGCTCAGCCACACCCTGACACGCCCACTCCCGCATTCCGCGTTCTTAGCTACAAGTTACACCTCACCCGCCTTACGCAACCCGAGAGATCCGCGCGTACCCCGATACCCGGTGAGTCACAGTAACCGAGAGCCCTCTGAATATAATATGTGTGTGATACAGTAACCTGAGAGCCCTCTGTGTATAATGTGTGTGATATAGTAACCTGAGAGCCCTATGTGTATAATGTGTGTGATATAGTAACCTGAGAGCCCTATGTGTATAATGTGTGTGATATAGTAATCTGAGAGCCCTCTGTATATAATGTGTGTGATACAGTAACCTGAGAGCCCTCTGTATATAATGTGTGTGATACAGTAACCTGAGAGCCCTCTGTGTATGTGTGTGTGATACAGTAACCTGAGAGCCCTATGTGTATAATGTGTGTGATATAGTAACCTGAGAGCCCTCTGTGTATGTGTGTGATATAGTAACCCGAGAGCCCTCTGTGTATAATGTGTGTGTGATACAGTAACCTGAGAGCCCTCTGTATATAATGTGTGTGATACAGTAACCTGAGAGCCCTCTGTGTATAATGTGTGTGTGTGTGATACAGTAACCTGAGAGCCCTCTGTGTATAATGTGTGTGATACAGTAACCTGAGAGCCCTCTGTGTATAATGTGTGTGATACAGTAACCTGAGAGCCCTCTGTGTATAATGTGTGTGATATAGTAACCTGAGAGCCCTCTGTATATAATGTGTGTGATACAGTATCCTGAGAGCCCTCTGTTTATACTGTGTGTGTGTGATACAGTAACCTGAGAGCCCTATGTGTATAATGTGTGTGATATAGTAACCTGAGAGCCCTCTGTATATAATGTGTGTGATACAGTAACCTGAGAGCCCTCTGTGTATAATGTGTGTGTGATACAGTAACCTGAGAGCCCTCTGTATATGTGTGTGATATAGTAACCCGAGAGCCCTCTGTGTATAATGTGTGTGTGATACAGTAACCTGAGAGCCCTCTGTATATAATGTGTGTGTGATACAGTAACCTGAGAGCCCTCTGTGTATAATGTGTGTGTGATACAGTAACCTGAGAGCCCTCTGTGTATGTGTGTGTGTGTGTGTGATACAGTAACCTGAGAGCCCCCTGTGTATAATGTGTGTGATACAGTAACCTGAGAGCCCTCTGTATATGTGTGTGATACAGTAACCTGAGAGCCCTCTGTGTATAATGTGTGTGTGATATAGTAACCCGAGAGCCCTCTGTGTATAATGTGTGTGTGATACAGTAACCTGAGAGCCCTCTGTATATAATGTGTGTGTGATACAGTAACCTGAGAGCCCTATGTGTATAATGTGTGTGATACAGTAACCTGAGAGCCCTCTGTGTATGTGTGTGTGTGATACAGTAACCTGAGAGCCCTCTGTGTATAATGTGTGTGTGATACAGTAACCTGAGAGCCCTCTGTGTATGTGTGTGTGTGATACAGTAACCTGAGAGCCCTCTGTGTATAATGTGTGTGTGATACAGTAACCTGAGAGCCCTCTGTGTATAATGTGTGTGTGTGATACAGTAACCTGAGAGCCCTCTGTGTATAATGTGTGTGTGATACAGTAACCTGAGAGCCCTCTGTATATAGTGTGTGTGATACAGTAACCTGAGAGCCCTCTGTATATGTGTGTGACACAGTAACCTGAGAGCCCTCTGTGTATAATGTGTGTGTGACACAGTAACCTGAGAGCCCTCTGTGTATAATGTGTGTGTGATACAGTAACCTGAGAGCCCTCTGTGTATAATGTGTGTGTGATACAGTAACCTGAGAGCCCTCTGTGTATAATGTGTGTGTGTGATACAGTAACCTGAGAGCCCTCTGTGTATAATGTGTGTGTGTGTGTGATACAGTAACCTGAGAGCCCTCTGTATAATGTGTGTGTGTGTGTGATACAGTAACCTGAGAGCCCTCTGTGTATAATGTGTGTGTGATACAGTAACCTGAGAGCCCTCTGTGTATAATGTGTGTGTGATACAGTAACCTGAGAGCCCTCTGTGTATAATGTGTGTGTGATACAGTAACCTGAGAGCCCTATGTGTATAATGTGTGTGTGATACAGTAACCTGAGAGCCCTCTGTGTATAATGTGTGTGTGATACAGTAACCTGAGAGCCCTCTGTGTATAATGTGTGTGTGTGTGTGTGTGATACAGTAACCTGAGAGCCCTATGTGTATAATGTGTGTGATACAGTAACCTGAGAGCCCTATGTGTATAATGTGTGTGTGATACAGTAACCTGAGAGCCCTCTGTGTATAATGTGTGTGACACAGTAACCTGAGAGCCCTCTGTGTATAATGTGTGTGTGATACAGTAACCTGAGAGCCCTATGTGTATAATGTGTGTGTGATACAGTAACCTGAGAGCCCTCTGTGTATAATGTGTGTGTGATACAGTAACCTGAGAGCCCTCTGTGTATAATGTGTGTGTGATACAGTAACCTGAGAGCCCTCTGTGTATAATGTGTGTGATACAGTAACCTGAGATCCCTCTGTATATAATGTGTGTGTGATACAGTAACCTGAGAGCCCTCTGTATATAATGTGTGTGTGATACAGTAACCTGGGAGCCCTCTGTGTATAATGTGTGTGTGATACAGTAACCTGGGAGCCCTCTGTGTATAATGTGTGTGATACAGTAACCTGAGAGCCCTCTGTATATAATGTGTGTGATACAGTAACCTGAGAGCCCTCTGTGTATAATATGTGTGTGATACAGTAACCTGAGAGCCCTATGTGTATAATGTGTGATATAGTAACCTGAGAGCCCTCTGTGTATAATGTGTGTGTGATACAGTAACCTGAGAGCCCTCTGTGTATAATGTGTGTGTGATACAGTAACCTGAGAGCCCTCTGTGTATAATGTGTGTGTGATACAGTAACCTGAGAGCCCTCTGTGTATAATGTGTGTGTGATACAGTAACCTGAGAGCCCTCTGTGTATAATGTGTGTGTGATACAGTAACCTGAGAGCCCTCTGTGTATAATGTGTGTGTGATACAGTAACCTGAGAGCCCTCTGTGTATAATGTGTGTGATACAGTAACCTTAGAGCCCTCTGTGTATAATGTGTGTGTGATACAGTAACCTGAGAGCCCTCTGTGTATAATGTGTGTGTGATACAGTAACCTGAGAGCCCTCTGTGTATAATGTGTGTGTGATACAGTAACCTGAGAGCCCTCTGTGTATAATGTGTTTGTGATACAGTAACCTGAGAGCCCTATGTGTATAATGTGTGTGTGATACAGTAACCTGAGAGCCCTCTGTGTATAATGTGTGTGTGATACAGTAACCTTAGAGCCCTCTGTGTATGTGTGTGTGATACAGTAACCTGAGAGCCCTCTGTGTATAATGTGTTTGTGATACAGTAACCTGAGAGCCCTATGTGTATAATGTGTGTGTGATACAGTAACCTGAGAGCCCTCTGTGTATAATGTGTGTGTGATACAGTAACCTTAGAGCCCTCTGTGTATAATGTGTGTGATACAGTAACCTGAGAGCCCTCTGTGTATAATGTGTTTGTGATACAGTAACCTGAGAGCCCTCTGTGTATAATGTGTGTGTGTGATACAGTAACCTGAGAGCCCTCTGTATATAATGTGTGTGATACAGTAACCTGAGAGCCCTATGTGTATAATGTGTGTGATACAGTAACCTGAGAGCCCTATGTGTATAATGTGTGTGTGATACAGTAACCTGAGAGCCCTCTGTGTATAATGTGTGTGACACAGTAACCTGAGAGCCCTCTGTGTATAATGTGTGTGTGATACAGTAACCTGAGAGCCCTATGTGTATAATGTGTGTGATACAGTAACCTGAGAGCCCTCTGTGTATGTGTGTGTGATACAGTAACCTGAGAGCCCTCTGTGTATAATGTGTGTGTGATACAGTAACCTGAGAGCCCTCTGTGTATAATGTGTTTGTGATACAGTAACCTGAGAGCC